>NW_028145504.1:4255000-4607500 GCF_977016875.1 Pavona decussata | reverse complement strand
TGAAACAATATTTTTCACAACTACTGAGTATCTGAATCATAAGTGCAGAGGTAAGTAACTAATCAATTTTAACTATTCTTAAATTTGAGGGGCCAAACTCTTGGAGGTGTAGAATTGTAGCGGAATCATGCTCAGCAACTGTGCCGCTATTTTGTTTCATTATCTTTCGTGAGCTGCAGGGGACTCGGGCCAGCCAAACCGCCGAAACTGGAAAAACCGTACCATATGAAGCGCTCTGTTCAAATTACCGAATTTTTTTTTGCAAACAGTAAACGCGCCAGGTGTTCCAAAACCACTTTTGTTGGGATTCGGAGCGTTCGGGTTGCTGTTTGTGAAACCGTGACAGTCTTAAGGTATGTGCCCTGGATAATTTTAGCATTTCAGATTCAAGCGATTTTTGGCCTGTTTGCAGTTTTTAACACCTAATATTAAAAAAGTGTGCTTTTAGGCCGATATGAGGGATGCTTAAACTTCTACGCCTTGACAAGTTTTGTTGTTTCCACCGGAAGTTAGTTCCAATGACCTAGGGGCTGGGGCGGTTACTAGGAAAAAGTTGAGCATGCGAAATTCTGGGCAGCGGTTTTCCAGTCCTCGCTTCACGTGAAGAAAAAGATGGCAGCGGCTGAGGCATTGAAAGAGGCAGCATTTGAAGCTTTTAAAGCCGAGTTTTTGAGAAATGGGTAAGTTAAATGTCATTTCCTTGTGTTTAATAATTCTGTCCAGTATTTTGACCGAAAAATTTTACAGTTTTACACAGATTTAGAGTACCAGAGGGCCTGGTTTATCTTTTGGCCAACTATAAACTACGTGAAGGGGAGACGCCAGTTGCCGGCCGTGCAAGGCTCTATCGAGACTTATTTTTGAAGTTGTGGGTAAGTGAAAACTAGCGCATGCAGTTTCCCTTGTTCATTCCTTGTAGAAAGCCCATTTTGTCGTATTTTTGTGGGTTCATCCTTGTTTGAACAAGCAAGGATTCCTCGTGTACCTACTTTTATGCATCTACTAATGACATTCACACACATACACAGCTTCGTGTTGCACAGCAATCTAAACAGACATATGCTTTGATTATGGAGCAAAAGTTCTAGACCAACTGTAATAAATAATTGCCAACTGCAATTTAACATTAGTAATACGAAAACGTTTAGAAATGGCTGACAATGTTTCTTTTCCCAATGCAGTATGAAAGTGGGCAAACGCTGGGAGCAGAGGTTGGCTCCCAGCCAACTTACGATTTCCCTCGGGAAATCATTCCCGGCTGCCCTGTACAGAAGCCTGACCCAATGCAAGCAAAGGTAAACAGATAGAAATGTTATTTGTGAAAAAGTCAAAATCAGATAAGACCTTTGTTATTTCATGTATGTTATCTCAGTTACTACCTCAATTCCCCAGGTACAACTGCTGGAAATGGGTGGGTATGAATGAAAATAACTTGTGACCGTAGACTTTACATGATATTTTATCCCGTTTTCAGGTGTACAAGGTCCACATTGGTGACCTTTCAAAAGCTAAGTGGCCAGCAATCAAGACCAGGGAAATGAAGTCAAAGGGAAAGAAAAAATAATCGTGGTCTATATTTTTTATAACGATATATTTTTTTTTCAAATGATTACATCATCATTATCTAATCATGAATATTCAAAGAGTATTTTGAAGAACTAAAGTGTAAACAAAGAAAATTATATGAAGAAAAATTATATACATAATTTTTACACATAGGCTAATAAAAGTGTTAATGCCGTCTCAGGGAAATGAAATCAAAGGGACAGAAAAAATGATCGTGGTCTATTTTTTTTTTTTTTTTGTTATAAAGATATATATGTTTTCAAATGATTACATCATCATTATCAAATAATAAATATTCAAAGAGTATTTTGAAGAAGTACAGTGTGAATAATAAAAGAACCATTCTTACTGAAGTGCCCCCTGGTATGCCAAACACCATCAGATGTGACAACTGCTTTTTTCCAACTACCAAGAACATCAGGTGAGATTGATTTCATTCGCTCCTTCTCGTCTTCGGACATTTCATTCAAAATATCCGTCACAGGGTATACAAGCTTAATGATCTCGTAGAAGCGATTCTTGGTGACACAGTTAATGCCTAGGAACTGTCTCAAAGTTCTGTCAAACTTGGCAAATCCATGACCAGATAGAAAAAAGGCTACCCCAAGGGCAAGCCCCACAACAGTTCGCCAAGATCCTTCAACAAGGGCTGATCCTTGGAAATTAACTGTACGCAGGTAGCAACTGTTACACGTGAAGGTGGCATTCAGGCTCCCCCCTTGACCGACTGCCTCAACCTTGGAAAGCACTAGAAAACCTAACAAATTTTGGAATACAAGAGTTAGCTTAGAAATATAACTCTGTGACAACAAAGACAGGCAAAGCTGTTGATCATGAATTATATTTCTTCATTTACCATTTCATGGCCATATCAGCTCAGGTCATCTGTATACAATAAGGGCAAATGTGGGCAGATAAGTTTGTAGTAGGAGCAAGATAACAGAGACATGTAGAGGTGCGAGAATATCAAGAAAACAATGAAAATATTATGTTAGCTTTTGCAGATGTAACATAGCAATAAAGTTTCTAAAATGTTGAGGCTAACTTACCATTACAGTTTGTCGTAGAACACTTGGAGGTGTTGTTAACTTGCTGGACGAAATCCATGAGCTGTGATGACTCACAGACAAATAAGCGGCGCACCATATCTTGACCACGTGCAGTTTTGTCATCTTCGCTGTCACCTTTCGACCACTTGCAACTTCTCTAGCAATTCCTTATCAGAAAGCAAATAGTCAGAGTCGTCAGTCTTTCCCTCGCCTTAGCTGTCAGAGTTTAGTTTCTCAAGTAGACATGCATCCATTTTCCTTGACTTGAGATCTTCTTTAACGGCTGCCTGCGTTTTGTATACTGTTTTACCCGGACTTGAAAACTGTAACTGGGTCTTTGAACCACGTTGGTATCTTTTTTCTCTCCAGCTGGCTGGAAGGCTGCTAAACGTCTTCCTGCTTCCAAGGCCTTTTCCACGTTTTTCTGCACTTTCCATCCCTCCTTCTTTTGCTACTTCCTTCTTCTCAGTGGAAGAAATCTTTCTCCTCTTCTTTGGAGGCGCCATTTTTGATGATTCGAGAAAATATCACAGCATGCGCATATGACCGGAAGTTCTTCTACATAGCAACAACCTAAACATCACCTGACTAGGGAGGGGTGAGGGGAAAAAAGCGTTTTCTGCTCTGCGATAGATTTGGACAGCGGAGAAAGACCAAAATGGCGTCCAAGTTGAGAAATCGAATGAAATGAGCAATTTTTGGTGTAACCGTACATTTTGAGTCATGGATTTCCACTTTTAAACCTCTTGACAGGTAGGGGCACTAGGAGAAATGAAAATTCTCGGGAATTACTGAGCATTTTCTTATAAAACTTCGCATGACGAACGATTACGTGCTGATGTACAAACGTAGTTTCAATACCGTCCGGGGAATGAAAATGAGGTCAACAAAAAAAATACGGCAGTGAGTATACTGTTTGCAATTCAAAAATATTAATTTTTAATAAGAATATTCCACTTAGAGGTGGTATTAAAACCATGTCAGTGCATTATGTAGAACTGAAACAGATTCAATAAAGTTTTTGCCATAATGTTACATACCAGAGAAGAAAAACAGAAAGTTCCTGATTTTGATTCGATTAATAATTAAACTAGTGTGCACCGTAGGGTGCCTATGTGTAAAATCTCTTGATGTTTATGTGTTCTACTATAAACATTGTCACCTTGATTAAATAACAGGAACTCAGCCAAGGTATAAGTATTTTATTTTATTTTTTTTTTAATTTATACAATAAAATTTTTTAAAATTTACCATTTTAGCCAGGGCACATACCTTAACACTGGGGAAGCTAACAAAGCATGCATTATGGATCTCTGTGGGGTTACTTCTTTACATGTCCCTGGGAAGTTTCATTGCTTCATGGTTTATGTTTGCTGAGAGAAGTCTGCCATAATCTCAGTAGTTTACCTCAGTTTTCCCAGGTTGCCATAGCAACGGATGGACGTGGCCCTACATTTTCCATGCCAATCTTTTAAAGTTTTTAAATTCTATCTTATGGCCACATTTCTTGGAACTTGGTCAAATCCTTAGAAAATTCTGACTTTTTCATTTCATTGCAAATATGGGTTAGCTTCATCCTTAAAAGCCAAGTTCAATTTTGAAATGCATTTTTCTCTCAAACTGGATTTTTATGAAACTCCAAGTAGCTCAACATGTCTAGAAAAAAACTATTCAAGATAATTTCATGAAATTTTCACCAGAAACTCTTTAATGGTGCTTTTGTTCAATGAACCTAAAGTAAGAAACAAAAATAAATGGACCATTCCTGGACAGGCATATTTTATTCGAAGATTGGCCCAAAATTTGTTCATCCAAAAGTTCTCTATTATTTCACATGCTTTGCATCATGTTGTGTGGAAGATTTAGGTTCATTACACATATCGAGCTATAGATAATACTTTCTGAAAATTTCAGAGAACTCTCTGAATGATTTTTTGCTTTCATTTCTATATTTTATTATCTATTCTTATTATTTTATACATCTCCATTTAAACCAGCTATGCTGAACTGGAATTTCTGTATAAATAATGTATATAAATAAATAAATTAATTAATTAATTAATTATGTTGTTTTTCATTGCAGAGTTATTGCTGTTGGCATGACGACTATAAAATTATGGGGCATGGCCCTGTTGTTATGGTAACAAATCATGTCAAAGACACTGTCATGCAGCTTCTCTCAGTCAGTGTTATCACTGAAGGGAATAATGAACATGTTTGAATGAAAAGGAAAATTCTCCCCTTTTTGAGGTATAATACCACATAGTCATAACCAGTCTGATCCTGTAAGTCATCAATGTTTCATTTTGAGGGTCATTTAAGATTTGTCCTTCTAAAAATTTCAGTTATTAGTGATTGGTGTAGCTGGAGGCCTCAACATTATTCACACACCCCTCTAGCCTGGATGTAGATTTAGTTCTTAACTATCTTGGATTTTCTTCCATATACTTTCTTTTAGGAAAGAACCAACTTTCAGTGTAACTCCAACAGGTGCAGCTGTGGTTCTGAATGCAAAGCTTCCCTGGCCTGCAAAAATTGATTTACCCACCAACCTTAAGCCAAACGCAACAAGAGCATTGCAAGAGAAAGATCCAGGAAAATTTAGCTCAAAGATAATAAAGAGTTTTACTGCCCGGATTTATCAATATTTTGCAAGATATAGCCTGTAAGTTACTTTCTTTGAGAATAGTAAAACAATCGCACCACTGTATTAAACAACACCCCCTTTAATTGTATGTATGTATAACTTTATTTAACCACACAGAATAATCATTTGAGCTAAAAGTTAAAACTAAAACTCGTTACAACTGTTCTACCTGATTGCCGTGTGCGAATCCGACATGTCCGATACCTTCCTAAACTGCCTTTGCTTTTATCTACTTTATGTATTACCCACCGATCAATTTCTGCATTATCTTTCAAAAAAACCATGTCAAAGACATTGTAGATTATAAATTAAAACAAATAAACCCTTTGCTGTCATAAAGATAAGTGTGCCACTTCAGCAGGACTGTTACATCACATGAACACTGCAAAGTTCCTCAGCACACTTTATATCCTTCATGCCGAACTGCCAAAGCTTGCTGACGTGTCCAAAGCATTCCAAAGGTCACCGGTGAGTTTCAGCCACATGAAACCCTGCCTAGAATCTGCAAACGCTGCCCTGAAAGAGCTACAAACGTCCCAGAGTCCTATTGACGACTTCAAAGATGCAACCAAGAAACTTGACGAAAATGGGCTCCTTCAGTTTGACATTCCAGACAGAGTTGTGGAAGAAATGAAGGTCATGTTGGTCGGATACACCCATTCTCTGATCCGAAATATAGATGACCGGTTCAAAGCATCACTGCCAGTTGTGACCTCGTGGTCCATATTTGAACCCCTGTTGGCACCCACAACTGCTGATGTCATGTCATACGGGAACGCAGAAATTGAGCTGATAGGAAATCACTTCTTCCCTGAGGAAATGGATCAACAGCAAAGATTGAAAACGGAATGGGGAAAGCTGAAGTATGACATCATGGACTGGAAGATCAAAATGCCAACGGAGATCAAGGAAGGTGCCACAAAGGAGCGGCTTCAAAAGCAGAACAAAATGAAGAACCTGAAGCTACAGTTAGCCTGGCAGACGCTGTCACACAAACACAGCAGGAAGATTCAGCTGAGCAAGAAGTAGATAAAGAGGCACTGGCAGCAAAGGTTTTCTGTTTAGATGACAAGGCTGAAGACAAAGAATCTGATACTGAAACAGAAAGTGAAGACAGTGATAGTGGATGGGAAGAGGATGACGACTTGTAAATAGACAGTAAACTAAACAGCAGCAAAAAATGAACACTGTACAAGTTGTGTATATTTTTATTGATTCTCTCAGTATAGAGTGTACATTCACATGACCAAATCATCTTTAATTATCACTATGACAGCTGAATCAGGGTCAGATCGTAAATTCAGGTCGCCAACTTTGTCTTCTATTTCTTGCTTTGAAGCGCAATCTCCAATGAATTACTTTGCATTCAAGAAAGTCGTGTAAGCCTGCCATAAAGCTGCAGTAAAGTTGCTGTAAGCCTACGCGCTAAGTTTCCGTAAAGTTGTCAAAGTTGCTTTAAGTCTTCATAATATTGCTGCAAAGTTGAGGCAAAGTTGGCTTTGAGTTGCCGTAAAGTTGGCGTGAATTTCGCACTTAAAGTTGTGACGCAGAGTTTGGTCAAAGTTGGTATAGACTGCGTAAAGTTTGAGTACAGTTCGCGTACAGTTGGTGTAGAGTACGCATACAATTAGCGTAGAGTTTGCAAAGAGTTGGAGTAGAGTTTGTGCAACGTTTGCATAGAGTTTGCATAAAGTTGTTGTAAATATACAGGAAATTATTGTTTAGGTTGATAACAACTACATTAGTCATCGATTGTTATCTTCAGCACTGATGATGTGTTTTGTGACACTGACAAACGTTAGTCAAAATCTTCTCAAGTGGAGGCAACAGCCACATGAACATTCTGAAGGGTGACGTACTGAGGCCCTTTGGTTTCGCTTTCTGTTTAAGCCTGTAATACCTTTTTTGAATTCACCATCGAAAAACCAATATTTACACATTTGCCCACCTTCTCCTCAGGTTCATTACTGAAAAAGAAAAAATAATTTGCCAAGCAGAAGAAACAGGGCAATCATTGGCAACAAAATCAGATAAGAGTTATCACACAACATGTGCAGTTTCAATGAAACATGAACTTACTTGCGGAGCAGTAGAAACGAAAAGTGTATTGAATTTCCATTTTGTTTGTAATACTTTGATTTTTATCCTGATGATTCCTGACGTAGTAGATTTAGAAAACACCTCCACTGATTTCAAGATTTCACACATTATGAACTAGTCTAAGGACAGTTCAGCAACATTTCAGTTGATGGGAATTTTGCAAAATGTAACGATGGATGGGTGAAGATTTGGTGTCATTTGGCACGTCTCTTCTCCCAAGGTAAATACTAACAACAGGTCAGCATTGAAGGAGAAATAACTTGTGTCAGGGGCTATATCCTAGCTCCTCAAGAACAAAATTTTCCCAGATCATAGAAAATGTATTGGTTTTTGGTGACGGAATTGTAAGATATTTTCAATTTGATGTTTTCCCTTTTGGTTTGGCATTCGCTGCAAACTTGTTCACACACTCCCACAACTCAGAAGTCGCATAAGCATAACACAAGCAGGATCTCTGGGTGAATTTAAGAGACTTCAAGATAATTACTATATTAATAATTAAAGGCACAACATTAATGGAAAACAGGTATTTAATAGTAAATAATTAAGATAATATGTAAAAATAGCAATTAGATTTTTAGGATTATATTGTATTGTATTGTTGTCTTAAACCTGATTGAACTTGACTGTGGGTAAATAAAGATTACTACTACTACTACTACTTCAAAAATGATGGCAAGTGCAAGCACAAAGAAAGTAAATCTTAGGGCTCCAAAATGGAAAAAGAGACAGAAAGTTAGTTAAGCTTCTGGAACAACAATTCTGTGGAAATGAAGTTTGGTGTGGAGTAGGAGAAGGTAAGAATGGTCTGTTTTGCTAACGAAAAGCCGAACTACTGAACGCAACAGCTTGATCTGGTGCTAGAGCTTGTTGGCCCCATCTTGGTGGGTTTCTAAAAGAGACTGGCCATTGCATATGAACAAAGCTTACATGATCAACAATGCAATGACTGGCCTAATAACATGAGAACTTCAATGCTTCAACACCTTTGACCGGAATGTTACACAACTTTACTTCAGCTTTTTCAAAGATGTCAAACTACTTTTGAAAAAGAAAAAATTAATGAATCTGTTGCTGAGTTCATTGACTCCATTTGAGAGGGAAAGGCTATACTCAAAAATCAAAATTGTCTGTGCTCATTTCAATACTGGCTATACATTGTATTTAGCAAAACAATGCTAGTCAACAGTTACACCTGGTCAACCGGCCTCCTGGGCTCTTTCCGTTGAATACCCATAAAAATGGTGATGCCACATAAGGCGAATATTTTTGTTGTGTTTATTTGTCACAACCCTCACTATTGAGGAATATCAATGTCAGTCACCTGAAGATGACACAAGAACTTCCAAAGAACCGTAAATCACTGATATTACTAAAGGTGAACCATGAAATTCCACGAAAATTAACATGACAGTGAATAACAAGAACATAAAAAAATTAAGGGGAAGTATAAACATGATGAAAGATTGTAAAAAACAAAAAATTATTACTGGAACCCTCCTTTCTGAAAGTAAACAGCATGACTCTGGTAAAAAAAAAATACATATGTACAGGGACTACAGATTGATATACAGCAATGCAGGATTACCATACTTACACTGTAATAATAGTTCAGAAAGTTTGGGACTGAATAACTATTCAATTGTTTGACTAGGTTACAGCTACTGACAGCTACTGCTGTGTTTGCTCTACATTCTGTGTGTACACACGATTTTGTGCAACAACTTCCAATAATTTAATTCAGAACAGTACCAATAAATTCAGAACAGTACCAATGAAATATACTGAGTTTTTCACATGGAAAATAAAAATTGCTGATAATAAAAGGTTTCGTGAAACACTTTTGCACAAAAATGAGCGAAATAAAGAGTGAACATCCATTAAAAGTCTTGGCATCTATTTTATCCACTAAACTATGGCCCTACTGGCATTAGGTGTCAGCATGTTTTAGTCTAATGTTCCCTTTTCCTGATGATTATTTAACACAGCTTCGTGGGCGATTGAACATGGAAGGCAATACACCATACTGAAACTCCTAGAGGACACTTTTCTAACAAAGTTGAACACAAAGTTAAGGCTGGTAAAGTTTTCCGAGGTACTGGTGACCTGACTACGTTAATTCCTATTTTCACAGGATCATTTTTCATTAAATGGCAATGGGTGAAAATCGTACCTTAACAGTGCAAAGATAATCTTAGGAAGGTCAATTTTCGAATTCTTTCCAAAATTCAAATGGTTAAGTCAATCATTACCACACACATTCATCACACACTCTATCAGAACATTTCGTGCATTGTTACTCAATCAAGCAGGTCATGTAGCACACAAAAGCATCATTGCTCCAATTTTTCTACTTTTTCCTTCACAAGTCAGAATCAGTGAACCAAATTGGAACTGTGAAGTACTTTAGAGAAAAATTAATCCTCGCAATGCCACCCCATTAAGGTTACTCCAAACCTTTGCGGGTGCCTTCCCGAAAAAAATTTGTATGTGCACTGTTTTTTAGAAAACCACCACAATCTATATATCAATAAGAAGGTTATAAAATGCAGAATTCGATAAAATTACAAGCTATTTTGGTCATTCCTCTGCTAAGGGAGAGGAAGCCGGTAAACAGTAAAATGAAAGAAAGCCATTCCATCGAATTAATCGGGCACCAAACATGATCTCTGATGAAATGTAGCTGCACAGTGTTAATCACAAAACATCAATCCCTCAGTGTATTTCCCTCAGTAGAACCCCAGACATTCAAAAAGTAGCCCTGCAAAGGTTCCAAGTACCCTTTAAGTGCTTGAGAAGGCAGTGAAGAATTTTTCTTAGGTGTCGGAATGGTGCACATTGTCACTGCTGCACTTCGCTTCTTTGGAATGGCAAGTACCCACCCAAAAACGT
Organism: Pavona decussata; assembly: GCF_977016875.1. Classification (NCBI taxonomy): domain Eukaryota; kingdom Metazoa; phylum Cnidaria; class Anthozoa; order Scleractinia; family Agariciidae; genus Pavona; species Pavona decussata. The sequence continues at coordinate 4,597,246 of NW_028145504.1, read as the reverse complement.
TCACGACAAACATTTCCCATCAAGCAGAGAAATTAAAAATAGATTTATTTTGATCTTTTTTGCAAATTCATTGATGTATTTTATGTATGTCTGACGAAAAACTGCTACCGCGAATGGGGAGAAGGAAGATTATGTCACAAATTATGCCCTATGGTTCATACTTCTCACCATCCTCATTTTGCAGCTGACACGCACTACAGAAGAGGCAGATGGGGATAGAAACCTTGCAAATCAGAAATCACTGCTGCCTGTCTTTAAATAGATGGGAGCATACAACAAATATGCATTGGAAATGTCTACCCGCATTACACAAATTGAAAGTATGCTAATGCAAAGCCTTGCAGAATAATTCAAATAAAGTTTCTTTGTGAACTGGGCAGGTGACGCTGGCAACATCAACAAAAATGACCTGGCACAAGAAATCGCCAATAGACTAAGCCAGTCCATCATCCAGAGAATGAAGCCAAACAAAACCCTCAAATAAATTAGTTAAATGTACAATGTTTCTTGCTGATATTCACCAACATTCTGTCTAGCACACAACAAGAAATTCACTCAGAGATCAAAAGGAGATGGTTGCCGACCTCATACAAGTGGATCCTTTTGGAAAAGAACCTGGAAGATGCCATGGCAGCTTTCCTGAAATCGAAGGTGTCCCTTGATATCTACACATTGTTGAATTTAATCAGTGGCTTAACAAGCAGTAATGGGAACTGTCTAACAGAAACTGAAAATGAAACACTTAGTCCATTTAAGTGCTTAGCATATTACATTTCATTTTTAATGTTAGTAAATTAGCAAACTTGCATGTGAAGGGAAAAGTCAGTGTGTTACAGCAAGTTACATAGTTCTTTCTGGCGTGCCTAATTTACACCTACTTACGTTTCATTTGTTTACGCTACCCCTTTCATACCTTTCGCCCCCACACCTTATGGATCATTACGTATGTAAATAGCCTGTCACTCCTTTTACCTTTTTAAAGCCAGTTTCTTTGCATAAGTTTTTAGTGTGTGCATCGTTTTCAGTGTTTATAGTTGTGTTGCGCCGTCTATCTGTCCACTTTAATTTACTGTAGAATCACCGATAAGGTACGTTCTTATGTCAGTTGTTCATTTTCGATTGTTTCTCAGTTACTTATTCCATGTCGTCAGTTGTAGTATTTTTTCAATATCTTTTATTAATCTTTGTCTTTACAAGAACCGTTCTGGTACAGAATTGTTACCGTCGGGATGTGTTTCGTAATGGTGAAGTCATCTAATAACGTAGAGTGCCGAGTGATATTAGCAGCAGCTACACAGTGATCACGGATGATATATTATAACCCACTGATTAATTTCAACGTGCCTTCATTGGACAAATTATGCCGCAAGGTACAAAATCAGATTCTAACATTCTTGATCAAACCCACTGGAATCAAGGTCTATCCAAAATAAAAATGGTTCTTAGAGCAGAACATCCTTACAATGCCACGTCACCAAGGAACCTCCAATTTTCCTCCGGACTGGCCTACCTGATGCAGCACAGATTAAGGCAAGAGAGGGCGTTCCCTAAAAGACATACTCAGAGCAAAACTATAACTGAACATGGCTAAAAACACGCGAGCGGGAGTCGCGCAGGCCTATCTTCATTCCTTTTTACACTGAGTATGCTTATCAGATAGGCCCCGTCCCACGCAGTGAGGAACATTCATTGCGGTTTACCACACCAGCTTTACATAAGCTGTGCAAACTGAGCGAAACAGAGAAGAAAACATAAGTTTTCTTGAATACAACAATCAAAAAAGTCATCCTGACTCGGCAATACGCCAGGAAACAACATCACAATCCTACATGATCAACCATCTTAAGGTAATATGCCAGTATATGTTTGAAATTCAACGATTTAGCCATCACAGAAAACCCAGCTCAAGGTTAACCTGCAAGAATCGAAATCACAGCTATATGATTGGTCAATAGAGGAATCAATAGAAACAAGGGATTTTCGATCCTTCCAACGCGTATAAAATATCAAAGAGCGTGAATATTTGAAATGATACCGAGAACTCATCTTTATCATTTCTCAAAAATCAGCAACTGAAGAGATCCACAAGATTAGGATTGAAACCACGGTCTTGCCTGACCATCACCAAAGTGAACATGTTGAGAACTTAACTAATGTCAGAAGGACTACTAGCTGTCCCTGGCACAAGCATAGAAAATGCCTCTGAAACAGAAGAAAAACCAATGAAGCTAACGGAACCAAGTGAAAATGAAGATGAGCTCCTTGCCGCGCCCGATAAGTCGGACCACGAAGATTTTGAAAGCAGCCAAAGGCCGCCAAAAGGACAGCAGTACAAGGAGAACAAGAAAGAGCCAAAACTCATACAGCAGAACAGAAAACGCCATTACAGCCAAACACTGTCAGCAGAAGAGAAGTTAAATAATGCTTAAAAGGCGATAAAAGCACTCAAAAGGCACTCCGAAAGAGGAACATGCCCGGAACCATTAAAGTATACGGCAAGAGCTCGCATTAGAGCGGACACTGAATTCAAAACTGACATTTTTAAACGCATCCGCAAAACTGCGGAACAAGAGTTCGTTAGGGCTCTAACTCGTTTTCATTAACGCGAAACGGATCATTTTAGATCGGAAATCAAGCATGAAAAATGACCTAAAGTTCCAAACAAAACTACGAACACTGATGTAACTAGATTTTCAAAAACCAAGAAAGTAACACACTCGGTGAATAGAGAGAGCAATGAAACAATGGGCAATATCTACAAGATAGCAGAGAACCTAGAAAAGAGAATAGCCGAGTTCAACGATTTAATGTCAACTGTAAAAGGCAAAGAAAATAAACAATTTAAACAGTACACATGCCTGCTCTCTGAGTCATTAAATAACGACGGGGCCAAATGGAAACAACAAACGCAACACTTGTTGAACAGAAAGCGCAAAGACCGCAAACAAATCAAAAACAAAAGAAATATAACTGCACAGTTTGAGGCAAACAAAAACCACATAAAAAACCTCTCTAACAAAGATCTTACCAAAGATTAAATTAACTTATAAGCAATAGGGCGTAAATTTATCCCTACACCCGTGACTAACGAAAAACAAATGCAACTGCAACTCTTGCGTGGCTTTGAGAATTTCACCACATCCGTTCCATGTAAAATCGACGTGGAAACCACCAATACAACGATCAGTTGCCCTAGAGAGTTATTTAGAAGAGGTTAAAATACAACTTGCAGAAACCAAACCCACAAAGCCAAAACATAATCTGCCAACAGCCGCACAAAAGGCACTCAAGGCCTTAAAGCACGACAAAGAGATCAACCTTAAAAAGGCAGATAAAGGGACAACCACTGTTGTATTCAGCATACAAGACAAAATCAGAGAAGGTCAAATTCAACTGGATAACAAAGAACACCACAGACCACTTACAGAACCAATGGCAGAGGAGACAAACTGCAGAGTTCTACAACTAGTTAATGAACTCTACCACAAAAACCACACAGATGAAACAACTGAAAAATGGCTTTGTGAAAGATCAAACCCGCCTCGAATTCCGGTCTTCTACACACTTACTAACATTCACAAACCGACACCAGTCGGAGACCCATAATACCAGGATGTGATGGCCCTACAGAGAAACTATCATCATTTGTTGATAGAATTCTTCAGCCTATAGCACAACAGCAGAGATCATATCTGAAAGATACAACTGAATTTATTAACTTCATAGAGAGATCAAAAGTACCAACGGGGATTTTTCTTGTTTCAATGGACGTAACAAGCTGATATACAAACATATCGCAGGAGGAGGGAATCCAAACAGTATGCAGAGCATATGATGCATTCTATGAAAATAAACCTCCTATCCCTACTCCACTACTTAAAGAAGCGCTCAGGCTTATTTTAAAAGAAAATTCATTCCAGTTTAATGGAAAGAATTATCTCCAAACACATGGAACCGCCATGGGAACAAAGATGGCAATCGCCTTTGCCAATATTTTCATGGGCAGATTTGAAACAGAAATCACGAGCCAAAGCGCAATCAAACCACTTGTTTGGAAACGCTGCATTGACGACATATTCTCCCTCTGGAACACCAACAGAGGAGAAATTACACACTTCATTGAACAAGCAAGCAAACACCACCCTACAATCAAATTCCTGGCTGAAGTTTCAGATACTGAAATAACTGTCTTGGACACCATCATCTACAAAGGCGTAAGATTCGAAACAAAATCAGTACTTGATGTGCGAACCCACTTAGAACCGACTGAGACATTTCAATATACACATTTCTCGTCCTGTCACCCAACCGGTGTCAAAAGGGGATTTGTCAAAGGAGAGGCTTTACGACTTCTGAGGACAAACTCTTCTAAAACATCATTTGAAGAGAAAATTAAAACCTTTAAAACGCACCTTGCAGAGAGGTTACCCTAAAGGGTTTATCAAAAAAAACCTCGCACAAGTAAATTTCCAAGACAGATCACAAGCCCTCCAACAAAAGAATAAAGAAAATAAAAGAATGTTGCCGTTTGTAACACAATATCATCCATCAGTGCCAAACTTAAAGGAAATCCTTATGAGCAAATGGCATTTAATAGAGCAACAACCAAAGCTAAAAGCACGCGAGTGGGAGTCGGGCAGGCCTATCTTCATTCCTTTTTACACTAAGCGAGTGGTTCCAATTGTGTTGGGTTGCTGTAACAGCCTCCTGACTTTAAATCGTTGTATCACCTGCCAAATGATGATGATGCTTCCAAGCTAAACGTGGACTAGATATACGATTTCTGAACATTTTGTCCACGTTTGAATTTGCTTGAAGCATCTTTCTCAAGTAACCCATGCAAATTTACAGACCTGACAGTCTTTGACATTCCCGTGTCAGTTCCAGAGTATGAAATAAGCGCAAGCTTTAGGTATGCACATTTACCCCTTTCTTTAGTGGTGATCGCACAATCAGAAGTATACCTCAGCCAAAATAAACCCGTGTTAGTACTGGATTGTGTAAGACTTTTGGTCACTGTATCTTAAGTTCTCACGTCCCCCTACACAAGAAAAGCGGTCACTGCATTGGCAGTAAGTTTCAGTTCAGTATGGCCAAGTAAAATGCCAGTATTAATAATATTTACCTTTTTATACTTCTCATGTCAGGGAAAATTTAGTGGGCAATGTTGACATGATGTCCAACAACCAAGTAAATGTCACTTCCAAATTCCACGCAGTCTTTACAAGAATTGGTGACATAAAGTACACGTTGCAACAGAGGGGTCAAGGCGAGATTGCAATGCAGTTGGGTGAAGTCAACAACTCACTGCGTATCATTGAAGGTAATAAGGAAAAATAAAGATCCAGAAAAAGATGGACTAGGAAGACACAACTGACGTAAGCAAACTCCATTGGATTGTTTGTGCCATTGCCAGACACCCTGATCTGTCAATAGATAGACAAATTTGTAACATGTATCACTTGTATTGTAGTTCTTATTTTTACTATTCTGTTTCGCCCTTGTTTGTGTTGTCATTGTGATCAATCTGCTACCATCTGTTAAAGTCGAAAATGGCCAAGCTTTTGATGTTAACCCAAGAGTGATTTTGGCGACATGAAACAATGGCGTAGGACATCAAGGCCTCGAAAAATTTACATGTGTAATGAACATGTTACCGCCAATGAATGAAAATTTTTACTGTGACCACATCAAAGCTGTTCAAACTGTAGCTGAATCTGTTGTATTACAAAGCATATCAAAAGCTTTAAGTGAATTCAAAGCCTTTCACAAAGCCAAAAAAGACGGATGTTACGACATTAGGGTATTAGGATATGGAACCTGGAGAAAATGGGGATTCTCTTCTTCTTATGGGGTGGCAATACTGATATCAACAGTCACAGAGTGTGGACACTGCAAATTATGGAGGGCAAAGGAACGATCAGCCGAGTTTGAACATTAGTGGGAGGGCTATCAGCACAATTGTCAGGTGGTTTTTCCAGCTCATGTGAATCTTTGGACGCTGCAGAAACGCCTAACATATTTCAAAGATCTGTGCAGAAACATGGCCAGCAATATATTGAGTTTCTTGGTGAAGGGGATAACAAGACCCACAACCTTCTAGTGCAGGAAGCTATATATGGCGACACTCAAGGCAAATAATTGGTAATTTTAAACAAAAACTGGTTCAAAAGCACCTTTGTTCAAGACTTCATTCACTGAAAAAGAGATTGGGGCAACCTGCTTGGTGGAATTGGTGGCAAGGGAAACTTAGACAATCGATAGACAAACTACAATTGTATTACGGAATGGCACTAAGACAGAACAATCATGATCTTTCTTGCATGCAAACTGCAATTATGGCCAAATGGCACCACACCACGGCAGCTGATGAAAATCCAAACCATGACCGCTGCCTCCCAGGTAAGAATTCATGGTGTGGTTATCAAAGGGATTTTGCTAATGAGATATCGGATTATGTTCATGTAAATTCACTTCCAGAGCCTGTTGCTATCCGATACCGAGTCAGCTCCACTTGCAATCATCGCATTTAGAAATTGATAACCTGATACCTAAACCTTCAGTGGCTCACAGCCTTTCAGGCCTTTGTGGCTGTGAGGCCAAAATTGCACCCCAGGATTTTCTAACACTACAGTTTACTTATAAAGCTTTTACTTTTATGTTACTTTAAACTATTCAATTATTTGAGTTCTTTCTTTGTTTTTTAAAACTTGTCTACTAAGGTCCTTTCTTATTTTCTATCAACCCTATTTTTCTTTATTTGAAATCAATCACCAAAGGACGAAATATTTTGATACCTGCAGCGCACTTCAACTGTGATGTAATGCATTGTTGAGGTAAGGGACGATGTCTACAGTGCAACTTTTTTTATCTATCTAATGACATTATATTAAGTCACACACCCAGTTATGGCAAACGTTTTTATTTAAAATCACATAAATAGAAGGGCAAGGATTCGGCTTAATGTTCTTTAATGTTAAGTCCCCGCTGTTGTCCCCATTTCGGGTGAACAGCCCCGGTCAAACAGACATTCTGTTCATTTCAATTGAATGGTGCATACATCTTAGGCTTATTTAGTTTCCTAGAGAGGTGAGCGTTTAGTAAGTATGTTGTGGGAATGACCATGTTTTTCCTTAAAAAGTTGGACCTTCTAGGTAGACGCTATTTCATCCAATATGCATCTATGAAGTGTAGCAAAATACAGTATTTTTGTTTAGTCCTATTGAACTAGGTGTGAGACTTCATTTTTTATATCTTTTTTTATCTGAGTTTGAAGACCGAACAAAAATTAATGCAAGTACTCCATGTCACGGTTAGCAAGCACCATTGGAGATCAATGCACAAAGAGCAATTCTTTGTGATGAACTGTTCTTTACCAAAGTTTCCGCTCTGCTAGAATCTTCACCTTTTAAGTGGCCAGTAAAAAGGTTGCAAACATAACAAGTTTGTTTAAGCAATTTTCATGTGACATTAGCCCACAAGTCATATTCAAGTGAGCCGTGATTCAGAAAATGTATGCTGTGCTGATGATTTTATGTGCCATCATCTTGCCAACGAATGGCAAAATATGCCACACTGTGAAGATACCGATGTGTAAAGTGCAAGAGCCAGTCTATAACACAAGCATCGACTACGTCCAACAAAACTACTTGGCGAAAGACGTCCTGCACCACTTTGAACACCTCATTACGCTAAACTGCTCGCAGTTCACTGGTCTTTTCGTTTGCTTCCCACATTTGCCGCTTTGAACCAATGACACCTAATTTTCATCTGTTTCGCCTTGCCGTTCTGTTTGCCTCGACGTTTATTTTAATTGCATCCACCTCTAAAACCGCATCAATCTGCCCTGGCCACAACACCTAAACTGCAGCAAATTTCCAAAGTCTCCATCAGTCTGTATCAAGCCTTCTTCAACGCCAACACCAGCCTCATCAAATTCACTTTCATCAACTGCACCCACGCTGACATCAACCTCCTCTTTAAAAGCCTCGCCAATCACCTCTCAGATCTTACCTTCATCTTCAAGCACACTTTCACACTTTCAAGCAAAACCACAAGCACTGGAACTGACCATACAAATGTAAATTTTATTTATTTTTCGTGGATTTTGTTCTCAAGTTTATTTTTTCTTGAAGCATTTTTTTCAGCCTAGTTTTTCCTGGAGTTGTGCTAACCTTTGTAATATTTTATTTTACTGTTGGCTCAGGATTAGGGGGGAGCAAGGAAAGAGGGTAAGGGAGTCATCGACTCAAGATATACAACTAAGGCAACTACTTGGACCACTACCCCCTATTCCTGAGCAGTGACTTTCTTTAGAGTTTTAAATTTTGTTCAGTAATCCTCAAATGTTTTGATTTACGGTATTTGCCAGATCTGCTGTAAATTTTGCTCTTTTTTTTTGTCATCTTGGAATGTCTTTTAATGATTTACGATATTTGCCAGATCCGCTGAAAATTTTGCTTTTTTTGTTGTCTTCGATTGTGTTTTATTGATTTACGATATTTGCCAGATCCGCTGTAAACTTTACTTTGTTTTGTTACCTTCTAATGTCTTTTATTGCTTTGCCAGATTCGATGTAAATTTTACTTTTTTTGTTGTAGTTGAATGTCTTTTATTGCTTTCCAATATTTGTCAGATCCGCTGTAAATTTTGCTTTTTGTCATTTCTGCGTAAGCATAACAATTAAACCAACGAAAGTATAAAAAGTTGCTAACAATGTCAATATTTTGATTAACGATGGTTGCCGTAGAGTGTTGTTCACTATCTTGGATTTTACCTAAAGTACTTAGGAAATCAGCAAGCAAATCCGAATGCAATTAGACATCATTTCTCGCGCTTACGCCACTTGCTTGCTTGGGTACACCCTTACTCAACTGATCAAAAGAGAAATAAGAGGCTGCTCCTGGCTTGGCTTTTTTGGCAATCACTTGAAAATTTCTACAAACAGTGTACTGCTATTCTGTTAAGAAAGGCTTCTGTTTACAATGTCAACGAAGCAATTTTGCAAACCTGAAGTGTGAGGTTTGTCATATGTGCTCGGTCGATGATGTTGAACAGAGTGCGAACTAAAACTAATTCAATGTGCAGCGAAATGTGAACAAAAGAAACACACATTTTTCCTTACCGTACTCGATAACATGTCACCATCGGATTTGTCGTTGTTCATGTTCTCTGCCTTTTTCAGGCTGTCGATGTCGCTTTTTGAAAACTTTAATAGTTTAAACACTCAAATGTTCCAACTTCACTTAAATCGAAGGTGGATTTTGCTATGAACTTAAACGGTTAATTTTAGTGATTTCAAAAGCACTTTTTTTAACGGATGTTTTGGTTTCAAAAAGAAGAGGAGAAATAAAAGGAAAAAAAGCCCAACTGTCCTTCTGTTGAACCGATACATAACTTGCATTGGCTCGAACAGCGAGCAGCTAATACGACTCTTCGCTGACTTCATTGTTCAGTGAAACAAAAGGTTTCTTTTGTTTCTCGTTCAACAAAAGATCTCCAAAATATACCGCAAGGAAAACTGAGGTTTTGGCATAAGTTATTTCTTGAAAACGAAGAGCAAACCAGCGAAAAAAATACAGGGCAATGTTTGTTGACTAAAACCAAGCCCACATGGAAAAATTGAGACAAATCCGGGGAAAAAAATGGCCCAACATTCGACAAAAGGTGGTTATGCATCCAGCCCTTTATTATTATAACACTACTCTGAATACGAGTTGAAAGGATTTTTGTGGCCTTATCACAGTGTACCATAAAAAACTCATGTATAAGCTGCACCTTTTTACCCCAAATCTGGCCTCAAAATTGGGGGTGCGGCTTATCTAAGAGATCACCTCCACTGGGAAGTCTAATTTGTCAAATTAAGGTCATAAATATTTCTTAAGGGTATTGCCAGGCATCAAGCGGTAATAGGGCAACCTTTCAGTCTTGCATTTGCCTGTCACAAACACCATTGTGACTATCACTTTCAGGATGTTAGACCTCAACAACCAGGATCACATGCACGTTACGGGAAGCCTGTACTTTGGCCTATTTCGGTTTCTTTCATCAGCCAGCTTTATAATTCCCACCTGCCAAGATTCTACAAGGACATTCACTTGAGTGTGTCAGCTATCACAATAGGGTTTTTACAAATTCTTCAGAGGGGCTTGTGGCCCACACCTGATAAGCCAGTCGGTTTTGTTGATGCTGAAATGACTGAAATTCATGTTTTAGCCTTCATTATATCCGTGAGTCACTTACTAGTAATTCTACAAGGTTCTCATTTATGAGAAACCGTTCACTCTCCTTTCCATCTTTATTCGACTTCAAAAGTCTGATCATTAGCATCATTATTTTTCATTACAAGATGTTGTTACACTGGTCCTGGAACATCGTGCATTTCTTCAGTTCCTACAACGGTTCAGCAGACGACAAAAACAAAAACAACCAAAGACCTCAGCCACATTTCAAGGTAATCCCTCAGAAAAGAACACATTTTCTGAGTAGCTATAGTTATCATTCGAGAATTGTTTGTTTAAGCAAGAGGAAAAAAAGTATTATATATTACAACACTAGAAGCTCTCATGCCTTGTTATCTTTTCATTTGTTTTGTTCATTTGCTGTGTTGCTTGGACCCTAGGAATATGCCCACTGTATAACTACATCACTATTATTATTATTATTATTATTATTATTATTATTATTATTATTATTATTATTATTATTATTATTATTATTATCATTATCATTGTGCTCATTTGCAAATTTACATTAAAACTGAGATAACGTTGAATGGTATGCAAAAAATGCACTGCTATGGACCTTGTGTTTGTGTACGAAATTGATGGTTTCCAGTTCTACTCTGGGCCCTTCATTCTCTAGCAGATTGTCTTAAATCCAGTTCAGGTCACACCACTGACCATTTATACCTTTGATACAGCCTTCCTCCTTGTTGAGCCAGATGATGCCCAGGAAACCTATCGCTACACCAAGAGAAACTTGCATGGCCTTTCTTTTGCCCTTCCTGGCCTGCCGTACGATTCACGAAACAGAGCTATTTCATCATAGCTATGCTGCCAGTGTTTCCAATATCTCGAGCAATCACGGCATATTACAATAGGCTGTATTGTTATTCAGTGGCATGCAAATAGGTGGCTCCATATTCTAATTTACTTCAACGGTTAATTTCTATTTTCCTTTTTTGTTTTATTTATTTCCTTTTTTTTTAACTTGTTAACTTTTTGTTTATAAAAGCCCATGTGATTTTCTTCCAACAAGTGAGCTTCCCCCAAATCTTTTCATTTCATTTGTTCATTTGCTGTGTTGTTTGGACCTTAGAAATATGCCTACTGTATAACTAAATCACTATTATTATTACTTCTATTATTATTATTATTATTATTATTATTATTATTATTATTACTTCTATTATTATTATTATTATTATTATTATTATTATTATTATTATTAATGTTATTGTGTTCATTTTTGCATATTAGCATTCAAACTGAGATAACGTGTCAATTTTGGATAGCTATTTCTGACATTGACTTTATTTCAAAGACTCCGAACTTGGTAATGGCGTCATGACGACACCGAAACGCCGTTCGTTTTTATCGGTTATTTTCAGTTGCTTATATATAACGTGGAAAGCTATGGAAAATATGCACTGCGATGGATCTTGTGTTTGTGTGCGAAATTGATGGTTTCCAGTTCCACTCTGGGTCCTTCATTCTAAAGCGGATTGCCTTAAATCCAGTTCATGCCGGACTACCAGCCATGTTTACCCTTGATACAGCCTTCCTCCTTGTTGAGCCAGAAGATGCCCAGCAAACCTATCGCTGTGCCACAAGAAGGTTGCATGGCCTTCCTGTTGCCCTTCTTGGCCCGCCATACAATTCATGAAGCAGAGCTACATGTATTTCATCTTTCCAATATCTCGGGTAATCCAGCTCATTTTGTTCACAGACACAGCCCAACATCCTTCTCCTTGTAAAAGGTCATCAAAAAATCCAAATTCTAAAAGATATCATTGACTCAACGGGTGTCCTGGAATGCATGGAAATTCAATTACTAGTTGAAACATTGACTACTTACACTAAATCACACATACTTTCAATAGATTGTCAGGTTGCTAATGGAACATTATGTACTTTGCACTTCAGTAAAACAGCTGCTGAACTCAAACAATCTATGCTTTCTTCCTACATTTACGCTTTCAATAGCTAAAATGAGAACAAAGCTATCCCGCGCTAGCACAGCCTGTTGCTAATTTTCAGGCCATGCACTGATTCCAAGTAATCCACAAGTAATATTTGCTTGCCCTCGAGTACCAGTAATGTCACCGAAATAAGACAAACTCTTCTCAGCAGAATAGCCAAAAACCTCTCATTACACTGGTTCTGGAACATCAGGCATTTCTGCAGTCACTACAACACTTCAGCAGACAACAAAAACAGCAACAACCGAAGACCTCAGCCACATTTCATGGTAATCCCTCGGAAAAGAACGCATTTTCCGAGTAGTTATTGTTATCATTCAAGAATTGTTTGTTTAAGGAAGAGAAAAAAAAAGGTATCATATATTACAACACAAGAACCTCTCATGCCTTGTGTTTATCCATGCAGTATCATTGAACTTATCACATTTAAACATGCCCCTTAATGTTCTAATCTCAGACAACTTAGAGTTGTCAAGTTATGTTTTAAGGATTTCATTTTTATACGAACACAAAGGACCAGGTTCCTATTGCTAACCAAAGATCTTTCTTAAGAACTTATTCACGAACACACTCAAGAACGAATGAACAAAGGGGGCTGCAAGACACATTATAATCTACAGCAAAATTTCAAGCTCTTTCTTCCAGTTCTGGGAAAAGGAAAAGTAAACATACAAACCAAACACAAAGGTTGTTCCTGTCCACCAGAGTATCTTGATCTCACTACTGGAATTTGTAGTTACACTTGCCACGATCAAGACAACACAGAACTTTCATTCTAATTCCTAGCAAAGTGGTAAGGTACAGACTTATGAATCAGTTCAAGGGTGAAGGTGAGAAATGTGTCATCATTGCAGCCACGGCACTCTGTATAGGAGTGAATTTCCCAGATGTCTGTTATGTTGTCAACTGGGAACCAGCACTGTCAAGTTTACACCAGCATCAAGAGGCTGGAAGGGTTGGAAGAGATGGTAGCCAGTCACATGTCATTTTCATCTTTCATGGGCATTGACATAGACATTGCGAGCAAGAGGTTAAAGACTTTGTCGATGCCAAAGGCTGCTTTTGTGCTGCTGCCTATAAAACATTGCATACTACAATTAAATCTCTTGAACCTCTCCATGACCGTTGTTCATTCTCTTCAACCATTTGCAAGCGTAATGTTTTGCCATTTGAGGCTGGTGACCCAGCAGTGGAGGACACTGTTGATACCAATGTAACCGAGAGGCAGATCACAACCACAGGACAGAGAAACATTGAAGAAGTCTTATGTGGGGTTTAACATGACATGGGAGGTGAAGGGCTTGCCATTGATGAAAGCTCCAGTCATGGTTTCTCTATACAGCTGACAGTAGATGCCACCAGAAACTGGTGCTCACCTTCATTATTCAAGGCTTGCCCACCTGTTTCCTGGTGTTTTTGACTTCCTATGCAGTAAGGGTCTTGGATGTCGTGCAGGAAGTGCTTTTGCCAAAACAAACAAAGGGAGAGCAGCCCACCAAAACAAGACTTTCTGAAGCAAGGCTCAAAAATACCGTGGAGGCTAAAATAGCCAAGACTGAAGTCTATCAAAAAAACTAGAGAAACATATTAACAAATTGGACCTGTTTGAAAATACTCAGCGAAACCACACATAATGCCGGAGATAATTTTCAATAGAGAAATTGAAGAAATCAAACTAAAAGATGAACAGAGCTTAGTAAATGCAATAGCTCCCTTTGTTATGGAACGTTTACTCGTAATTAGATTTTCTCTTGTTTTGATATATTTAGCATGTTTAGCTGTTTATTAAGTAAGCTATTGTTTTGTTACCGCGCGCCAGTAGAGATCGGTAGAATGTCACAGGAAGTATTGACCGACTTTGTGTAGTAGAGCTTTTACAAACAATGATGTATTTAATCATATAGTCGCTAGTAAAACCGCATGCATAAATAAACACTATGATTGTCAAACAAACTGATGTAACAGGAAATTAGTGGCCACGAATCATTGAAGAATGTGTAAAACCAAACTGGAACTTTGTCAAGTTAGCTTAACTTATCTTACCACACCGGACTTACGTATCTGGGTGTGTGTATCCGTAGCTAATAAACGTAGCATTTGTGTAACTTTTAATCAGATGGAATTAAGTTACATTGTAGAACGGAACATGTAATGTTGTGATCAGTAGAATAAAGCTAATTCAAAGAAAGTATACAGTCCTTATTTGTTGAACCAGCGTGTGCGGAGAGCAATTCCGCGAAACCTGGTCCTTCGAGCCGGATAGAAAAAAGAAATGTCGAACAAGAAAGTACGAGCAGGCCATCGTGTCTTCCTCAAGAGAGTCATCGCAGAGGCTGGAGCCTTTCTTGATGATGGATTTGCCACCACCACAAAGACTGAACTGTTAAAATGGAGAGCCAGCCTAAAAGAACAGATTGAAAAGATCTCGCCACTGGATGAGCAGATCTTGGCCGAGTTGGCAGCCGATGAAAAAACCACAGAAGAGGAGATAGCAGAGGACATTGAAAGGAGTGGCCGATTGAGAGCGGACGCAACGCCAACACTGGCGGCCATCGAAGAATGACTTACAGAGCAAACCACCCCTCATCTACCACCATTGACACCACCGCAAGTACAGGCGAGTCTTAACCTAAGCCAGAATAGTCACAGTAGCCAACAGAAGGTGGTGCGAGCGAAGCTTCCAAAGTTGGAAGTGAAGAAGTTCAATGGCAAACTCAGCGAATGGCAGGAGTTTTGGGATTCGTTTGAAAGTGCCATCCACCAGAATGATGGGCTTTCAAACGTCGACAAATTCTCATATTTAAGGAGTTTGCTGCTTGAACTGGCAAAATCAGCAATTGGAGGATTTGCACTGACGTCAGCCAACTACGAGGCGGCGCTAGAACTCTTGAAGAAATGCTATGGCAAAAAGATCGTAATTCAAAGAGCACTTGTTAACCTAATGTTGAGTGCGCGTCCCGTATTCAATGAGGGTGACACACTAAGACTGCGCAGCCTCTACGACTTCGCAGAAACGAAGTATAGAGCATTACAGGCTCAAGGAGTGGAAGAACGGAGCTATTCCGAAGTTGTCGTCCCAGCGTTTTTGAAGATGATTCCAGATTCCATCGGACTAACAATCACGCGCGGAAAGGAGTACTTGCAGTGGACGTTGGGCGACATGTTGAACGCACTCCTGGTCGAAGTGGAACTGAGAGAGGATCACTGTCGGACGCAACGCCGAGTTGGATCCAGCGGTAAAAGAAAGGACCCTTTCACTGCCAGTGCGCTGTTCACCGCAAATGGGCAAGATCAAAGATGTGCATTCTGCCTTGGAACCCACTCACCAGAGGAATGCACGAAGGTCACGAACACCGAGGATGGTAGATGTTTCAAATGTATTAAGAAGGGCCATTGCTTCCCTGACTGTAAGGCAATTGTTAAATGTAAGAATTGTGAGGGCTCTCACAACACGTGTTCGTGTGATGCAAAACGACAGACAAAATAAATAAGGCTCAAGTACAACTCAACAATAAACCTCCCAGCACCAATGGTGAAAAAACACAAGAAAAGGTTAATGAGATCAATTATGTATTACATCAGGGAAAAAAATTGATGACATGACTAGAAAATGGCTTTAATAAACTCCCAAACTCCCAAACCCCTTCCCTATCAAGGAAGCATATATACGTCCTCCAGTCCTCAAACAAAAAACGTGACTCACTGTCTGGTCGTTCAAGATTGCATGAATAAATTTAATCTGGTTGTTGAGAAAGATCTCGCACTAATGTTGAAAAGCTGCTGACCGGATGTAGTGCCTTGAAATTTTTTTGAGAACATTTCAAAATGGTGACTCAATGAGGAGGACAGATGTTGACAAGAGAGGAAGCTTTCCCAGAACTTTACACGGATGCGGACAGATGAATTTTTTGATTTGTTAGTTACGCAAACAAACTTGTCTGCAATGCAATACAAGAGGAATAATCCAAACTTGCCCAGACATTCTCAGGCACAGTCTTGGTTTGATACAACCAGAAGTGAGATGAAGTTCATAGCTCCTAGCCTACTAATGGGAATTGTGAGAAAGCCTGAGTTGCCTGACTACTGGAGCACAAATCCCTTGTTGCTAGGTTCAGTGTAATGTCCCGAAACCGTTGCCAAACTGTTTCACGTTTTTTGCATTTTGCTGATAATTCCCAGTATGATCCTAATGATGCCAATAGGGACAGGCTTTACAAAGTCGGGCCACTTGTAGATAACCTGCTGTCCAAGTTCAAGAAACTTACATTCCAGAGAGGGAAATCTCAATAGATGAGGAGTTGTTGCTGATATTCCACTGAAGCGGGCTCGTTTTGGCATCAAAATGTTCAGTCTCTGTGAGACTTATGGTTATCTTTGGAAATCATGCGTTTACCTGGGGAAGGAACCAGAGCAGCACGCTGGAGATCGACAGTTGGTCAACAGATTAGGTGTGAGTGGAGCTGTAATCCCTAGATTGATGGAAGATAAGCTGGGTAAAGGGTACCAATGTTTCTGTTGACAACTGGTATACAAGCAAGGTTCTCTTTACCTACTTGTATGAAAACAACACAGCTGCCTGTGGTATGGCGAGGAAAAACCGGCTACAAGTTCCAGTCACATTCAAGAACCCGAACATCCCAAAGGGTGAGCATACACTGTAGGTACAGGAGGCATGAAAACTAACTTCAATGACAAAAAGGAAATATATTTCCTATCTGCTATTCACAAGGCCAATGTCATCAACACAAGAAGGCGCGACCGCCAAGGCAATGTTGTCAGAAAGCTCAAATTGATTGAACGCTACAACAGATACATGGGTGGTGTTGATAAGAATGATGAGATGATTGGCACCTACTCTTACATCAGAAAAAGCATGAAGTGGACTAAAAAGGTTGCATTTCACTTCATAGAAGAAGGCATCTTGAATGCCCACATCCTCTTCAAGAAGGAAGGTGGCACAAAGCAACTTCTCCGTTTCAAGCTTGATTGTATCAACTACTTACTTGCAGCATCTGCCTCTGAGCCCTCTGCACCTGAAGCCTCTGACCCCTTTTCGTGTTGCCACTTCCAGAAACTCATCCCTCCCACAAACAGCAAACAGAATCCTCAGAAGAGATGTGTGGTGTGTACCAGCTAAAACAAAACGAAGGAGAGCAGATCCCAGTGTGGGGACTGTGCACACAAACCAGGGCTTTGTGCAGCACCTTGCTTCAGGATTTATCACACAGAATGAGACTGAAGATTGCTTTGTTAATTTTTATTTCACACGAACATTTCGATTAGCAAATAATTAGTGTAAATACAATTTTAGCAAGTGTATATTCCTTTTTTGTAAGCAAGACAACATTTTTATGGAAAGTTCAAGATGAATGCCAGAAAAAAATGACTTTGAGCAAAATCACTTTTTATTACCTTTCATGGCTTGAAATCATTTCATTATCCTAAGTTTAGGTGAGCTGAGATATTTCCATTGAGAATTTTTATATTTTTCAGCTAAATAAAAAATTTTGTAAAAATCCAAGATGGCCACCGGTTGGTGGGTGGATTTGGCGGTGGTAGTGAAGGGGTTAACTTACAAAAATCCATAGACCTATTAAACCAGTAGGTAGACTGGTAGACCCAAAATCTCAGGTTGGGACAGCCCTATTTAGAAAATAACTTCTTTTGTGGACACATTACTCCAGTCTATCGCACAAACACAATTTTTTATATAGGATACAACTGATTTTATGGATGATAGGCCGAGATAGTGAGTTTCAATACTGGACACTGCATTGAGGTAAAGATCTTCTTTGTCAAATTGAGTCATTGACCTAACCGCACATTTGCAGTTAAAATGGGGGACAGTTTTGTGTGCCTTAGCGAAAAATGCATGGAGAAGAGGGCAGTTTAAATGGCCAGTACTGTGCCCTTTACATGTCAGTCAAGTGTTTTTGCTATCCATCTTCAGCCAAGAACTTGAAGAAAGAGGACATCTTTGCATACAATTGTGACAACGCCACCCGTACCATGCCCATGGGAAGCTCCCCATCCTTCCACCATCCAGGCACTACGGTTAAGCGGAACAAAACCAATAATGTCAGTGGCCTTCCAGGGGAGCATGATGTCCAACAAAGGCATTGAGTGCATGTGGTGCAATCTGGGTGTAAATCTTGACCAGCAAAATGTTGAGCAGTAAGGCACTTTAAGGGAAATCATTAATGTATAGAAAAAAAGATGAACTGGCAGTATTGCCCATGGGATTTGGATAGTCTCTCATTTTATCACGTTTTACCAGCTATTTTTGATTACATACAAGGTGGCTGTAAACGGTTGACGAGAAGCAAAATTTCTTAGTTACCATTGTTTCACCTTTGAAAGCGTTAATGAGGGGTCAGCTTTAAAATTGGAGAGGGTGTTGAATGCATGCCTTTTACAGAGTGTTGATGAAGAAGGAAAGGCCGGTGTTGTGCAAAATATCAAGGAATTCAGTTTAGTGTTTCGGTATTCAGAAGAATATGTTGACAGTAGAATGTTCAGAAGGTGCTTAAAAGCAAGGATGTGCAGACAAGAGTTAAAGCCATTGTTGTATACGAGGCTCATTTGGTCCTATAATGGTTTTTATACCCACATTTGTAATTAAAATAATTTGCTTTATCCTAACTGTTTATTTCTTTTCCAACCTTAATTAGCAGTGCAAGATTAAGCCTTCTTACAGTTCACTACAGATTTCTTATATATGCAGTAACCATAATAAGAGATCACATTTGGCACAGAAGATGTGCAATTTCAAAGCTCTGTGCTACACAGACAACAATAACCATCATTATTTTACAGGCTTTAGTGTTACAATGAATCAACTACCTTGAACTAACCAACAGTGATATCCATTAGAAATGTTTCCTCGCAAAGTGAGGGCCGAAGGCCTTAGCGTAGCAAGGTTAATAAATTCGTCGAGCGGAGCTAAGCCACGCAAATTCGAGCAAAAAATATATTCATATATATCTATATATCGTTGAAGGTGTCTGTGTTGTTGCCTGGCAACAGTGCAAACAAAGTATGAATGATGTCACACAAAGGGAAGGTTGCTAAGCAGCAACAGGTTGGAAGACAGGCTGGCGTTAAACGCAATTTGTAGTTGCTATGCAACAGAACCGGTTTTTTAGGCAGCGCTTTTCAGCAAACCGCTGCCTCACAATGGTGCTCTCTCTGAACGTGTTTATTCATCAAGCAGTGCAAATTCGTTTATTATTGGTGAAACATGACCAAATTGTGATGCAAATCAACCACAGGAGTACGCACAAGGGAAGAAGACAGATTCGCTAAGGGAGATTAAACAACGAAACTCCTGAACAATGTGAAAGGTGACTTCAGATTCAGCGAGAGCAGCGAACAAGAAGGAGACATCAGGAAACATCAGAGCAAAGACAACATCGCTTGGCTCAGCAAAGACAGCACCATCAGGAGGAAACAGAGGTGCAGAGGAACCGCAGATTGGAATATCACAGGCAGTACAACCAAGGTAGATCAACTGTCCACCCAGCCCTAGCTTCGCGAGTCACATATTTCTAGTTTGTTTCCCATCTTCTCTATTGTTTTCCCATGTGATGGGAAATAAACTGTTTTGCAGGATGGTCTGAACCCACATTTACATACTACTTTTAATTTTTATTACGATGATTACTAGTACCTTAAAATGCACTGTATATTTCGATTTTTATCATGGTATATTTTTAACAAAAATTATTTAGATACTCTGAAACTAAAGATACAACCCTAATTAATATTTTTCTTTACCCTTGAAAGGTCCAAATTCCATCCAGCATATGGAAAATTTGACTTGTTGACAGATTTGTTTCCATCAGTGCTACTGCTGGCACTTATAGGCACAGCAACTGCAGCCACTTAGAGTTGCATCATTAATGTATTGGGACTTTCAAACCCAGTTACAGGTTAAAGTAATCCAAACAGAAAGAAGATTTTTTACGCCTCACATGTGCATCCTCATAGGTGTGACAACAAATTGGATACCATTTTAAAGTCAGTTGTTGAAGATTTGAAATCGAAGAGGCAAGAAATGCCCCTTACCCTCATTATGGAAATCCAGATACAATTTCTCACTGTTTTCTCTACTTTACCCAACAAATGGGGAGAGAGCAATACCACCCATCATCAGCAGAACCTAGCCGAGATCACGCTCAGTATCCAGGGCATGTGCAAAAGAGAATAGTGGACAACCTAGTAAGTGGCAAATCAACCCACCCTGTGTTGCTTGTAACTGTGGCTTTTGGAATTGGATATTGACTGTAATAACGTTTGCATAATTATCTGTTATTGGTGTGCCATATACATGTACCATTGTTCAAGGGCACTGTCAAGAGGTACAGTGTAGGGAGGGCTGGAAGAGATGGTTTACATGTACCAGCAAGGGCTGATATCTATTACAATTTTTATGATATTTCAAAGGTACCACGTCAGAAGTGATGCATACATAATAAAATATTATTGTTTGTCCAGTCTAAGGAATGCAGAAGACAACTTATTGCATTCGCCTTTGTCGAAGCAAGCCTAATCTTGTGTTGTGTTGGTTGTCTTGCGGCACGTGTTGCGTTACCTGTTTCTGTTAGCCCAACAAATCAAGATAATTATTTTCTCTGTAATGAAATATGGACACAAGTTTGCCTCACTTTCAAGTATGATCCTATGATGCCAAGCCTTCACAAATGACACAGCAAGCAAAACAATTGTGTTACAAGGCAAAAGTATGTGTTTCGCAAGTTAGTTCACCTTTGGATTAAACATCATGTTACTGGAAATCCTTAATCGAAGTCTCAGGGAAGTGTGTGCGAACCCTGCAGGATATTTCAGGCGGCCGCAGCCTTGTCACGTTTGAAGAGTGAGTATGCCGTCGTGTTGTATCAGAGAAGAGGTGAAGTACATGTAAGTTACCTATGTACTCGGTGGCCATTGAGCCTCAGCTAAAAACACAAACTAAACTCAATCAAGTTTGTCTAAAGTGGCCAGCAAAATGTGTTCATCTCACAACTCAAGCTCAGAGGCTTTGTTTCTTTCACTCTTCGACGCACAAGGACATGTGCGGGATCATTTTTGATGAACCACTTGGTAGCAATTTCATCTCTCAGAATTCATGGAGTTTCAATAAAAAAAAAATTTATGCTTGTACACAGGCACTTGGTTGTCTGAGATCAGGGCTTTCAATGTGCTATTAAGATCTCGACGTTCAAAAACTTCATTGCTTCACAGCAGCGGAATGTTCGTGTAGAGTAAATTCAAAATGTTTATTACTTCATAGCAGCAGAATTTTCGCATAGAGTCTAAAAATGCATTAGTAAAAATAAATAGTACACCACCTATGCTAGCATTTTCATCTCTCTAAATTCATGAGGTTTTGACAACAGATTTTTATACTTGTATCTGAGATCAAGGCCATAAATATGCTACAGTCGAACCTGTGTAAAGCGGTCACCCTTGGGGAATAGCTAAGTGACCGCTTAATACAGGTTGTACAAAATACAGGTCAGAACACGGTGAAAATGCCATTTTATATTATGTAGTAAACAGCTTATGCATACACCGTATTCATAAATGGCGGCTGCACGGAACGGCCTGGTTTCGAATGCATGAATGCGAGGCTTGGTAGACCACGCACAGATCACAAAACAACAAATATGGCGTCTTCGAGTAGGGCTTCTGATGAAAATGCGCGTGTGATACTCACAGAGGACGATATATTCCTGGAGCTTCCTTGGCTGGTAGAAATCCTTCTTCACTGAAAAATGAAGAGCTTAAGTTTTGGTTAAGATGTCGAGGTGATTCGCTCAAAGGACTTAAGACAAAAGCACAGCTCGTCAAACGGTGAGGGCTATTTTGCAATTCGTGAGATGATATCACATACAGTTTAGGGTTTACATAAACGTGTAGTTGAGAAATATTTGTTGATTATATTGCAGAGTCCAGGACTATATTGAAAATGGAAGGGATAAAATGCTAGTTGATCATGATCCAGATGAAATTTACACGAAAAGAAAGGCAAGGTTTTCGAGGGCAGAACCAAATGATGTCTCTCCTGTCACCTCAAGTGTGAAATACCTGAGCGACGGATGGTGAAAGTCCCTTGAAAGGATGCCGTGTTTCACGAGAGCCGAAATGAACCAGCACGTGGCAAATTCTGGAAAGCGAGTCACAAATGCCGAGCATCACTCAATTCCAACCAATTTAAAGAAAGCAAAAACATTTCTGAAGGACGAGTACCTAAAGGAAATTGAGGCGAACAGCGACCAAAGGTACTTTCATTTGAGAGCGAAGTGCTATCACAGTTTCAGAAAAAGTGAAGCTCCACATGATCTTCGTTTTACCATGTGCATTGTCTCAGGCCAAGTCATGCATGCCAACTGATCGTGCAAAGCTGGCAAAGTAGGATATTGTAATCACGTTCTTGCTTTAATGTTTAAAGCGTGCAAGTTTAGTTTATGCGACAGCAAAAGCACAGAAGATTTGTGCCAGGAGGATGATGAACAACCAGATTCTGCCTGCACATCCCAGCTTCAAAAATGGCACAAGAAGGGTCGTGGGGACAAAATATCTGCTCAACCGGTAATGGAAGTCACCATTTCAAAAACAAAGTTGGATGATTCCAAAACTAGAGAAGGAGTGAAGTGCTTATTGTATGATGCAAGATCAAACCCTGTGCATGATGTTCAAGCAGAAATGAACTTGAAAAAGGCCCTTCAGAATATAAATCCACAAATGGGTTTATCAGTTACGACAAAAGATGATTGTACTGTCAACAGTCGTGTCGAGACCAAATTTGGTGAAAGCCAAAGTGGCTCATTTTGCAGCTACCAGTTGACTCATACTGAAGCAAATTTTGTGGCTACTGTTATGTTATGCCAATAGACGTTTCGTGACTCTTACATATAGTATGTTTTGTTATAAGGACATTTCGTGATTGATACATGATATAACTTGTGTGATGGACCTCGTGCTTTGGAGAGCCAGCCATGTTTGTTTGCCAATCTATCAGGTTGAGTTAATGTTCTAAAATAAAACTACAAAACTACAACAGCTACAATTGACATTTCTTCTATTCCAAGAGATGACATGGATGAAACTGAGTTAA
Organism: Pavona decussata; assembly: GCF_977016875.1. Classification (NCBI taxonomy): domain Eukaryota; kingdom Metazoa; phylum Cnidaria; class Anthozoa; order Scleractinia; family Agariciidae; genus Pavona; species Pavona decussata. The sequence goes on along the minus strand of NW_028145504.1, from coordinate 4,573,925 downwards.
CCTATCCCAGGTTCCCGTTAAACTCAGGCAGTGATTTTGTCAGGCCTGACAACCTTAGTCATTCAGAAGAGACACTTGTTAGTTCCCTTGATGTTGATGAAAACATGATAAACAAGATTGAAGAAGCCACAAGAGGTCAAACTTTGTCAGAGCAGTGGAAGAAAGAACGAAAGTTCAGATTCACTGCTTCCAAGTTTGACCTCATCTCAAAAAGACAAAGGAATCATGATAAGTTTGCAATGGATCTCATCAATCCGAAAGCATTTACCTCGAGGTATGTGGAGCATGGTATAAAGTATGAACCGATTGCTCTCCAGGAATATGAGAAAATCATGTTTGCACGAAGGACACCTGTAAAGGTTCTCAAGAGTGGCTTTGTTGTTTGCCTGGATATGCCTTTTGTGGGGTGCTCACCAGATGGCAAGGTTGTTGATTTTGGATGCCACGATCATTTTGGACTTGCTGAAGCAAAGTGTCCTGAAACAAAATTTCAAGTCACCCCACAAGATGCCTGCCAAGACCCCAATTTCTTTTGTGAGGCTGTCAATGGACAATGTAAACTGAAAAAGAATCATGCGTACTATTCTCAAGTGCAAGGCCAAATGGGTGTAAGTGGGGCAAAATGGTGTGACTTCATTGTCTACACAAAAAGGGAATTTCAGTGGAAAGAATTCCCTTTGATGCTGCCTACTGGGACACCCTGAACCAAAAGCTGCATACATATTACTTTACCCATTTTATTAAAATTGCAGCAAGTGAGTTTGCAAAATGCTAAACTACCACTTCTACTTCTTTTAGTGCTGTATATACAATGTAAATAGACCCTTTAAATGGAAATTCAATGACTGAATTTGAATTATTATGTTTGATGTATTTACATACACCTAGCTTTAATACAACTTGCCAATATTTACATTTTGTATCATAGATCAGTTGACCTGCAAGCTCCAATAAATTATTACAGTGATAATTATTTGGCAGCACAATTCTCCTTATAATCTCAACTGTGAAAGTGAGTGATCTTCAAAGTTAGACTCATGTTTCAAACAATCTCTCAGCTACATAAATTAATGACAACTACCAGTATAGGGACATGTTACAAACCTAAGAGGGTGAATTTGTTATCATAGTAATTTTATTAGAGCTTGGCTGGTTGAAAAGAGTTACAGTTCCAATTTCCTCACAAAAGATGATCAGAATAATGTTGTTCAAGTAATGTCCTTAGAATATTGAATAGGAGCTTGGAATTCAAGTGGACTTTAGAAGTGAAATATTTACAAGTGTTGAAAGACATCGAAATACATGATAATAGCTGTGTTTACACCAATCTTAGTAAACATGACTTCCCAAGTATAATTTTTTTCCATAGTAAAATAGCACAAAATTTATTTTTAACAAAAATAAAATTAATGTTATAAATGCAGCTATCATTGTCAAACCAGTGGGTGGACAAGGGGGTGTGGTTGGGAGTGTTGACAATAAGGGGTATTTAGTTTATGTTGCAGGGTTAAGCACTGATGATGGGATCATGCATGTTGCACAACATTGCACACACACACCACATTTGATTTACTACCCCAAAATAGGTTAATGGAATAACTCCATCAAATATGTGAAAATTCTTCACCTTGTTAATAGCCCTCTCAACATGGATTCGCAAGCCAGCAATTTCTTGTGTTGCGATCACATCTTCGGCAGACATCTGATCAGACATTCCCAAGAAAGGGGGGATGTTTAAGGAGACTCCTAGGGGAAAAATATCATCAATGGTGAAGCCCTTGTCACCCATTACAGTGTCTCCTTTCGAAAAGGAAAGGTTCAAGAAGCCACTTCGCTCTACAATTTCCCTGTCGGATATGCTGCCAGTATACAGTTGCCCAATAAATGTGAAAAACCCTTTAGGTGAAATTCCCACTAATCCCTTTAAAGTGGTGTGGTGCTTATATGAACTAAAGAGCTCACTATTTAAAAGGAGGCTGCTGGGCATTTCACAGCGCACCTCTGTACAGTCAATGATTACCCTTGTAGTAGGATACTTTGCCTTAAAATCTTCAGGCAAATCTTCCCCTCTGAAATGCCTCGAACAAACTCGGGTTCCCTGGTTTATTGAAAAATACAGTCCAACATCTCTCCTTATAGCATGAATCCATTGCTTTTTGAGGTTTTCTTCCTCTGGGAAGCGAAAAAAGAAATTTTTTCACCCGTCTCCTTGCTCCGCTTGTCCTTCTTCGTAGAGAGCGGCACACAGCAATTTGTCGGCATCTCTCAGCCTTTCCGCGCTGGAAATCTTTAATTAACTCAAGGATATCCCATCTAGTGACTAAGAAAATGATTTTCTGCCTAGATCCTCCAAAAATAGCGACGATTTCAACAATATTTCATGCGAAATTTTAGTCACAAGGCCAAAATAAAATACAAGTCTGCATTCTCTGACCTACCAAGCCTCGCATTCATGCATTCGAAACCAGACCGTTCCGCGTGGCCGCCATTTATGAATATGGTGTATAAAAGCGCTCAAAAATCACTTACTCGGTTAAAAGTAACTGCAACAATAACATGGTTCGAGAAAAATAGCACATAGAAAGGGAGTGACAAAACAGTAACGTCAAGTTGATGTGGCTGGTATTACAGCCGGTCGTTAGAACAAGACATACTCCTAATCTTTTGAGCCTTGTCTTTTAAACCTATTTGTCCTAAGAAGAAAAATAATTAGATATCAATGTCTGTTGTTAAGGTTTCCGTAGTTTAATATCGCTAAGTATGTCATTCACTTTGCTTAACGCCAGAGAAAGTTCCTGGTGTCCGTTAAACTGGGATGACTTCTCGTTCAACTGGCTTAAACAGAAATTAATGAAAGAAGAATTCGATGTCTTTGATCCGCAATGATGACAAGACTTTTGACCAGTAATGTTCGAGTAATGTATTCGGCGATTTAATGATTTGTGAAAATAAACAAGGAAATCAATTACCTGGTGTGCTACTTGTACTTGTATGAACTACTCTAGTATTTGAGTGGTTTCCTCAGTTTACGAAGTGGCCGTTTAATACAGATCAAGACAATAGAAACAGCTCGTCAGGACTTAACAAAGGGTGACCGCCACCGCTTAATAGAGGTCAAAATTACAGTAATTAAGGGAAGTAATTTTCGGGACTTTGACAACTGACCGCTTAATAGAGGGTGACCGCTTAATACAGGGCCGCTTAATACAGGTTCGACTGTAATTAGATCTCAACATTCAAAAGTTTATCACTTCATAGCTGTGGGATTTTGGCATAAAGTACCAGTATAGAAAATACCTTTCTTTTAGCCAGTAAATAGTACTTAAGATTTGTAGCAAGTAGAAATAAATAGTCCATCGTCTACGGTAGCATTTTTATCTCTGTGTTAGATATTTATGCTTGTACACACGCCTTTGGTTATCTGAGATCAAGGTTTTCAATGTGCTAATTAGATCTCAACATTCAAAATGTTTATCGCTTCATAGGAGTGGGATTTTCGCATTATGTATAAGAAACATCATTCCACTTTCTAGTAAAGCATAGTAGCAAGTAGGAATAAAAAGTTATGAAAATATTTTGCAAATGTCACACAACCAATAATATATAATTTTTCTCTGCCAGATCGGTCACAGACTTGGGTTCACCTCCAATCTCATAGCTTCAGGTTGAAAGAGTAAAATAATCCCTCATGCTCCAGATTTTTGTTCACCCTCAAAAACATTTAAGATTTTTGTATGCCCATAAACTTTGCTTTTATTCAGGCTGGGTTAGCAGCAGTAGAACTGTGGTTATAAATTTGGAACGGAAACTTCAAATATTTTCTGTGAAGATGATCATCATTGCAATAAAGAAAAGTTGCATAAAAAGGTTATTAAAAAAAACAAGAATTAAGTCAAATTAAAACGAACAGGAAAGGGCTCACCATAGCTAAATTTGTGCTATGAAAGGAATCAAACGCACTCCAATAATCTGTGATTACTAATACAGTATTTTTTAACTATTTTGACCATGAAGTTCCCAAAGACCTGCTTGAGGATCACACATGCTGTGACTTTCACAGCACATAATTTAGTTTCAGTGTGAAGACTGCATGCTGCTAAATGTAACTGTCACATGTCACAGATGACCCCATGTGAACAGAATGAAGCTTAACCTCTGTTATCTTGTTCTGAGGCCAAACTAAAAAAACATCAAATTTGACACAGAGAAATTATTACAGAAATCAACTCCAAAAAGAAATTGGCAGAAGCACTTTAGGCAGTTTGGCTTTATCCGGTGGATCTCCAACTGAAATGGGTGCATTGGTACTTCAACACTTGCCAAAGCTTACTTCTGTGCAAAAGATGGAAAGCATCCTACTAGTGTATAGTAAAGAGATGGCTGCAACAATTTTCAGTATTATTCAGAAACAGCTTTCCACAGAAACAAGCACAGAAGAATCACCATAACAAGAACTATTAATATAGTTAGATGTCCCCAATTAGCATACATTCCAATACGGTAGGTGGTACAACACAAAAACAAAAGTTCTTGCTTACTTACTTAGGTACCTTCTTTGTCTTGAACACTAATCCACATTTCACTCTACAGTTTGTACTATCCATAGGGATCTCTGATGTCTGACCAGTATCAAATGACAAGCTGTGTGCCTCAACTTCATGCCTGCAATGTTTAAGGTAAAGCTGTCATTAACAATCAGTGCTTACATGTATTAATTCCTTTGTTAAATTTCATGCAGGAAATGTGCTTGAAGAAGTGCTACTGTGATCAAAATTTAACCTTTCCTTTTATCTTCAGCATTCGATACACGCGGGTCGTCGATCGAATTGAAGTCGGCAAGCGCGGTCCACAACAGCTTCTGCAAATCGTCTGCAAATCGTCAACAAAGCTAGTGATTTGGAATACTTAGACATCTCCAATTGCGCATTTCTTGATCAGAGCATCATTTTTCACGGAAAAAACGCCCTCAGTCGACTGGAATATGTGAACATTTCAGGTAATTGCGAGAAGATTACGATTTTGGCGGTAGCTTGTTTGTGCTCATATGAAAATGTACAAACCATTGTGGCACATGGATATAGATTTTCTGCAGACGAATTGTTGTTCCTCTGTCGCGTAAATTTTGCGTGCGTACAGATGTGAATTTAGCTGGCTTTACGTACGTAAATAAAATAAGAACCGATGTATAAGCCGCGTGCGTAAACGTAAAAAGTTGAGTGCCGTTCAACTTTTTACGTTTACGCACGCGGCTCATATATCGCTTCTTATTCTATTTACGTACGTAAAGCCAGCTAAATTCACGTCTGTAAGCACGTAAAATTTACGCGACAGTGGAAATCCACCTTTAAGAAGACATTTCACTCCGTTTCAAGTGGTACACTAGACTTGTAAACAGAAGATGAATGCAACGCACTGTCCGTGTTGTCAGCTTTTGAAGAGGAACTGTATGAGGATCTGCTTTTATAGTCGCGGTTGTTGCTACAGCTTTAACTGACTCATTCAATATTGCCTGTTTATGGATGTTGTAATTTTTTTTTGGTTTCGTTGGCTGTTGAGAGTCCGTGATTGCCGCTTGCGTCAGCCTGTGCGCATCAAACACTTTCTTAGACTTAGAGAATCCCTCGGGGTTGCTGTTGATTTCATTGACGCAAAATATGAAAATGTTCTGTTATAGTCGTAATACTTAGAGATGTTGGACGTTACAAGAACACTCGTATATGGTTGTTTGCCGAAAACTTTCTTCATATTCAGAAAGTGTTGAGGCAGTAAATACGCCATTCTGGAAGTTATTTTGATCTCCGTTAGCCAGCGATATTCAGTCGACAATGAGTAAAGAAAATAATAATAACGTCTGTCAAGCAAAAATCATTTGGAATAACTATAGAGAAGAAAATAAATAACAAAAATGCCATGAAACATTTCATATCTGGTGATTCGCTTGCGCGGGTGTATCCTGAACAAGTAAACACTGGATTGCATAACTTTACTGTAAATTATTTATAAATCTGTCAAAATTTTGACGAAAGAAAGGTAAAAATACCACTCTCCGGGCCGTCATCAACCAAACACGCATTTCCCCACATACGATTTCCATTCCTTTTCGGCTATACAAAGATTATTAGAATATAAAAGCAATATGCGAAATTCAGCGAATTGTTCAGGTTCCAACATAGAAAATTTTCTTCAAATCATTTGAATTTCGCGCCAAATAGCGTTTTACCAAATGAGAAAGCTCATTTGGAGATTATAACACCTTAGTTCAACACGGGAGAAAAAAGGCTCTCGTTGCCGCGGCTTATTGTTCTCCACCATAGTTCTTACGCGAAGCGTTACTTAAACTACTGGAATAACTTATAGCCAATCAAAAATGACAGGACATTACCTTGCTCTTTCAGGTCTTGCCACAGTTGCCTGCACTGTATGTCCACCTGGAATCCTGGTTGAGGGCCACTTCAAGTTCAGTTGTCTATGTGATCAAGGAAGTCAGCTCATTTGTGTTAAACACATTGCTTACATGTGTTTCTTTACATGCTCTTCACATACTTCAAGAGGCCACTAAGCTCTTGTCTGCTTGGAAAGTGAAGCATCAGGCAAGGGTGCATGTATGTCAGCCTTATATCTACATATAATAAGGGGAAGGGAAGTTAGGTTTAGTTATGCAATAACTTGGAGTTCAAAACTCAAGCAATGATGAGAGAGATATACATGTACATCAAGTGGTTGATACAGAGGTTCACACAGAATACACACAATTGAAAAATGTTGTCCTGCACAGAGGGTGAATCATAATAATATGATGTGACCTGCTGGAATTATGGGGTGTTCTAATTACATGTGCATGTAAGTCCATGTTTTTTTTCTCTTTGTTTGCAAGAAATATGTAAGTTTTAAGCCCCAAAAACTGGGGCCCAGGATCCCACAAGATTCTCTGCTAATATCAGCATTACCACTGCTACTGTCTCATTGTCACCATCCTTTTCTGTTATTTCTCAAGTATCGGCACCATTATTTATTTAACACGATGTGTGAGTAACCATGCGCAATGAAACATAATGAACACACAATGAAACATAACTGCGAAGCTCCATGTATACCCATGACATCACTTACATAATTGTAGATGTGTGTACATTTTGCAATAAAGGAATCAGTAGTTTTCACTGGTTCTTATATCTTGAGTGCAGCCTACAGTTGAAAAAAAAGGAGAAGAATTTTATAAAGTTGCAAATAACAATTTAGGTTGCTCGCATTATTATGGGAACTTTTACATTTCAAGTTGCCAGATCTAATTATGGACAGAATCTCTACATAGAAAGACTCCAATGGCACCCCCTCCACTCCTCTCCCCTCCCCTCCCCCTCTGCTTTATATCAGAATCAAAGTTGAACTACTGTTGACTACAGCAGTAAAACAGGCACACAAAGCATGCCGTTACTAGAACTACACCTTGTATATTTTTATACACATCACATTGTATGTTGTTCTTGTGCAAATGTTATTAATATTACAACAGAAAAAATTCACAGCCATCTGGCCCAATATTTTGGGGAAGCCAAACACCTGGTAACAAAACTTGACAATACACTTTTCACTTCAGTTCTTCGAGCCATTATGCCAAATGCTTGAGGTATTCATTGATTAAAGTTTTGCATCTTTTTTGTTCTGAACATATTGCAAAGTATATTTTTAAATCTTAGATTAGAACTGAACATGTATCAGCAAATGAAAATAATAAAGAACATTCTTTCTTCATGGTTTTTTTGCTGCTCAATGCATTTCACCTCAATATTAGACCTATGCTCATGTACTTCATTTAAACTCTTTGAACAGTGTTATGCTGAGGCTTGAGAAATGCATGTAACCATTCTGGTACCACAAACACAACCGGAAAGCAAACTTTTGCTTTCAACTATCAGGGTCGCACTAGGTGAAAAAAATATGTCAGCCCATAATCTTAACAACGTTGTTTCTTTGTCATTCGACCAGCGAGTATACACCCGTCTTTCCTCAGCAGAAGACGGCGACAAACTTGGTCCGTTGAGTGCGACGAGCACCAGAGACGACAATGCAGAGGAATTCTACAAAGGGCTCTCGATAGTTACCTCTTCAGGACTATAACTTTGGCCTTGAGAATACATATATTGCAAATACTCTGTGCTACCACCGAAAAAAAACGGGGAACTGTGATGAATTGTAATAATTATAAAAATCCACATCCGTCCATGCTAAAGAAAGAGCGCAAACTTAAGCAGATATCACCGTGCCCTGTTTAATTTTATTGCATATTTTCTGTTTGCTACTCAATGACAAGTGATGACAGTTTTCGCTGTGATTCCTATCGTTCAGCCCGAGTTTTCTGAAATCTGCCTGCCCCACCCAAGCACTACGGTGCCTTTGATGTTTTTGCCTATTTCCAAAAACTTTCCAAACTATAAAAGTTAGGGTTGCACTAGGAAAAGTGTCTCGTTGACAGATTTTGACCGCAAATTATTAAGTGCGACCTATGCCTTAATGTTTGAAGGAGAAAACTGAACCGGGGGGAAACCTCATGCCTTGAATGCAGACACTTCACTCAGTCATTCATACGCATTCGTTTACAAGTTGACTTTTTTACCGCCAAACATCAGTCATTGAAGAAAATTTGTCCTCGTAAATTTGGGCAAATCTATTACACACACCGTGTGGAAATTTTGCGTGCGCACGCAAAAGAGTTTGGCATGGCCAAAGCTGCTCCCAGAAAATTAAGCGCACGAACGGAAATAAATTATTTCATAGCCACTCACCTGCAGCAGTAAATGGCCCCTCTATCCTGTTGTAAATTTTTTTCACGTAAAAGGAACGAACTCTCACACAAAATAGCGAAGAATCCAAGAAGGTAAAGCGCGGAGACATCGTTCGCACCTCAACGCAACCATTTTATATCCCACAATCCACGGTGGTCACAGTATGGTGATCCAATACTAAACCGCTGACCAAACCTATCAAAACAAAGCCCCATTGCTACGAAAGACTGAACAGTGAGTGGTTTTAGTCTTCTGCTTTTACGCAATTCAGTTTTTTCCAGGAGCAAATGGGCACCCTCAATAGGCAGAAAATAAACCAGTGACCCATTCGGCCCGGTTTCAATTAGGTGATGCTTGTCAAACCCGGGGGGAGGGGGAACTCTCATATGAAAGGGGTGGGGATGCGCGTGACCCAAGCTTCTATTTTTTACCCAGCGTCGTTCCCAGGGCTTTTTCCCTATCTTCAAGGGGAAAAGCCCTGGGAACGAGGTTGCTGTGGACAGCTACAGACAAAGTGGAGCAAAGTTTCTACGGAAAAGGCTTGGCGTTCGACGTTTAAGTCTCAGCTCAACCAAGCACTTACATCCTCACTTAAAATCCGCTCCCCATACCCTACAAAATTAGGCTCTGCTAAAACGGACATCCTTGGAACCGCCTTACCCTTTGTTTTAAAGAGTGGAAGTAGTCCGTGACGTCAGAATTGAAACGAGATCTTTGTCAAAGCAACTTATGCTTACAGTTCTATACGTATCAAAAGTAATTAAACTATTTCAGGTTGATTCACACAAAGAGAACGGGAATTTCCGTGTATTCTGTACATGCAAAAAAGTACCTTAGCCGACAAAAAATTGTCAGATTGCCTGTATTGGAGATGTAAGAAATGTAGACGTATCAGTTATTCAGATGATTGTTGTATCAGTCGATATCAGCTTTAAAATACCGGAAAGGCTACGTCCGGGTCGCCTACACAATGCTCGCTAGTAGGTCACCATGGTTTCATCAGTTTTAAAATTATATCGAAAAACACTTTTCAGTGCCCACAAGATAAATAAATTAACCCATTTTTAGCTATATTCTGCTTTCTGGAAACGTGAAAGCTTGGGATCAGACGAACACTCAAAAGGAGATTAGTAGTCAGGTAGAAACTGTATTAGCAACCAATACTCCGGGGGGGGGGGGGTTACTCCTTATAACACGCTCCGCCACTAGTGGGCTACATTTTTAAGACTGTGTCACTTTTAGTCTGCCGAAGGGATATTTGAGCGCTTTGAAAGGTCGCAAAACTGATAAATCGTGAACCGATAGGGCAGCAATTAAATCCTTGGAAAGTGTAGCAAAAACTGAGAAGAAATACCAGTAACAGAAATATAATGCAAGGAATTACAGTTACCGCAAATAAGGCAGAAGGCTTTTTTCCTGCCGCCATTGGCTTTTTATTTTTTATTTTATTTTTTTTTTAGGTATAATAAGGGGGCTCAAGTTTTTGTCACGAAAGAGTACGATTGTTGGTAAAAGTTGGTACGTGTGGGGGGTAGGGGTAGGGGCTCGAACCTCCAGACAACGCCTTCCCTTATGAAAATGTCGTGGCTACCCTCCTAGAAATTCCACACAGACATTTTCCCACAGCGACATCATTGGTGACGTACCTGTTGATAAGGTCACGTCTGGTTTTCCGGCAAATCCGACAAATCGTGCCAACGAGCATTGAAAATAGTCTGGAAATAGGCCAGGTTCGTATTCTATTGTTCTCGTTGTTTGTATTAGAACATCCGGATCCCATGCACCCAGTACAGGCTAATCCTTGCGGTAACAACCTTTTGCCTAACTCTACTGACCAAATGGATCACGATTTTATCTTTTTTTCTTCGCCATGTCTCAACTCTACAGCTCCAGTCGCCCTTCCATTCATAACAGGCGGAGTTTCTGTCTTGCTGTCTCTTATCACGGTGCCGGGAAATCTGCTGGTGGTCATGGCCGTTTTCATTGATCCCAACAAAGATCTACGTTCCCCATTCATGTACTTTGTGGCAAACCTTGCGATGGCAGATTTGGTAGTGGGGCTCGTCACAGACCCTGTGTCTGCAATTTATCACATAAAGAACGCTCTCGGATTGATCGACTACGAGCTGCTCATTCCCTCTGTTCACATGCCGTTCTTCATCTCGTGTACTGCCTCAATTCTCAGTCTGGCCGCTCTCACCGTGGATCGTTACCTTGCGATAACTTCACCGTTCAAATACAGAGCAACACTTAATACAATGCGCGCCGTTATAGCGTGTATGATTGTGTGGACGCTGTCACTGAGCTTTCCCTTTGCGTACCTGTACTTGGGATTCTTTCACTACGCTTTCCTGTTTGCCAACACAGCTGTCGTGTTAACTTTTGTAGTTTTGCTGTTTGCTTACATAAGGATTTATAAGATATTTCGCCGCCAAGTTCGCGAATGGGACAGTTTGCATGACAGCACCGAAGAAAACCGTGCCAAGAAAGTCACAATGCGATGGGAACAGAAGATTACGAAAACTTTACTCATCATGTTGGTTTTATTCATATCATGTTATCTTCCCGCGTGTGCCTTCATATATGTCATCAATTTGTGCACAACATGTGATTGTGACCTTGTGTTGTGGGCACGTGACTTGCAATTTCTTCTTATTTTAGCCAACAGTTCCATGAACCCCTTCATTTATTCATGGCGTTTGTACAACTGCAGAAGAGCCTTTCTTTGGATCGTAACGTGTGGAAAGAAGGGCAATAAACGGAAGAACTGTTCATTTGAAATGCGCACTATGCGTCGAATGTCCACGCCAATTAGACTGTAAGGTTGGTCATGAAATAGCTACCGTGACAGTGACAGTCACGTTAGAGCTGCCCTTACGTGACAAGTCCAACTTTGTAGCTCCAAAAGCAAGTAGCTCACTGCAGTACAAAAAGGTTGCTTTTTCTCCATATTGAGCGTCTGTCACTGCCTTAGGTCTCGCAGTCTATAACGTCGCCAGTTCCCGTGAAAGGATCATGACATTAAGGAGGGATTCTACCTACATTTGAATGAATTTTGAAGAGGTTTTAAGAAGGGATAGAACTGAGAAAGAAAATGATTTATGGAACACTAACAGACAGTTGATACCAACGCAAGGGCACCCCAGGTTGCTAGTGGACTAACTTGGTATCCGTCTATTAATTATTAACTAAAAATTCTAATTTTAAAACTTCACTTGGTGTTTTAAAAATCATTTTCTTTCTTTTATCTCTTCTTCAAACCTCTTAACATTCCATTCAAATTCACGTTTACCCCCACCTTAAGGAAAGATAGCAACCGGAGTATTTGAGAGGAGCTATCGGAGATGCTGTTATCCTGCAGTATGACTCCCCCCGCCACCTGAGTTCCTGGATGAGGCAATCCGGCTCAGTGTACGAGGCAGACAACTTTATTATGCTATTGATATTATTAGCAAGCATTGTTCGTGAAGTGTAAGATAAAGAGAAATAAAGGGAGTTCTTATTGTGAAATCACATGAGTGTGAAACCAAAACAGAAACTGAAAGGGATGTAAACAATGTTATTAGACACTGGAAAATTATACCGCACATTAAAGACTGATTTAGGGCGGGGGAGGTTCTTGAGGCGTATTCTCAGTACGGTTCATGACAAAAGTAGATCATTATTTTTATTTTCAGTTAGTTTGTTCGATTTTAGATATTTGTAAAATTTTACATGAATGTTTTAACTGCACCTTCCTGTGTTGTATAAATAATTTACAATAAGTGGTTTACGTATTTAATAAAGAATTTTGTAATTGGATTCGTTCGTTTGGGAGATTCTGATATATCTCAATTGTCATTGCCAAGTACTGCCAAAGTATCGTCTTGTTTTGAATTTTGGAAGAATTCGAGTTGTTATGAGCTCTCAACTCTGAAGGCGCTATAAGAGCTCTAGCTGAACCAAGCAGAACAGAGACACAGCAAGGGAACAAGGTTGCACCAAGCGCGGGAAAGCATGCGGCAATAGAATCTGACAGAGAGGCTTTTTATTGCTGTTTTCGTCTTTGATTTGATTTGATTTGATTTGATTTGATTTGATTTGATTTGATTTTTTTAGTGTTGTGAAACTAAAATCATAGTAATTACTCAAGTCAATCACAGCAGACGCAAACAACACAAACCGTAAACAACCAGAATTCGAAGCAAATGCAGGTGACCTGCGCCAAGCGCGGGAAAGCGTGGCCTGATTCTAGGACTCTATACGGTCCTCGGAGTCTGTGGCCGCGAGCGACCTGGACAGTCTGAGAATAAGGCTAACGCGAGCGACCAAGTCACGGTTGTTTTTTGTTTTGCTTCTCATTGGTTGGCAAAGTGGCGCGCGTTTTTTAACCGGGTGCAGAGGGACGCGAAGAGCGTAGTGAGGCAAAACCAAACGAAAGGAAGAATTGCTTTCGACACTCAAGTGAAAACCGCTCCGCTAATACCGAGGCTAATATCACGTCCGCATTGGCTTTAATTGTCGGTTTTAATTTTACTTCTGTTTTCTTGAAAACTAATGCGTCTGTTTACACTGGTCTTAATCGTGAGATTAAAGAAAGTGCATGCAAGGTTTCACGATCTTTTTTTAGCAGTTGTGGAGTTCAGGAAACGAATATTAAAGTCAAACACAAACTAATCGTTTGACGGTCAATAACAAACCGTTCTAATGGCCGCGAGCAAGAAATGACTGCACGGATAACGCCAAAAGAACAAAGGGCTAATGCAGTCTTTCAAATCGCTATGCTTTGACGTTATTTTAACACTTTGCAGTGCTTCAGTTCTTAATGAGTCCTACCATCATCCTTATTTTAAATGACACCCTTTAGCGTCATCCATAATACAAAAGACGCATATATCGATCGACAACGGGTGATTGTCAATAACAATGGCGATCGACCAACCGTGTAATACCACAGAACACCAGCTAGTAAACAATAGAAATTAACTTTAACGGTGTTAACACTACCAGGAACATAGGGCAGCTGAAAGCCGCCATTTGAATAGCCAATTTACACTTGTTTGTTGCATAGAACATAAACGATTCATCTTTACGAAACTCTACTTAAAGTTATTGAAAAGCAGCGAAGTTCGGCCGGTTACTCAAGTCACCATTGATGGTTGACAACTCGGCGACAACTGAGCAGGTAACTGCAGTAATTATGAATGACAACCAAGGATGACCCCGCAGAATTGCTTCAGCGAATATTGGTTTTGTACACGCAGTTAATTCAAAGCCTCGTAGTTTGACTAATTTCTGGGAACGTGCTACTTGTACCGCCAATTTGGAATCCTTTCCAGTGGAAAACTGAAGCTTACTTGCGGTCACATACAAAATGGTAGCGAAAATGGACAACCTGATGTTACATCAATGGGATATTTGGCGTTTTAAGATCACAGTTACTCCGTGTTTTGTTCGACCGGCCAGAAGTTAATCTGCATACATCGATAACAGAAAGTTGTTTGTATTATTACAAGGATACTTCTTTCACCGTCTCATCGATAAGGCCTAAATTTTCACAGCGATTGAGTCTGCCGATCGTGTTGGGGTTGGTTCGCAGATAGACGGACCCAAAGAATTCAATTAAAAACTACTAATTTGCTCATTAATTATATTTTATATACATGTGACGGTTCATTGATACGGAAGGTCCTCTTGAGCTGAAAGCAAGCTACTTCAGTTCCATGTTGAATTTGCAGTGAGGCTGATTAGATCAGTTTGTTCATGATGTTGACGCATTCAAATAAAGTTGAGAGAAGTGGCGAGCATTTTATTGAGAAAAAACAAACGAGTGAACCAACTTGGAAACACTATGCTCGAGGTATGCTGCCTTTATCGCCTGTCGCAAAGAAATTCGAGGAAAATAAAATTTGGGACGCGTGTACCTCTCAGGACGAAAACGACTACAGTCCCGGAAAGAGGTCTTTTGACCAGGAAGAGAACAAAAGTACAGATGCTGCAAATGGCGTGGAGTCTCATGACAATGTGCCTCCATGTAAACAAAACAGCAGAAATGCGATGCTTAAACGACTGGCAGATTGCTTCACTTACAAGCAAAGGTTTGTGAAATCAGGAAGCAAGCGACACAGGGTTCTAGGCTTTCATCCACGGCTTCATACGATACACGAAAATGCGTCTGAGCTGGCTAATGATTTGGATACAACCTATAACTTCATTACCTCAAACGCGATGGAAAGAGAGTCGCTTGGAAATACAGCACCACGTTATCCAATTATGACGGACGACAGCTTTGATTATGGAGAAATCCCTTGTTGTCAAACAAATGATCAAAAACTCGCAGCATTGCACGCAGACATCAAGGATTTGTGGAAGCGCCTTGAAAATGTGGAAAGAGAATTTGCATGGGCAAGGGGAAGCCTGGTCATGCGCCATACAGATGTCAATCACTAATTCAATCAATTTCAGGGTACAAGCACGAGTCTTCCCCTGCATATGAAATTTTAAATTATAATACTAAAATAAATGCTGTCGAGAAGTAATTTTTAATGGAACCTTCTATTGTTCTGTTCGAAGTCAGTGACTTTAGCCTTTGAGTCTGTTTGTGGGTGGAACTCAGTAAAAGTTTGACCATCCAAAAAAAAAATAGTTTCTGGTTGACGTCCTTTAAGAGTCCATGAAACAAAAAGTTTTTAATATCCTTCATGTGGCGATCGTCAGTTCTTCAGAACAAACAGTAGCACTGCTTTTATAACGGAAAATGAAAAACGAGTTTGCTCCACTGAATTGCTTTAACTATAAATTTATATATATAAATAAAGTACAACTTCAAGGAATAAATGAGTTGCAACTGAACGAAATTAAATCCGGTCAACACCACATTTGCACTGTATTTACAAAAAGTAGCCGAAAATAGCTATAGCTAACGTGGTGTTTATTACATTTTTGGATTTACTTGCAATTGCGGAGTATTTGGCCAGAGCAAGACAATCCAGTTTCTATTGATCATTGTTCAAATTGTCTTTCTTTTCAACTCGTAGAATTAGAAGTTGACGGTCCACCAAGACTAGATCCCCTTATCTTGTTTTCTTGAAACAACTGTATCAAATCGCCGGGGGAGGGACTCTCATATGAAAGGGGTGGGGATGCTCGTCGGAAATTTTAAATTAAACCCCTAAAGGAGACCAGTATCGGCGTGGCCCAAGCCTTTTTTTTTTTTACCCCAAAAAGAGACCATTTTTAAATACAGAGAAATATATATTTTCATATTTCTTCGCGTGCAACTCCAAACGAGACATTCACGGTTAAATATAACGGCGTTTTGCCTAGATCATCCTAAGTGAGACCAAAATCCAAAATTTACACCCCTAAGCGAGACGACCAGCATCCCTGCCCCTTTAATATCAGAGTCCCCCCCCCCCCACCCCCGGGACGTAGGGTCGGTTGGACATCGATCATCTGTGTTATGCAAATTTTTGATCAATTGAGCTTGTTTCTCAAAGCAGGAAGTACAAGATGCGGTTCGTTGTGTTCTCGTATAACCTCAATAGAATAAGCATCAATATCTTGGTGAAATTCTGACGGTTGAATAGCAAGAGAAGATTTGTACCGTAGCCAGAATTGCCTGAAGCCCGTCGGAGTCAACTGTCGTTCTTGAGTTGTTGATGAAGGAGTTTGTGTATTGGAATCTCTCCAAGTTCTACTTTTAGAATTCCCATCACAAAATGAACAATCACAGTCACTTTGGCCTTTCCTTTCACTGCGAGGAATTGATGGCAAAAAATTGTCTGTCTTCCTCTTCACATTCCCACGACGTTTTAAAGCTGAAGCCCCATGAACAAGGCGTATGAAGTCTGCGTCATTAGTGTAATTACTATTCGCTGGACTGCGCTTTTGCTTATCCATGTTATTCGATTCACCAACTTCGGCTTACAGTTCCAATCGCTCTGGTTTTCCAGGTCCAACACACGCAAGGAAAAAACAGACGGTAACTTCACCAGCAGTTGGAGGTAATGGTGTTTCTTGGTAGTACTCGAGTTCCGACAAACAGACCACCGAGAACTGCAGTAGATGTTTTTAAAAGCAACTTTTATCATAAAATCCAGATACAAAACTTGACCTCAGATCTTTTGAGTCGTGGTATTCGATTTCAAGGTTTAGTCTTCATTTCGATGTCTGAATTTCGAGACGCCGTCAATAATATCTTATCTTACCGCGCAAGCATGAGAGTGGCAGGTGCGCCTCGTGATCAATCAACGTCAGTGCACCACAGTTAGACTTTCGACAGTGGGTGGGTTAGAAACTGTTCTCTAATAAACAACCCAGCAATTAAAACGACGTAAAGATGACCAAAATATTCCGAATATTTTGGTATTCTAAAGGCTTTAGAATAAGAACATGCTTTATTACTCCAGTAGCTGAAAGTTAAGTCCCATAGTCCGAGATTACAGCATGGAAACGTCTTCTGAGCAGCGAAGAAAACGAGCAAAGAGGAACAAAATGCACCCTGTCATCTGAGTTTTTCTGCTCCCCCTCCCCCCTGAAAATTGAAAAGCATTCAACACATCCAAGTGTCAACACTATATTGTTTACGGACAAAAGAGTATGCGCAGTATTTTAATCCTGTGACTGTCAATTCAAGCGTGACCTTTTAGTCAATTGATCGCATTAATGAATTTTAATTATTGGTAACTTAGGTGAGTTATCCGCTCAATTTCGTAAACAAGAGCATTAGGAACAGAGGTGAAAGTATAAAGGAACATTCTTGGAGTTCTATATGCTACGCGTGTTCACTGGATTCTCTCTACCGACGTGTATTAGCGCGCTGTTTGCGTCTCTTTTGTGATTTATAAAGAAACACAAATTCATATGGCTGACAACGTGGGACATGTTAATGAACTTTAATATACCAAGCTGAAAATATGCCGCACAGAGAATGCTTTCAGCGTTCAACTCTGCCTAAACTGGTTGACGATCATCATTCCTCGGGGAAAAACAAAGATTGGTCTCCAAAGTCGTCTCAAGTGAACGCAAGGGAGAGGCTTCGTTTTCAAACTTACTCGGATAAATTATCTGGTGGGATTCAATACTGGCATAAACATAAACCTAGGCCGAGGGAGTCAAGAGAGTGCAGAGAGTGGGATTCAAGAAGAAGGGGCAAACAGATGTCTCTTAACCTCCCACACCATTCGAAATGTGCCAAATGCGGCGGATTACTCTCCGATCAAATCAATCTTCGTACATACTTCAATGACCGTAATTCATGTGCTTTTGGAAAGGAATATTGTGATGTAATAGGTCCTTGCGCCGATTGCTGTTTGACGGCGCAAAGGAACGCGATCGTCGAGAAACAGACTGTGGAGTTCCCAGGCCTTGAGGTCACACCACGGAGGCTTGTTGCGCCAGCCTTGGTCCAAGTCATGATGCGGTCAAACAGCCATCAGGAGAACATGTCTGAACTCGAACAAAGTCAGCTAACGAAAAGTGCTCTGGAGCTACCACCAATTTCGCTTGACACTCTGAGGTATATGAGAAGAGAGGCTGGCAGCAGCAAACACAAATGGAACACTTATATCGACGATCAGAAAGGGACTTATAAGAAATACATCGAAATTCGTCTACCAAAAATTTGAGACGTGTGTGAACGTGAATTCAATGAAGTACTCTGTCTGAACATAATTTTTGGCGAGTGTATTGAAGGAGGGTTGAAAATATTGAATAACTGTTTCTAAATGAAATAAAATTTATAAAAGAGAGTGTCAACTAAGGCATGTCAATTATAATACCTGACCAATATTAACATTTGCCATACTATTTGCGAATGATATGTGTACTTATTATTGTGTTTCTTGGACACCGTTTATGGCAGTTCTATGTGGGAGGAATATTTTCTTAGCTGAAATTGTTCAATGATCATTCGAAGGAATGCATATTGATCTAAATAATAGCATTGGAATAAGTGTGATGGTATATTTTTAAGTCTTATAAACGAGAAAGATGCATTATTCAACTAGTGAGTATACCTGTGTCACTGGTTGAATAATACATCTTTCATATTTATTCACCAAGCTTAAAATAGACCATCACATTTATTCCATTGCGCATATGCCACACATCGACATTCAAATTCCAACAGTTTCCACGAGTCTCCTGTAAGCTCCTGTAGCTTAGTGGTAGAACTGGGTTCGACCCCTGTTGGGAGAACTCGTTCTTTTTTTCGAGAATGCCTGTGTCATTTACTGAATAATACATGTTCCTCAAGAATAACATCATCCCGGGCACAATTGTTAGGTAAACACATTGTGCGTTCTTAATTCATTTAAGTCTTGCAATATCACAGAAATAGTTTCACCTTTTTTGTGTGGGTTTCAAATTGGTCTAAGAACAATTAAACATTGAAAATCTGTGGGCCACCGATTGAACAACTTCGGTCCCACTCTATTGCATGACTCTGTTTTCTCTCCCTGAGCAATGCCGCCCTGGTTCCTCATTGCCAGGTTATTTGTAGTACTTAGAGAATTCCAAGTAAATGGTGGAAACAAGTGCTTTTTCGACTGTGCTGTTTCTCATTCAGTTCGTTTAGTTCTAGTTAAACTTTCCTTAAATTCACGGATGGTTATGCAATAACACAATAAAAAGTTATTCCATCCCATTCGGTCGACCAACAATGCCTTGTAACCATTCCGTAACTCCTGAAAAAGTCAAACCTTGAGTCTTATCCATGAATAAAAACCCACCAGGGGTTGTTTTATAAGCCGGGCGGGAACAATACTGTATAAACTTACATTTCAAATGAGGCGTTGTCAGTGCAGTATCACATCGACAGAAAATGGATATAATCCTAAATATCAAATGAAGCTCCGTAAGACTGGAGAAAACAAAAGAATGTATCAGCGAAAGTTTATTGGTGGGTGATAACTTGGTGATAGGAAAAAGACGCATGAAGCCTGGTGTTGAAAGTATAATGCACAATTTAGAGTCAGTCTTTGTAAACACTGATGTTATTGACTTAAAAGCTCGCGTGACTATAAGTTGATATTTATTACCCTTGCATTATGAACCAGTATCATTCGCCTCCGCCAACACTCAGTCAATCATCTGCTTTGCTAAACAAGACTCGAGATGGCGGCTGAACCTCCAAAAGTGGTGTGTCTTAATGTCGGTGGTCATGTTTACACCACCACCTTGTACACCATCACACAGTATCCAGACTCCAAACTAGCTGGGTTTTTCAATGGAGAAAGCCAAGTGCCAAGAGACCCGAAGGGAAACTACTTTATTGATCGAGACGGTGCCTTGTTCAAACACGTCCTAAACTTCCTGAGGACAAGAAAGTTGATCTTACCAGACGACTTTCAAGATTTTGAGCAGCTTGGGATTGAAGCAACGTTCTACGAAATTAAACCTTTAGAAGAAGCGATCCAGAAAGCACGAAAATCTCATCAACCTACCAATCCCGGGCAGGAGATTCTACGACTTTTCTACAGCTCCAAGACCAAGCTTGTTCTA
Source organism: Pavona decussata (assembly GCF_977016875.1). Lineage (NCBI taxonomy): Eukaryota > Metazoa > Cnidaria > Anthozoa > Scleractinia > Agariciidae > Pavona > Pavona decussata. The sequence goes on along the minus strand of NW_028145504.1, from coordinate 4,553,658 downwards.
GCTGGTGGATTGCAGATGCTTCAGCAACTTGTACCCAACATTCGCATGCTGGGAGGTTCTGTCACGAAAGGATCTGCTTATAACTTCAATACAGCTGATGGCAATGTCGAAGGAGGCCAAGCTACAATCCCGATTAAACTGGAGCAGCTTGACGCGTTTCTGCAACATGTTGTTGATAACGGTTTTGAGGTCAAGATGTCAAATTTCTTTTTAGATGGTAACGCGAGTCAAGTGTGGGTCTTTGTGCGACATTAATCTCGGCAAGTTTCTCTAACACACGGTGTTTAAGCGGTAGACCTTTATTCTGAACTTAACATAGGAAGATAGTTATGGACAGTTATCTGAACAAAAACGTGGTAAACTAAAGTTAATGAACCTCTGACACTAAACAAATTAGTATCGTTACTATGCTGGGAGTGGCTGATTGATATTGCATGTAATAGAGAACAAGTTACTCTGCCCAATATACTGTCTATCATTCATGATACATTGTCTTGTTTTAGGAAGGATAGTTCCGATTCAGTTTCACGATGTAATCAATGACACTGAACATGGAATCTTTATACGATGTTTAAGGTAATATAAAAAGTATTCGGTCAAAACTGTGTTGGCGTGGATTGCAACAAAACTGGGAAGCTTAGCTGCTCACTGGCGTAGACACCGGTTTAATTCACTAATATCAAAGTTAAAGTATATTATCAGTTTCACCAAGAAACCATATTCTCTTGATGCTTTACTGTAGTCTTCTTTAACTTGTTGTAACCAAAATTGGCAGCTTGGAAATCACTACAATTTAATTAAAATTGAAGCACGATTTCTTTTTTGGCAAGACTTCTTCTAGTTTTTTTTTTTTTTTTTTTTCACAAAAGGAATACCAAAACAGAAAAATAAACAATGCTAAATGCACTGTATAATAATAGGTTGCATTAAAAGAAATGAGGAAGTGTTATTTTGAGATCACCCCTCATATGAATGCGGATAAATTTACCTTTTTCAGTTAAATTCCAACTCAGTCATTTACACTCTTTATATTCACCCTTTTAACTCTTTACAATCGGCAATTTTAGAGAGTTCTTAAATTTGCCACTTAAAGAACAACAAATGTACGACTTAAAGCCACCACATCTAAGGTTCTTTGAAATGGCTACTCTCGAAACACGTTAAGATAAGTCGTGCATTTTACATATATTACACGCCAAGTATTCTTTAATGTAAGGGAAATTGAAGTGGCCCTTGACATTTGTCGCATGTAGGAGCTTTTTAATAGCATCAGCGAGAGTATTTCGGCAGCTAAAGGTCGGGGATAGAACACTTTTTAATAGTGTCAATTTACTCCCCCTTTTTACGTGAAAGGTCTTAAAAAACTCGTTTGGTCTTAACATGATGGATATAGAAAACAACAACACCTTCTTTCACTATTATTTGTTTCGATTTTAAGACGGTAGGGTGACACTTTCACAAGGTAAAGAATGTATTTACTTCATTTTTTTTTTTTTATCAGAATACAGTCGTGAATGATCCATCGCTAAGGTTTTATGGCGTCCATGTCAGATGCAGATGCCATGATTTATTGTATCGCCACTTTGACTTCAATACACGAGAGCACACTAACTTACATTAAACAGAGGTGAATGCGAGGGGCAAGAACCTTCTCTTTTTCTTTTCCCAACTGCTAAAGTTCCCTACTAACTGCGAGGATCTTTCTTCTATTTGATCTTTCATCCGCAGTTCAAATATATGTTTCATATATTTACATTTATTTATTCATCCTTCACGGGTATGTTACGAACTCACAATATGACCAGTTGGTTTGATATCACTGCACCGGGATCGCAGAGGTCATGGGTTTGAATCCCGTTCTTTTCGCAACTGCTTAAGTTGCGTACTAACTGCGAGGGTCTTTCTTCTATTTAATCTTTCATCCGCAGTTCAAATGTACGTTTCATATATTTACACTCCGAGCTTTTGTTACGTCAGCCAGTTTCCATAAAGAAAGTATATACACTAATTAAAACAAGAAACGTACCAGACGCGGCTCCCCTCATGTGCCATACCGGTTGTTACGTTCAGGTTGGACTATAGAGTGACGGCTGATTTAGATGAAATACCTCTGTCAAGCGTTTCGCCAAACGGTAGTGAACGTTATATAAAGGCCCGTTTAAACGGTTTCCGGTAACATTTGCCTAAACATGCGTTCAACACAGTTGTTGAACCAAATGTCGGGGGCGTTTGAACAGGTCGTTCAACGTTGTTGAAAGCGTGAAAAAAACGTTGAAAGATTGTTGAAACTTTGTTGAATCAAATTTAAACTGGTTTGAACTTTCATTCAACATCGATTCAACATTTCCTTTGTTCTTGAAAATGTTGAATGGCGTTGAAACCGTTCAGAACACTCCGTTCATCCAACATTTGCCCAACATCCGCTGGTTCAACTTTTGTTTAACGAATATTGGGTAAATGTTGAAACCGATTAAACGGGCCTTAAGAGACCCTGGGTGCAAGGTTGGTCTAAGCTGGTTAACTTTTTCCTAAATAGCAATTTTTACGGTCGAGAGTTGTCGGTAAAATTTTCCGTGTGTTTTTCCAATAATTGCACCCATAAATTCCAAGTCTCGTATGATATTGAACATAGTAATTAATTATGCCAAAGAAGTCAAAGAAATTGTTGACCACATTGCCTTGCATGCAAGTGGCAAACTAACGAAATTGATTTTGAAAATCGTCTACTGAAACGATTGCCATCTTAAACAGCGAGCCCTCGTTTTGCGGTTAGGTCAATGTCAAGTGTCCCTAAACCAATTGGCCAGGATTGTAGCTAATGACGGATTCTGAACTTAAAAAAAAAAAATCATTGTGCATCACGCTTGCAAGTTCACACGAGTAGACAAATAAACAATTGTGAATTCCCCGCGAGAGCAGAAAACATGCTTTTCCCACACCTGTCGAAACCACTGGGGTTGCCTCATCCCAGGCGCCAATTCAACGCATTTCAGGAAAAGAGCAGGAAAAAGGAGCGAAGGGCTTCATGGGAAGGACTCTAAACGTCACAGCAACTGAATACCACCACCCCTCCCCCACCCCCCGAAAAGCCTGATATTCAAGCGAACCGCATACGCCTGGGCACGAGCCAGGCATTGGGAAATGCAGCCGTTATCTTGTGAAGTAGCGCTACAACCGTTTAAAAACAGAAATAAACCAGTACGTAGTTCTTCGAAAGAAATGACAATGTTTACCTACAGTTGCGCCCTGCCAACAGGCAAGCTTGTAACACAGTGGACATTCCAGTGCCCATAAAAAGCCATTATGTGAAGGCATTTTGAAAAGAACTGGGTCCTGCAATTATGGGTTTTCTCAATTATTATTTCACCTTTAGAAATAACAGTCAAGGAACGCACGTTCAAAAGTACGTGCACACTTTAATGAGTCTTAAAGTAAGAACTTAATGGGTTTAAAAATGCGAACTTTACTGTTAAACGATTCGAATCACGTAAGGAACTTTTGGAAGAGAGAATTACATAATTTAACTGAAGAGCAACTTTTATTTAGCGTCGTATGTCCAGCTGCTGATAATGATCCCCAACAACAATGTAGCATTGTTACCGTTTCTTTCTTTTCACCTTTTTCACAATACGTAAGTCTGCTATACCTGTTCAATCGATTTTTCCAGGAGAGGCCGAGAAATTAGCTTGTGAAAAATTAAATCGTGCAATCGGCGCAGAGACATCACGTCACGCAATTAACAGAACGTGACATCTTGTTGGTGATGATTGTGGTCACAACCGGAAATCGGTTTATTCTCACTTTCCATGATAAGCGGCGTCGCCATATTGTGAGGAAGACACGTCTGTCTGAATACAACGATTTTTAGCTGTCTTATCATTTCAAGGAAGGTAAGTTCATGCGTTTAACCCAAAGTTTACGATGTTTCGTGTTGTAAAGTATTAACAGGGCTCAAGGAATCCGGCGGTGGAAATCAGTTAAGTTTGACCTTTAAGATATGACCACTTGGGGCCGATTGCTCAATGCCTCCGCTTGTCTTTCAAAAACTCATATTTGAATATTTAACATCGCAATTGCCTGTACAGTATTCACACTACAATTAATGCTGCTGAAATGTTGAAGTCAGTGTGCTCCTCGTTTCGCCATTAAAAAGTTATCACACTGGCTACCAGTCGTCATATTTATAGCCTCGGCGAGGTTTAGATGCCATCAGTTTTGTTAGAAGGCAAACACGGCAGAAATTACGTTGACTGGGATCTTATGTCAAAAACCCAGTTAAAAGGTGAATTCTGAAAATGCCACGTGAATGGGAAACATCGATATCAGTACAGTACTAGACAAATCACCGATCAACTGTATTTTAAAAACAGTGTTTGTATAATTATATCCCGGGAATTATATAAGGTGTGACAAAAACTCAGACCCTCCGTATATTTGGAAGACTCAGACCCAGTGCTCGATAGCTCAGCTATAAATGCCATAGATTACTTGTTTCAGAAGATAGGTTTCGAACTTGTAACCTTAATGTGTGACATTAAGTTCTGTTATGTCACGCAGCAGTGACCGGATGTTGATAAGGTTCATATCAAAAATACCGCAATTAGGCAAACTAGTCGACAATCGCATTCTTTCCAAACATCAAATACATTTCACTTTTAAAAAACAGTAAGTTTATAAACAAACACTTCTATTAGTTCATTCAAGGTCAAAATACTATAAATGCCTTGATTACATCACCTGTCAATGACCATTTTTTTCTGGTTAATGACATACTTTCGCGCCAATTTATTATTTTTCGTTGTCTCGTTGCTTACTTCTTCCTTTCAAAATGGTTGTATCATTTTAGCTTCCATCATGAGTTATTGCTGTATTTTTTAACAATATGAACGTTTTTTAACATCCGGTCACAGCAGCGTGACATAACATCACACAAGGCATATCAAACATGGCGGCTCCAAGTTCGAAAGCTATTTTATTTAAACAAGCAATTAGCTGAGCTATCGCACACCGGGTTTGATTTTTCGAGACATCCAGAGGATCTGAGTTTTTCGGTTTTCGAGGTGTGAGTTTTCGTCACAGGCCTACCGTATATAGCTGAGGTAGGAAGTACCCTAAAGTGTTTTGAATTTTCCACGAATACGCGTGTGATGGCAAAATGTCGAAATTTGTCGAGAATTCAACTTTTTTGGAAATTATTTGGATTTCCGTACAAAGATTGCCATTTTTGACGTGTTTATCCACAAAAACTAAACAAATCAGAAAGGCCGTTTACATGACAGGCAAAAAAGGTACGAACCAGTTATAATGTGGCACGGTACTCATAATTTTGTAAAGAAATACCTGTGCTGTTTTGGGTCCATAGGCGCCTATGGGCCCAAAACATCACGAGTATTTCTTTCAAAATTGTGGGTACCGTAGCACTTTTTAACGGGTCCGTACCCTTTTTTGGCTGTCGTGTAAACGGTCCTTTCAGTTGACGTTTAATTCGTGAAAGGACAAAATTCTCAGATTGTGGTGGACAGGCAAACTGTAAAGTGTACGGAAGAGAAAACTTGCGATCTTCTTAAATTCTTAAGTTGTGCCAACTTTACCCAAGAGTCCCGTGGCCTACTTAATTTGCCAGTAAGGGGCCCGAAAACTGAAACTTCCGTAAGAGTACCCACTCCTGTAATGTGAGTGAATTTCGTGTCCGCACACAACTTGAAACTCTGGCAGAGGCTTATTGTTGACCTGTATAAGAGTTAAGTATGATATCATGGTTGAAACGAAGAGTAACGCTTAGTCTTACATACTGATTTCTTCGTTTAACAGCCCAAGGTTTAACAGCTGAACGAAATGGAAAAAGTTCAAACGTTTCCTTCGATAGTCGACATGAACGTTGGTGGCCATGTTTACACCACATCGTTAGCTAGTCTCACCAGGTATCCTGATTCTATGTTGGGCGTTATGTTCAGCGGACGACGCCCAGTAGCCAAAGATTCGCGAGGAAGTTTCTTCATTGATCGCGACGGCCCGATGTTCCGCTACGTTTTGAATTTCTTGCGCTCGTCTAAGTTGAATTTACCTGAGAATTTCCAAGAATTTGATCAGCTGATGGAAGAGGCCGATTTCTATCAAATTTCTCAAATGATTGACGCCCTGAAGGAAATCAAATCCACAAGATCCAAAAGATCTATGACGAGAAATCAAGTAATTCGTCTGACGCTGGACAGAGATAGACATGGACTTGAAACACTCTTGACAATTTTTGCCGAGAAGCACATACTGCAGGAAATTTTTCGAAGGCATGATTGTGTCAGTAGCCCCCTCGCATTTTCTTTCGACAGAGCACAGGCGGACTCGTCAACTGCGGCAATACTGCAAGAAATAACTAACTACGGATTTGAAGTGATGACGAGTCTCTCTCATCCTGGGGATCAATCCGTCAACGAATGGTTCTTCCTCCGTAGAGGTTGAAAACATGCCGGGACTGCATCTAGGAAATGACAAGCGTAAACATGGACCTATCTCTTTAAAGCTATCTATAGGTAACTGACTGTAGTATTACCAGTTACCCTAGGGCCGTTTTTCCATTGGACCTTCACTGTTCTCCTCCTGTTGTCCATTCAGCACACATATAACACATACACAAATTGATGACATTTTCTGTAACAGTCGCTGACAGTCAAATCTTCTTTGCACTAGGAAACATGGTCCATTATATAAAGTATAGTGTTCTGTTTTGTTTTTGTCCTTACCCTTTCGAGGACACTGAGTCTGATTGTTTGCGTAGTTACATTGTTCACACAAGTATTTGTACCTCGTCTGCAGCAGGTGCATTCGCAAACAGTCAAGTCATCTTTACACTAGGAAAGCTACCATTAAGGTCCATTAGCGTAAGTGTTGTTTTTTGTTGTCCCATCCATCACTTTGGGGAATAGCGAATCCGATTTTTTGCATAGTTACATTATTCACGCAAATCTCACTACCTCTTTTGGAGCAGGTGAATTTCGAGAGTAAACAGTTTGTAATGTATTTTCTGTAAAAATTGAAAACTTCCTGTACCATTGAACTTGCCATTCGTGTAAGCTTTACTCAAACGAAGCTGAAATTGATCAATCCATGAATTATGTGATATAAATGGCTTCTAACCTGAAAAGAGTTAATTCTCTCAGTACAGTTATTACATGGGAAACTCGTTTAGTAAGCAATTTTGTTTTATATTTTGTTTGTGATATAAATGTGTCAAAGCAACTATAAATTACTTTGCGTTTACCCATATTTCACGCTAACTGTAGATACTTCAGCGAAGGTTGCAATGGCACGGCACACGTGGTTGATACTGTGCTTTTCATCTCCATCCCGCTTTCAGACACAGGTCTCCTTCGCACCGATGACCGTTTCGCGAATTCTCGTCGAAAATCCTCTTTCATAAACGCGTACAGTAAAGGATTCGCCAAAGACGACAAAGCTACAGTGAAAAGAGAGGCAGTTTGTAGAGCAACGGGAGATAAATCGGGTCTGTCCACAATGTTCACTGTTGTCATATAAATAATGGGAAGCCACGATAACACGAATAGGATGACTATAGCAAGAAAAACCTTGGCCACTTTTGTTTCTGATTTTACTCTTCTCGACTGTGGAGAATTTGCGCAATAATTTCGAATTTTTTGGTACTGTCTCTTTAATCGCTGACCGATTTTGTAGTAAGCGAAAAATATTGCAGCATATGGGATGACGACGAAGAATCCCATTAGGCAAAATAGGTACACCTTATGGATTACCACATCAGGGTTTGTCAGCCACGTAATGGGTAAGACAGAAATCACTAATGCTGTTGTCCAAGTGATGATTATCAGCTTTACAAAATGGCTTTTTACTATTTTCCTGTACTGAAATGGTTTAGTGACCGCTATGTAACGATCCCAAGTCACCAAACAAATGTTTCCAACGCCTGACAACAGAACGAATGCACTCACATAGCCTCCTGATGCAGCGACCGGTGAATTAGGACCACTAAGATGAATGGGATACAACAATCCACCAGTAAGAAGATCAGACACAGCCAGAGAGACTAGAAATCCATTGGTGCACGTACGAAGACGAGCGCTTGTCACAACAAACACGCTTAGCACTACGTTTGTGACTACTATGAGCACGGATATACAGGTCAGACTGATGAACATCCAAGAGGATTCGCTCATAGTGGATGATAATCCCACTGAGGAATAGTGAAGAAATCGCCGGCCGTGGATCTGTTTTTTCTCTTGTCCTTGTTACATTGAACGCTAGATGACAGATGTCCGACGTGTAATATAAGTTCAAAACAAATTCTAAACAAATGTTAATTTTCTGAATGACGGCAGTGAGGAAATGAGTGATAGAAATCAAAAACCAATTTACATTTTAAATACTGAGGCTGACCTGATAGTTTTGCCTTGTTATTTGATCTTTCGGAACATCCTCTTTTCATTTCCTGCTGTCTGACAAGTAAACGTCATTTTCAACGTCAGCTTTTCACTTCACTGTTATTTGATTTTCCCAACTCCTTCCTCACTCTTTCTAGAAGCAGGAAAAAAGCTACTGGCGCCCCCGCGTTCTTCTTCTAAAACGCAAAACAATATTTCAATCTTTTGGCTTTTATTTTAAATGTTAAGCTTTCGATCACATAAAATATAAATAATAACTTCTTCATTTAAAGCATAAATAATGTATGACTTAATTTTTGACAATTTTGTAAATTCTAAAGCTAAACTGCACTGATATCACCGGCTACGTCAAAGATGAATACTTAGAGAATATGAAATTGGTTTCATCTTCATTTTTATTTGGGAAACTAGCACACCGTTAAAATACTTTCGCCTTTATTTCAGATCTTCTTCAAATTGAAGGAAATTGAAAAATTATAGAGATTAAACGATGCATCGAAATTAACATTTCATAACCCTTTTTTCATGGATATATTTGAATATTACCCAATTACTTAAAATTGTTCTGAAACTTGCGTGCAATAAGGTGGTAGGGGTTCTGCAATTTTAAATTACAGCAAAATTTTGTTTACAGTTTTTCATCTAAACTGTGATTGCTTATGTGTAAGGAGTTAATGCTTCAATCTTACATCCATGGATCATCACTGAATTGTCGCCAAAAGGTGTAATATCAGTGGATATTAAGGAATACTGAACTTCACGGGAAATGAGAAAGTTATTAGACAAGGTGTTTATCGCAGGTGTGAACCGTATAAGCGAGTACTTAGTGACGGCCACTTGAAAGTTTGCTAAAAAGGTAGGCTTTTAGTTGCCTTCATTCAAACATCAAAGGCACCGTCCTTTTACATTAAAAAAAAATACGTTAGCGCAAGAACTTCCTTTGAATGACTGAATGAAAACGTTGCGCATTGACGAGAAAATAAGTCATTTTCTTCGGAATTAAAAATTGTTGGATTCATACATTGTGATACCAATTTAGTTTTGAAGTTAACAATGATTGCCTCCACAAAATGTAAACGAGATAAACGCCTCAGAAAGCACTTGTAATATCTTCAGTGCTCAAAACGTACCTGAACATTGTGCGTCTTCTTTGGGAGAACAAGTTCTGTTATATAAAATAAATGTGATGCTATATTTCCAGCCTGGTGAATGAATGAGAATGATGTATTATTCAAGAAAATGACACAGGCATACTCGGAAAAAAGAAATACGAGTGCTCCTATCAGGAGTCGAAACTAAGACCTTCCGATTACTGGTTCGGATGCTCTACCACTGAGCTACAGGAGGCTCGTGGGAGCTAAGGCCATTAAACTAGGTTCATGGGACAAACATCCTGCATACTGCTAGGATTTGAATGTTGAACGTGTGGTATATGAAATAAATGTGATGGTATATTTCCAGCCTGGTGAATGAATGAGAATGATGTATTATTCTAGAAAGTGACACAGGCAGGCATACTCGGAAAAAAGAAATCCGAGTGCTCCTATCAGGAGCAAACATTTTGTATGGTTTTATTACAGACAAGTAGCTTTTTGCTATCCTCAAATCCTGTACTTTAATCAATGATTCAGAGAAGGACCATTTAAGGGCGATTATTATTTTTAAATACTTCTATTTTCAACGTTAATTTTCAAGGAAACAGACTAGAGTAAAGAGAGATCATTGTTGACGCAGAACGCCGTTGGCTGACATTATTTGGCTCAAGCCACTTTGAAAACAATGTGAACTTAATTGAGTAACCGTTCTCGTGTTGTCGGTGAACAAACTTGTTGTCGTCGCAGCGACATTTGCTTTTATCCGAAAGTGTTGTTGTCCATCAAACACTATGCAACTTCAGTATAGGTTGCTATTCAATGGTACCCAATGACAAATAAGTAAAGTGTCGTTTTCTGTTTTTGATGATCGTTTTTGCGTTGTCTGTGAACAAACACGTTGACGTTGCAGCGACATTTGCTGTCAGTCGAACGGTTTTTATGTCCATGAAACACCATGCAAGTGAAGTATTCAGTGGTACTCAACGACAACCTTTGAGCAAAGTGTTGTTTTCTCTTTTTGATGATCGTTTTCTTTAGCTGAATTTCCGAGTACCAGAAGCGTTTTCGATAGCACATCCCTCTCCCTCGATTTTACGACCTGCAGTTCGCTTTCCGAAAATCAAAACGACACTTTTGTGACCCTCCGAAACCAAAAGTACTTAATTTACTTCTGCGGTTACCAAAGTCTGAGAAAACATTTCTAATGCAGATACATCCGAATTTCTTTGGCGATTGAGGTCTTCCGAGTAGATATTCTCACGTACATAACAGTTTTCGGAACATGCTATGAAGAATCTAGTTTTCGCTAAACGTTTTGAGTTCACTAGTCAAGTTCGTTTTATCGCTGTAAAAATTGAACCGAGATTTTGGGTCATCCAAAATGGAAAACTGATTTACACACAAACAAAAAGCCACGAGCGGAAAAGTTCTTTCCACTAAAAATTCTTTGGAATAAAAAGGAATACCTTGAGAGGCATTCCTCTTGTCTCGTTTTTACCGGAATTATCGGAATATCACTGTCCCATTTGCATTTGCTCCATCACACTAGTACCACATATTCCTTTTCTAATTACGCAATTTGTTTTCCAAAATTACCAGTGAAAGCACGGTTCCACTTGATTTTCCTCCAAAAAAACCGGGGTTTTTTTAAACAAAAAGAAAGCGCTTGAGAATTGAAGTGTTCCATTTGGCGGAAAATTCTCACTGTTTTTTCTTACAAACGGTAAGGGCCCCAAACTTGCTGTTTTTGATAAGGGAAGACTTAAAAATATTCGTCCAAAGAAAGCATCTCTTTGTTTCAACTGTACATCAAATGCCAGCTAATATTCCTTTTAAGCAAATATTTTAATTTTTCAAGAAAATAATGCTCCGTTTCAATGGAAATTGTATAAGCTTAATCATACTGCAGAATTCTTAACTATACAGACAAATGACACGCACGATACCTTTTGTTCAATTTCAGTACGCATCTGTTAAAAGACCACGGAACACTTTTTTTCGTTTACATAGTTACAAGTTGCAGAAGTAATTGAAACATTCGGCATTGATTCGAACAGCAAAAATTAAACCGTTTTTAAATAAGAAGAAAAAACCAAAGAAGAAAGAAGAAGAAACCAAAGCTTTGAACGCAGCTCGGGCTCTTGCATGAATATTTTCATTTGCGTACACCTGTGCCACTACAAGGCCTTATTTCTTGTACCGTTGAAGCCCCGTTCCTCTGAACGGTTGGATGAACCTGTACGTGTATGAGATTTCTCGTAAAAACTTTCTTTACGGCACTTCTGAAGTCTTCCTTCTTAAATGAGTACAAGAGAGGATTTATTAGCGACGAAAGAGCCAGGGTAAATTTAGAAACCGTAGGTAAAATGTCAGGCACTATCCCTGGTTTCCTGAGCGCCATCGCGGAGGTCATGTAAATGATTGGAAACCAACAGAGCACAAACGTAGCGATCAGGATGAGGCACACTTTGGCAATTTTTGCTTCCGAGGACAGCCTTCTTGCCTGTTCTCGTCTTGTTATCGAGATGTTTGTCTCTTGCAAAAGTTTGAAATGCTCGCGGAGTTTCTTGAAAACCAAGCAATATGCAATCAAGATCAACAAATATGGAACAAAGATGAAAACCACTATCTCAATGAAGAGGTAAACTTGATGGATTGTAAGAGCTGTGTCAGTGTTCCAAAATAGGGGTAGCAAGGAGGTGCCAGTGGCCACAAGCCAAGCGCTCAAGAGCATTTTCGCGAAGTATTTGTCGATCAAAAAGGAATACGAGAATGGATAACAAACCGCGATGAATCGATCGAACGTGATGCAGCAATGGTTTGCTACTCCGGACAGAAGAATCACTGAGACGAGATAACCACTGGCGATCGACTCTGGAATGGTAAGAATCACCGGGAAAAGCACACCGCCGAGTAGAATGTCGGATACAGCTAAGGAAACGAGGAAGCCATTCGTGTAGGTACGAAGGGATTTGTTGGCGATAACCAAAAGGCATATGGTGACATTGGCCAGCACGACTAAAACTGACAAAACGGTTATCACGGCGTTCACAGTGGAGCTTTCAGGCATTTTTTCAGCAATGAATGAAATACTGTCCTGGTGTTATCTTCCAGTGAAAGGAACTCAGAATTCTTGTTAATATGGGTCGACTGATCTGCCATCCACAACCACGTACGCAAACAAAATATTTCACTCAAATTGAAACTGTCACTCAGAGGTCATCCTTTCTTCTTTAAGCAAACGACGTCTCCGAGGATTTCAGAGAAACTGAGTGACCATCACGTTTCACTGACTCGAGCGTTGTTAATTTTCATTCATATTTGAAGGCATTTAAGTTGATTTAAGCAGGTACTGTTCTTAAATAGCCCCTTACGCCTGCGATAATAGTACAAAGAAATGACGTTCTATTCGATATGTCACTTAGCTTATATTTGGATTGTGGTGTCAAAATTTCGATCAGCCAATGGGAATACTCCCACATGTGTGTTTTATATCGGCATGTAAGCTCTTTTCCATCAATCTTTTATTAGTTTTTCGTAAATCGGTGGCAATTGTAAATCATAAATGGCTGGATTTTGAAGCAATAAGACTACGCACTTGTCTTATCTCCTTTTCCTGCTGGACTGAGGAAATAAAACAAATCGTTTAAATTTTTCGGGTCATTTTTTTTTGGTTTTCAGCGAATTATATTTGTAAGAGATTTTTAGATATATCAAAATGAAATGAAAACGAAATTTACACATTTCTTTGTGTAAAATGTTTTGTGGTTTTTCGGGTCATTTTTTTTTTGGTTTTCAGCGAATTATATTTGTAAGAGATTTTTAGATATATCAAAATGAAATGAAAACGAAATTTACACATTTCTTTGTGTAAAATGTTTTGTGGTATGTGGTTTTGGTATCAGTTTAACAAAGAGAGATGTTTATGCTATTTTTGTTATCGCAAGAGTAGCTCAACCTAAACTTAGATAACAAATAGAACATGAGTGCTTTTCAGAGTAACCAAAATAGCTATTGTTTAAAGTTACTACAGCGAATATTGACTGTTCAGTGCGAAAGCCACCGATCCTTTCTTGAGTCAGCTTCAGACATGTGATTTGGTCATCACTGAGACTGGCGATGGAGGCAAGTGTTGCCATTCAAGGAAAAGCTGTGAGCAGTGCTTCCCCAGTTGTGCCACCGGTTATTTTCAATTTCTCTACAAAATGAATTGTGAAAAGTTGTTAATTTTGATCGTTGCCCGCATTGGTAGAGAACGGTTTCATATTAGCATGGAAATATAAAAAATAATTAAGCAGTGACATTGTAATTAGTTTCGTGGGATTAAATAGTTCATGCAGGAAGCTAGCACGTCAACAGTTTTTGGCAACCTGTCAAACTAAAAACGTGTGTTGTAATCAGACTGCTTGTACTCCTCAGTTTAACATATTAAAATAAATTCACATACAGCAGTTTGACAGATCAGTTCCGATGATCTTACGTTGTATGTTTTCGCTGTATTTGTTAAAATGAAGATTGAATATCAGTTCGACGTAATAACCGAAACGCTTTTTTTTAGGTTTAGAAAGACATTTTATTGTTGTTTTCTTTTTTTTTATCTGAAGAAGTTATGTAGTTTCTCTCATTTATTTGTAACTGTGCTCTTTATTTCAGACCTTTTTATGCGTAACATGTATGTAACTCTTTCAAAATATCTTGTAGAAACTGTGTAAGACAAATTGCAACGTGAACACTGGAACGAAAATCCCATATCGTTAAGCAGGCATATATTGATTGAAAGAGAAATTCTTCAGATAGCGTCAACGTTTCTCTCCGAAGACGTATATGAAGCACTATTATTCATAGATCTTCGAGGAGTCACGAAGATTGTACGATAGTCAGAGCAGTCTTATTAATGCAATTCAGTTTCCTAAATACAACTCTAGTCGGCTATCAGGCGATAAGCAAGAAAACCAAACTACGTGATGAAGTTGAATCATATCCCGATGAAAATAAACCAGTAAATAAATACGGCAAGCTCAAGCCACCATTGGTTTTAATTTGAAAATTTGAAGTTGTTTGAGGTAGTGGGGCGAGTCTTTTAGTCAATCACAGACCGTAGTAAAGGAAAACCAAAGTAAACTTGAATTACTTTCGACACTCAATACTCTATCATGCTACAGTTATAAGCACGAATCGGAGACATGCAAAGATTACCAAACAATGCCAGAGAAATGCCGAACTGAGAAGATTCTACGATTGTATGCCAAAAGATTTCAGTTAAGTCAACATTTACAAAGGGCAAGTACAATCTGTACTCGTCAGCAGCCTTAACTAACTCACGGCTTCCGTTTATACACGTTGGCATATGCTGACAAAGGTCACATGATAGGCATAGTAGCATACATCCGAGCTCCACTGATAACAGATCGATCTCTTCAACTGCCACGCACCCTGCTGAGACAGCCCCACAGAACCTACAGTATCCTTCTCCATCTTCCTTCACTCAGTAGTAACCATGCCAATCCTATCCCGCGCATTCTGACGCAAATGATCTTTGATCAACCAGACCTCTCTGCGATTCTGTTAGAGAGGTCCATCAACCTCAAGCTCCTTTTCCTTCAACCTACTTCCAGCCTCTTTCAAAGCCTCTGCGAATGCAAGTTCCTCCCTGTCAGTACAAATGAGGTTACATCTCGTATTGTAATGTCTGGTCGGGCTTTTATTTACTTAGCTATTTTGCTGTCGGAACTGATCGATGAGTTATAGAGTGGCTAAGTGCCACTGTAGTGGTCACATCAGTTTGGAGAAAACACAGTTAAAAGGACCAGGGTTTTTTAGACCAACTCTACACAAGACAAGGAAGAACAAACCTTTAGCAATCTCTTTAGAGTAACACAATCGTTCATTTACAACCGAGAACAATAACTGTGTTACATTGAAACCGCTGACTTTTTATTCTAACGGACAGCTTTTTATGTCTGCTAGGAATTGTTCCGCTGTCGTTTTGTAGTTACCGTATGCGCATGCGTATGTCCAGAAATTCGTTGGTATTACAATTTTAATCTCGTTCTCAGGTACCGCACTACCTCCTATCTTGGTCAGCTATCCGCTACGTGAGGTAAGAAAATGTTCTGTTTCAGATGGCAACAATACGCGCGATTTAGACATTTTTGTAGACGATATTTGCAGAGAATGAGAAGGCGTTCTCTTTTGCCATTCGTGGGCAATTGAAAGAACTGTTATATACTGTTGACGTTTATGTTCTCAATGTACAGTACGTTTTTCAGCGTCATTTAAATTTTTGTGGTCAGCCTCTTCTGTTCGTCTTGGACATCTCGACAGTCCAGAGAACTCTTGATCGGAGAAGTCCTCTGCAGATGAAGTTATTCAGCAAAATTTGAAGTAACTTTTTACATTAAAATCACCATAATTGACAAACAAGACGCATATGTGCGTGAACTTGGGCTTCTTTCCTGGCATACCCAGCTGTAAACGCCAGAAAGTTGACATGATAAAATCTCAGTTGTCATTTGTTGATTGTTTTACAACATAGTACAAGCAAGTATATTGAAAGCAATGTATATTCCTGGTCTAAATTGTACCCTCTGGTTCTGACAGTAAAATCCGAGCTTTCAACCTATGTGTGCATCTATCTGGCCAACAGGATTTAGCAAAGTGGGCAGGGATATCTTGTGTTGGCTTCATCCCCCCCTCGCAAAAGTTTTTGTTTTTTGAAATAAGGGAATTCTGATTGAAATTGGTGTTTCGTGGAAATTTCTGTATGAAATTTGTCCTCGCGTCACATAGGCGAAATTTGATCCGTCTCCAGTGCATGCGTTTGTTTACGCAAGATTACGCAGTTGTCACATTTTGGCAATTAAAATAGATGGGAAAACAGACAGAATGCTTTCCTAAAGGAAAATTTTATTCAGAAAAGTCTTTGTTTACGCCTAAGAAAGAAACGCTTATAATTCTAAATGCGAGACGAGAGACGCGAAAGCGATTTGAAGGAACTATCAGTCCATTTCGAAGCGAATTTATTAACCCGTGCGTGGCACGTTTTTCAAATTTTCGCTAACACTGTTCAGAATATAAAGAATCGGTCAATTAGAATAGTATTTCAGTACAAATTCACGATCAAACCTGTAATTTTTCAGCCGTTGAATTCCCAGAAGTGCTAAAATATTTTGTAGAAAGTCCGTGGCCTGAATAAGGATTTGAGATGTCCGCGCTCCGCTAACCGCGCTAACTCGTCGCCTGGATAAAACAACAATTTGTACTCGAAGCACAGTTTCTTCGCCGTTATTTCTCGGATTTCCGCTATCGAAACTGTTGAGTATTCCCAAGTAGTTCTTCTTTCGACGTACCATTTCGAAAAGTCGTGTTTTCCTTCGGAAAACGCGAAAATCGTCGACTAAAAAACGGCCGACCCATGCAAACCCATGCAGCGAACAAGATTACCTGCGCATGCGTTTTAAGGCCCAGACGGCGATTTGTGACTGAATGAGGAAAAAAAAAAAAAAAAAAAACGAAGGGCAATTTTCAACTTGGTCTCCCTTTGGGAAGCCCAAGTAATAAGTGCAGTTTACGTTAAATCAATCACGAGCTAAAGAAACAGCTCCTAGCAGGGAATTAAGATTACAAACAAAAAAACAAAACGAGACAAACTAAAGAAAAGCCCGTCCAGCAAAGCAAAACGGTAGGAGAAGGATAAAGTATGTATGTAGCAGATGAGTAACCTAGAAGACAAATTGTTTTTGTTTCGTTTTAGTTGCTTTTGTCATAGGAAAATGTCTGCAATGTCATCCACGCCTCTGCCCAAAAGACAACTCTGTGTGAACGGCGTCACAATTAAAAATGTATGGCCTAACCTTAATTAATGTTTACTCACACCATTTGAGAACAGACAGTAGTATAATCTCCACTGGGCACAGATTCATTTGGTAATCAAAACCTCGATCCAACTGCTGCTTTATCTACATTCCAAATTTTAAGTTCAAGGCTACTTCTATGTTGCATGCATGTGTATATATATGCATGTTTCATTGAAAAATAAAACCTTGATTGGTCGGAGGTTTGTTGTTCTACCTTTTGTGTCTCAAGATGGAATTCTGAGGTACCGTGCTAAGGATTAATTTTGGTGAGTCGGAGAATTAACTCTGCCGTGAAAGTTAACTGAGTGCTGAGGGTTTTTCACCATTTGTGTCACGGATGCTGCGCGGTGCACCATTTATTGAACCCTTCACGAGGATTTATGTTGGCGTTTTCGGAGCTAACAGAGCCTTTCTGGGGTATCAAGACAGGGTCTGCTTGTAGGGTGATTTGAATTGGTACAAGAAAAAATGCAGAAAACAGTCAAGAAACCGATTTTAGTATTGCATGGAGGCTAAAAGTGATGGAAAGTTAGGTTTAGACTCACGGGATCGTTTAGTTCATGACAGAAACAAAAAAGCCTTTTCTTGGCCGCTGCAAAAGCTTGGGCGAACACCCGTGGAAACATTTCCCATTAGTAGCATCAGGTCTGTTCTTGAAAACATCCACTCGTGTTATACCATACTCGTTGTGGAAACACAGTTTCTGAATGTGGAACTTGATGGAAAATTGGCCCTAGACCGCGGCTTAATGAACAGTTGAGAAGCCGTTTACGGTATTCGAGTATAAAGGAGGTCACGAGACTGTAATTCCTCTTTCCTATGGTAGAAGTAGCTTTTTCTAAACTCAGAAATTTGTTGTTAGATCACTGAGAATTTTCCCGCGTTTACCCCTGCGTTTGCTCTTTGGTTATTTCTTGTGAGAATTATTTTGCACCGTTCTCATATGATTATAACGTTGATGGGAATCTGAATTTTGCCTTTTGCGGGACGGTAATTCTCAGGCGAAAGAAAGATTAATGCGGCGGCAGAGAAGATCGGCGGATGTGAAGCAACACGTGATAACAGGGTACTATACTAGCGCACCTCTTCTGTAATAAAACAATTGGCCTATTTTACTGATTCACTTCAGTTGAAACGCTTCAAAATAAGTGGGTGCCATTAGCGTAATGATTTCATGTGGCAAAAGACCCGTGAACAACTTGGTGACATTAGGGAATTTTAGAAACGACGACGGCGACGGCGACGGCAGCGAGAACGTCACTATTAAAATTAATTCGCGTTTTCTCAAACATCGTCGCAATTATTCCAATTTGCCTTAAATGTCAAATGTAGGTGAAATTTTCTGGACATGATTTCTTGGAGGCCGCACCCAAGTTTAGAAAGAGAAAGAAAAATTCTTCGTCGTGTGTTTACGTCCTCCATAAAACGTGCCATCAGGTAATTTCACGTCTTAGTCGTGCAGTGACGGCAAAGAAATGTACCAAAAAGTGTAATGCACATGCAGAGTTGTTGTTTTGGTTACAAAACCTATTGATTTTTGACGTTCTCGTTGGCGTCGCGTTGCTAAAACTCCCTTGGCAGGAGACGAACGGAATGGCTTTTCGTCTACAGTTCCTTTAATTAGCGCGAGAAAAAAAACCTCGAGACATTGTGGTATTGGTAATGAAATACCAACAGGCCTGAACCATTGCTCATTTAGAGAAATGCGTTGGTCTTTTGCTTTCTATTATTGCACATTCAAAGCATCGCCGAACAATAGAAAGTTCACTTAGATGTTTTTACACTAAGTATCCGGATTCTTCTAACAGGCATAGCGTCGCTTTCGCTCAATAGTGGCTAATAGCTTGCCTATTATTCTGAACTTCTTTAATTCGGACGTTCATTATTACAATGTGATTATACTCATACTATAAAAGCTATACAAAATAGGGACCCAGTTGATTTAGAGGATTACTTTTGAGTGGGTATTGTATCTCACATGCAGTTCAATGAATGCTAAGAAAAATTTTCCATCGAAGCATTGTTTGAGTTGTTGTCTTTGGACGAAGAGTCATCCTCCAACTTTGCCAGACGCTCTGTTAGTTTTTCTTCGTACTTTCGTCCTGTCCCTCCTGTTAAAGAAGCCAGTGGCAGGCTGCGAATTGTCGAGGCTGTGTCTGTTCGAGTGCTCTTCCGAAAACATGTCCGAATGGCCATCTTAAAATCCGGTTTTAGGAAAGCATACATCAGTGGATTGACCAGCGAGCTAGTCGCTATGGTGAAAAAAGAAACAATAGACAGGGAATAAGGGATGATGTCAAGACGATTTATAATGTCTGCGGTTGTTATGTAAATGATCGGGAGCCAGCACAGAATGAAGGCCGAGGCAACTATGGAAAAAACTTTGGCTACTTTAGCATCTGATGAAATTCGTTTGCGTTCACTCTTGTGTACCCTGAGAGATTCCATATTTCTTTTCATCGTCAAACTCCGTCTCACTTGCTTAAACATTCGAACGTAGGCAAAAGTTATAAATACGTAGGGTACGACGATGCCAAAAAACTGCAAGCACACCATGTATGCTTTGTGTATCTTGAGGTCAGGGTTCGTGTTCCAAAACAACGGAAGTAAAGAGTATACAGCTGGAATCAGCCACGAAAGTACCACGGCTCGTTTGAGCATCTTTGGTGCTCGATACGGATACTCCAACGGTTTCATAATAGCGATGTAACGATCGTACGTGACCGCGCACAGGTTAGCAACACCTGACAGCAGTATCATGCAGACTAAGTAGCTCGTTACGACCGAATTAGGTAAAATGAGATACACAGGCAGCAAAACTCCTCCCGTTAATATGTCCGACACGGCCAGCGAAACCATCAACCAATTTGTATTCGTCCTTAAAGCCTTCTTCAAGTAAACCAGAAGGCAAACACAAAAGTTTGAGACCACGATCAAAAATGATAGTATGCTAAGTGAAACCTGCACATAGATGTTTTGATCCGTCCCGGTCATGATTCTTCAATGTACTCTTCTTTAGCTGTCTCTTCACCCAGTACTAAATGTATTCAACTCTTCACCGTGATGTACTTTCTTTTGACTTTTCTTGGTTCGACATTTGTTTGCTGGTCAACCATTGCGGAGACCATAGATGACTGTCTTTTTATCCAGAGTACACTGATTGCTGCTTGTCGTCGAATCGTGCTGTAAAGAATAAAAGTGGACGTTATTTTGTTAATCCCTCGCTTGGGGCAGCGTTCATTTGAATGCAGTTGTTTTTTTTTTACTTCTGTTATGAATATGTTGTTGTGTCCCTGGAGAGCTTATTGTTATAACAAATGACTACCTCGAAATTTCCTGTGGTCTTCGTTTTAGATTATATTCTCATCAGTCACCATAGAAGTAATCCTTTTTCGTGTAACACGGACAACTTATTACTGTGAATGCTTTTACAACTGGAATACGTTTCTGATGTTTTTTTTATGATAGTTAATGCCACCTTTCGCGCAATTTCCTGATCTTGAAAACCAATTATTGTTCAATCTACTATAAACATTAAGATAGGAAATGAATCTTAATTGCTCTTTCGAAAAGAAAATCAACCAACCATTCGGTGGTGCTAGGCAGTCATATAAACACCAGAAAATATTTACTTTCTTGTGTAACGCTTTGAAATACACTAAAGAGTAATTAAGATTCATTAAGGACATACAAAGCCGCCTTGAGCTTGAATAAAATTTCTTCAGCAAGTAGATTATATTCATGACAATAAACCAATCGGCTGTTTTGCATAAGTCAAGTACACTAATTGACATCGAACCAGCGGGAAGATGCAGTTTCACATAAGTTATCGTCCATCTTTGTGATATTTATTTGAAAAGTTGTTTCGCATGGCAACATGCGGCACTAGATCGTTCCAGCGATTTCACTTCAATTTTTGACATTGCCTTTTGACAACAATGACCTGAAATATGATTGGTCGAGCTTGAAACAAACGCACACTTAAGGCAGCTGAAGCACCATAAGGGTGTAATTGCAATTAGAAGACGCTGTATTTTTTGAGGAAAAAATCTCGAAATCCTCAAAATAAATACATGCCTAGAGAAATGAGAAAAAGGCTTGAAAGTCGCCCAATCATCACATCGCAAAAGCGAAGTTTCTTCACGATGGTTTGATACTTTGACGAAGGTCTTTCGTTTTTGATCCTTTCAGGTGTAAGCGACTTTCGATTAAGTAGCGAGGAAACCGGTATTTACTGGAGAAAAAAGAAAAACGAAGGTAGCTCTCTCACGTAAATTGATCTTACACCAAACGATTTTTCTTTCCACTGTATTCTTATTTGATTATCATGGACAACTGTGAATTAAATAGTCAAATTAATATGTATGGCGGCTAAGTACTGGCACCTTCAAGAACGAAATGAAAAACTCAACTACGTTATAAATTCAATTTAAATGTGCCTTCAACAACGTGAAACGTCTTTTGCGACAATAAAGAATTGGTGTCTAGTTTCTGCTGAAAGGGAAAAAAATTTAATATATCTTAACCTTAACGTCCGAAATACATATATTTCAAAACCGAAATGTCACCTTCATTATTAATTCCATAATTCTGTGTTTGTTGCGCGCGGATGTAGTAATTTCCCGCGGTGGTTATTGTGTTTATAAAACAAATATCAACATAGGCTAGTTAAAGGACGAAAATATTCAGAAACAAACGTTGTGTTTTCATTTTACGCGACTATATGGATACAAATAAAACAAAAACAAAAAAAAAATCGCTCGCAGCAACGGCAGGAAAGTGGTTAATATCTTGGTCCGATGTTTTAAAATGTTTGATATAAAATTTGTCACTCCGCTACAATGTTCACTTCATTTTAAATGCATTATTTTCCCTTCTTACTCAGTTGTAGCAGTGTGAGGTGTATGAACGGGGTAGTATAGGTTGATACTGGCTGTCTAGTTTTACAATGCAACTGATCTGGCTGACTATTTTGTTATTCAGTGCAAAATTCAGTATGAGCCCACGTACACACTCGCAGTCTTACAATAAGGGGCTGGAAGAGAGTGCAAATCAGAGGAATGACGCGAGAGAACAACTGAGTCTCTATTACTAAACTTTTGGATGCAGGGGACCACACGACGCAGAATAAACTGTTCTGAATACTTTTCGTTGTCGGATCACTTGTAGTAGAAACACACGTGCCAGACGTCACTTTACGTGTAAATAAACCAAACTGATTGCAGGGCTAACACTACGGCAAAGGGGCTATTTATTTGGGCCAATATTTCAACGAGTACAACTTTCTTCAGAGCCAGAGTTACACTGGCCCTGAGGAAGACTAGTTTTACCAGTTGAAATATTGGCCCAAATAAATAACCCCTTTGCTGTAGTGTTAGCCCTGCAATCAGTTTGGTCTCTATTACTCCTCCTGGTGACTTATTTTCAGCCCACAAGTGGGGAGGGGTGGGGGGACTTATTTTACTAGGGGACTATGAGAGGGGGGGAGACGTATTTCTAATTTTGAGGTTTCAATAAACTTAAATGAAGCTTTTCCATAACTATCCCATAGAACTAACTGAAGCATAGCACAATGGGGTGTGAATGACAGCTTTAGCGTCATATTGTCTTTTTTTACCGTGAAGCGAAAATGCGAGACCGACGTCTGGCTACTTTGCGGATATCTAGAATGATCGAAGAGGAGTCTGATAGGGGAGGTAGATTTACAGGATTATGTTTGTGTCACGAGCTTGGTTGAACTTAAGCCCGACACTTAAGTGATCAGCCACATGAAACCGGTCGTCTGGACATAACTATCCTGCTGCAGCGTGTCTTGTGACTCGATTGAACAGACTTTTAAAACGTGTTACACTGTCAAAAGATAAATTTTTGCTCGATATTCTTTAAACGTCGTTTAGATCCACACCCCTGAGGCAATAAGCCAAGCAGGAAAGCATTTTCTAATTGTTTTTATACATGTATTATTGATTTCCTTTCCAGCATATCATGAAAAACAGAACTGAGACACACAGGAGATAAGAAAGATGACCTCTATGGCTTAACCTAGAATTTTTAGGATGGAAATGGATTACAACTTGACAAACGTGGCCAGGCTTTTTCCACGTGTTTTGAGAATCAATTAATCATACTTTGTTCTTCCTTAAGAAAATCACTTAATATTTTCTCGGTGCGACAGGAGCAAGTTCTTGTTAAAGTAGACTTATAGTAGTTCTGACCAAAACATTTTTGGAGGAAATTCTCAAGTGTGTCTACACAAATGTAAGCTACAATGTTGTGTAAGTAATATCTGAATAGTAATACTAATACTAGTAGTACTTATGACTAGTGAGAGAAAAGGTTAATAGTCGGAACGTTACCACACATCCCATCAGTCACCTCTTCCATTACTGAAAACCATATGGGGCAGAATACCTCAAATCATAAGTGCCCTAGCAGACAAAACAATACAAACACAAGACTAAGAGCTAAGTAATATTATAATTGTTGCTGGTGTTGTTTGGTGTCTGAGCAACATTTGTTTAAAAAATGTGTAAAGGCTGGATTCGTTTCCTGTACGTTTTCCATTTGTCATGCGGGGATCACATGCGATTGGACTTTCAGTATCACGAACAGATCATACGATGAAGCATTTATAATACATTCAGCAAAAGGTTAGCTCTCAACACTATGGAATTGTTTTTTTATTTACATTAGTTGTTGATCTTTTTAGTCAGTTTTAGACAGTCGACCTTAATATTTACAACTATCATATTCTGGCGATAATATCAACCGCTGTCGTGGTGTAAAACTGAATTGTGTATTTCTGTGACCATGTTCTTTAGACACACTTTTTTCAGTGTTTAAAATCTGTGCACTGTCTTACTGGTAGTCATTATAAAGTGTCATGGTAACTGAATAGCGGAAAGCGTTTCTGTAAAACTGCAGAATTGTACAATTTTTTCCACGATAAGATTTGGCTTAAGGCTTTTATTACCTATCTCGTTAGGGGCATCGGGAAACAACTTTTAAAGGCAGTTAGTGTGACCAATTTTTGAAGAGTTTTTTAAAACACATTTGTCTGATTATCCCAGCAAGAGATTAAGCCTGCTCAGAGGTCAGTTTCTTGGTCATCTTCACCCCTTTCTAGCCTCTCTACAATTGTCGGTATCTTCAAGGACGGGCGATATGCTTGTTTTCGTGTCGGCTTGCACTTTCGCAATAACTTTTTCAAGATGCGTCTGAAATCTGGCTTAAAAAATGAATAAATCACAGGATTGACCATGGAACCTAGTGCGATGGTGAACAGTGATGGGACTGTCAGCCACTCAGGTGAGAGTAGCTTCAATAATCCTTGGTCTTCAACAGCAGCTCCAACGCTAGTAAGGTATATGACTGGCATCCAACTTAAGATGAAGGAAATTGCGATAACTGAAAACATTTTGGCAACTTTTGCCTCTGAATCCACATCGCGTTTCCTCTCTGTTCTCTTATCCACGGCACGCCAACTGAGACTGCTTTCTCTTCGTATTCTCTTGACAATGGTCCTTGCTTGTTGAAAGATCTGGTAGTAAGCAACGAAGACAAAAATGTACGGTACAATAACACCTAAGCCTTGTAGCAAAAAGAGGTAAATGCTGTTCGCTAGAAACACATTCTCAGAGTTGAAACTAAGAGGGATGATTGAGATGGCTATCGGAAGAGTCCACGAGGATGCTATAAGTTTCCAAAAGTGTCTCTCCATAACAGTGTGATAAACAAATGGTTTTTTAATCGCCAGATATCTGTCTAGAGTGACGGCGCATACATTTGCGACTCCTGTGAGCATAATTGCAGACACAAAGTAACCTGTCCCATCGAACGTTGGTGCGGCGATGTACAACGGAAGCACAAGCGCACCTGTAAGGATATCTGACACAGCAAGAGACACGACAATTCCATTGGTGTATGTCCGTAGGCTCGTGTAGGAGTAAACAAGCAGACACACACAGCTATTTGTTACAACGATTAGAACAAACATGCAGCCCAAAGGGATCACGTAATAGGTTGGTTGCATCAGTCCTTCAGTGCAGTGCTATGTCTACAATAGCTTGTGTACTTCGGGCGCTGTCTGGCTGTTTAGTTGATTGATATGCTATAAGTGACCTTGTTCAATTATTCGATATTGTCGACAAACTGCATATGTGTCGAGTTAAGAGGTAACCATTGCTGGTGGGTATCTCTCCGCGATGAGGCTCTCCTTCCAAGAAATTAAGTGATGTTTTTATAGGTTTGGGAAATCATCCAAGCGTTCATCATTCCGTGAGTTCGCGTGATAAATTAACCTGACAGATGATAAGACGGCAACCCAATAAAACGTAATGTGGCTAACTATGAGAATGTGTTGACTGATCCGGAAAGATTTGTCACTCTGGAGTGATTCGTATCACATTTATCACGAATTGTCAAATCCGCTTCTATTTCCCAAGCAATCATTTGTCCATTTAGGCCCTGTGCCCCAACGCAACTAACTCAGACAGTTGAAGTGTACTGAAAGTTCTAAAGTCCCCGTTAAAGCCCCAGTTTTTACTGCAGTATCAAGACCCTTTGAACACATATTCACATGGATGTAACAAAATGAATAAACACACCACTGTTTATCGTATAAAGAAAGAGTGTTTTGTATTTGCCAAACTGTACGACTAATGGGTTTTTCCAATTGAGAGGTCAACTGAATCTGTTAGTGTAAGCTGAAGCTTTTATGAGTCATTTGCATTCCGCTGATGATTGTGCAATGGCGGTGTAATGTACTACATCAAAAACAGTTACAAACTGTCACAGATGTGAACTTGTTCATCTCCGGGAGGCATTGTCTCCAGCTGGCGTTAAAACTAAGGATGAAAAAACATCCTGTTTCCTTTGAAAAAGCCTGTGAGGAGGTATATGACATATGAAGAGCGTCTTATGCTGGCTGCTTACAGACAAATACTTTGACAGTAACCACGTATGACCAATTCTTTTTGTATGACGAACATGTTTTGTTTTTATTATAAACTCCTCAAGTGGTTATTTGACTCTTATTGCGAAACCTGCCGAGTGTCAAGAAAACACTCCCTATCTGATCTGCATTCTGGCTAAAAAATTGACATTTTGTACTGCCTAAAACGACTACATATAGTATCTTCGCCCAAAATTTTACTGCCAAAAACTGCAGATACTCTTTGGAACAGAAAACTGCAGATGCTTTGTTGATGATGGTTAGACAGAACTATCTTGGAAAGTAATTGTTAAGTGGCGATGTGATGAATCAGTATCTATTCCCCTTCTAAATTGAGTGCCAGATTCATTCTTAACGCTGAGGGTTAAAATTTAAAGTTGAAAAACGTATAAACAGACGTCGCATGACTACGAAGTAATTCATTGTGTTTTAAGAGCTAATAAGCTTATATCAAATCCTACAACGTTGAGAAAACACCAATAGCACAGAGGAAAGACAATCGGCATTAATCAATGAAATCATTTATGATCGGATTATATTAAACATTCCTGTTCTATTGCACGCATAGAATAAATCATGTGCCAGAACTCAAAACGTTTTAAACTTTGATTGTTAAACTTTCAAATTTTGGCCAGGCTGAAATCTGGAACTTGAATTGTTAAAAACGAGACTGAATCGTTATTGCCGAGAAACAGGTAGAATCACGAAAGGCGATTAATGTGACTCCTACGAAATCACGTTCTGCGGATTAATTAAGGCAAACACTAGATATTCCGAGATAAATAACATATTTGTGGCCTTCAGTTCTTGTCTTATTGATGCCAAAGATGAATCAAGGTCAGAACTGAGACATTGAGACTTGCACAAACAATAGTTTTAACGAACTTTCCTCGTCTAAATGCCGTCTGAATAATACTTAGTCGCTGGATGACAGAGAAGACACGTCTAGTGTTGACCAGGCATTCTGGTTATCCTAAGTCGTGAGATATTAAATAAAGTCAATGAACAACGAAGGCCATCGGACTGAATATAACGTGAATACTAGGAAGGTGTTAGCTTCTTTATTTCACCTTTTTTCAGTTTTCACTATCTTACTCGCATTTACTCAGTGACAGCATACAGCTGACACACTCCAGTCAACGTGCTTGGGATAATTTTTCATCGCAACAAAATCTAGTTAGTTCCAGAAGTATAGTATTAACGATTACATTTTTAAGCTCATATAGTTGAAGCTAAACAATTTTCTAATTAGACACCATGTCCCATATATTTCCAGAAAAAATTGGGGTTTTTGTGATTCCTAAGATAAATGAGGTCGCTCAGTATTCCCACCAGACGAAGTCGGTGACACTCGCAGCGCAGAGTCAGGAACGTTGTTTACACTCAAGTACAACTACATGGAATGGAATACATGCTATATTATCTACTGACAACCGTTGGATTATGAGATATGATTATTCGCTTACCAGAAGAGCCACTTCTGTGAAAAGAGGTGTTTATTCTTAAGCAACCAATCGGAGCGGGTGCTTGCTGATATTCAGGGGCTGTCTGTATGTAATAAAAATTTTATCAACGGAAAAGGAAGGCTAATAATGATAACACTTCCCTCGCGCCTTAGATTATTTTATCGCAATACTCCTTGCACCGTTAACAATCTTTAAATGTCAGGGGCGTAGCGTGCATTTTTCGTGGAGTACGCAGGAAGGAGAAATTTATGCGAGCGCCGAAGGCGCGAGCCGCTAGGGGGATTTGGGGGCATGCACCCCCAGAAAATTTTTATTTTTAGGGGCTCGGAAATGTCATTTCTCACGATTTCCTGGGGACAGTTTCATAAATCAAAATATGAAATGTTTGGTATTTAGTACCTTATGTTTTTAAATGTCAACTTTTGGGGCAATTACCAGTAGGTTTATAGATAATTAACCGAGTGTTTTTCCCAGTGTTCACAAGCAACGGGCAAGACGTCTCCCCTTCAGACGGGCAAATTCTAAAACCACATTGTCAATGTCGACATCCTTATGGTTATATGAATGTGGGGACTGAATTACCAGGGAGGACAACCTCTCCGCACCCAAAGTGCTGCCAAGAGGGGTTTTAATCTCTTCATGCCGGTAAAACCGCGTTCAGCACAGATACGCAGCCGGAGTGAGCAAGGCCACATACATGCCTAGAATTAGGGGCTTGTGAAATCGAGGTTCTTGACCGAAGTCTGAGGCTTTCATTCTCACAGTTGCCATTCCATTTCTGCTTCCATCTTTTGAACTCGGCATTGAACTGGTCCTTTGTGATCTCCATGGGATCATGCCACTTCAAAGCGACGTTTTAATTATAAAAGACGCTTTTCGCCAATATTTCTTTTTAGATTTTCGAAGGTACGCACGTGGGTACGAGCGTATAAGGTCGCTACGCCCCTGAATGTGTAATATCTCACCCAAATCTCGTCAGTGCACTTTTAACTGATAGCTGGATATAACTGAATTGCAATCTACAAGCTTGGCTTTCAAGCAAACTTTTTAAAGCAAAAATGACCTTCACAAAAACCGCTGGCTAGGAAACTGGCCCCAAGTTTTCAAGGCAAATGCAGTTCGACCAGATAAAGGTGTCTGAACACAGTTTTCGCCGGTTTCAGTTAGTGGCACTATTAAGCGCGCGCTAGGGTTGTGGTAGGCAATACGGCGGTCGATAAAGCGATCCCTCAATTTCACATGAAATGGATAATGAAGGTAAATATTGTTCTTAAATAACTAAGTTTCTCGTTTCTGAACTCTTTTTCTTTTCTTTCCGAGTAAAAAAAGTCATTCACGAAGACTTTTTTCATGCTTTTCATCTTTGCCGTGAAACCCAATTAAAGCTACGCATGCGCATTTGACCAAAAATTTGTGACTGGTTGTTTTCGTGGAAATGAACTGTTTTCTAAGGAACCGCTCATTAGAATTTCGTGACATTTGGCATGAAAATAGTTCCCTAAAACCTTAACTCGCCTACAAAGAGAAACGTAAATCTAACAGAGGGTATCTTCACAAAAAATTAAAATGCAAAATCAATATTTACAGGAGATCTCTCTGTTAAAATTACATGAAAGTAGTGCAACTGTGTCAGTGTTTTGTGAGTTTTTCTGAAACAAAAAATGGAAAAAAATCTAATGAGTGCATTTTCTAAAAATAAAGAAAACCTACTATTTATGGACGTTCAATAGTTAGCTGCGTTGCCATGGAAACGGTACTTAGCTCAACAAGACGTACCAAAATACATTCCTTCTTAGTTAGTCTTACACCATGCCAATTTTGGGCGTTCGGAAGTACATAGTTTCCAAATAACGTCTACTAACACCTGTACACTAGAAAACTGTATTCGGCCACCTTAAACTTCACATCTTTAGAAGTAGGAGAAGTTAGAAATGAGATTCAGATCATTGTCTGTGCCTTCTTTTAAGCTGTTACGCGCCTTGTTTCATAATCTAAGCTTAATAAGTAAATATTACATTAAGTAAATAATTTCGTAGGTGACTGAGAAAGTCTTTGGGAGTTGGGCTTTTCATGCCACCAGCGTTAAGATTGTTGTAAGTAGCTAAGACTAACAGCTAAAAGTAGAACTGCGTCGATCTTCTTTTAAGCTACTAAACATCTTGAGGCTTACTGTGGGACCTGAGGTTTCCTTAAGTTGACCGAAGTGACTAAAGTCACCTTAAATCACTTAGCTCAGCTTAAGGCACAAGCATCTTCAAAGTGGCCTTGCGAGTACAGACTTCACCATTCTATAATTATTTATTTGCCAAAGGTGTTTACTGAGACACTTATTCTCCCTCAATGATTCCATTCTTAGTGAGTACCGGTAGGTAGTTGAATACGCAACTGTAGATGAGGAATGTAAGGGATATTTGTCTGGAGTTAAATTAAGTCTACGTAAGTAAAAAACACTTAATTAAGAACAAAACCCTTCGACTTTATCTACATCCATACAGCCCGCTTTTTTGGCGTCAGAAGGTTATCAAGAAAATGACGTTTAATCTAACTAGAACTTTTAAAAGAATTCACCGTAAATTCAACGTCCGGATTTCACTTTCAAAACAAGATTTTTGTCACTTCAAGTTGAGGTTTGGAAGGAATGGCTGAAAAGGTTAAGGTGCATAATTTCCATTTAGAATAATTTATGGTCCTCAAACCAGTATCTTACTGCTTCTACACTCTCTTGTACTGTTAGCGATAAACAGACCGTAAATCCTATTATCAAACAACCTTGAAGTGGGAGAAATGTAAGCTATTTATGATAACCTGAGGCCGTAATTTGCACAGCTGGATCTGAGGACGCGCACGTACAAGTTCACATGAGCTAAATATTTTTATTCTCGAGCAACTACAAGTTGTCAGTCATCTTACTGTTTTTGGGAGATGGCCAGCTGACGGGCAAGCAGTCAGAGTTTTTACTCGGGCCGTAAGGCGGACCGAGTTAAGGTTTCGGTAGGATTATCAAATTCTTTTTTCTTTTTGGGGTCGCGATGGGCCGAGAGATAAGACTTCGGGCCACGAGTTATTGTTCTCAGTCTCGTTTTTTGTTAAACCGCTAACCGGGGAGCTATTTAAGCTAACTTAAGTGCTATTTAGGCTAACCGGAGTGTTTTTAAAGGTAACCTAAGTGCCTCAAGGCTAGTTTTGTTTAACCGAAAATTTGGCAACTAAATCAGTCTATGACCTCGCGGGCCGAGATAGATAAAGATGTCTCACGTTTACTATAGAAAAACAATCAATGTAGAAACGGTTTCTGTCTTCAAATGAAAGGTGAATAACAAATGCTTTTACCTGAATTTCATTTAAAAATAAAAACAGCGAAACATTGAAAAACGTACAAGGATATAAACGTACGCGTTATGCGTAACGTTACTCTAGATCCCCGGGGGGAAGGGGGGTACTCAACAGATGCTTGGGTAGGGAGGTGCAGCCCGGGCGTTCAAACCCTGACCCTGTTTAAGACACAATTCTCCGATTTCCCTATCCCGCTTAAGACACAATTCAAAATTTTCAGGCCCTTTCTAAGACATTTAACCCAAAATCACACCATGAATGATAAATAAGAATACACTAGTTTCTTACTGTATTTTAATGCATTGGCAATCACAATCTGTTTAAGCCATTAGGTCATGTAGGGATACCCTGTTTAAGACAGAAAGTGATGAAATAGATACCCCGTTCAAGACAAAACACCCTGAAAACCATACCCTATCGGGGAATTAGCGATGCTGGAGGTTATCACTGTTAAAAGATTGTAGGCTTTACCCCCGGGGGGGGGGGGGGGTACTTCCAAAAAAATTGGGTGTGCGACCCGCTTCCCAAAACCCTTACCCTATTTATGACCAAAATCTGCGATTTTCCCTACCCTATTTATGACCTGACCAAAAATTTGATACCCTATTTATGGCCTGATAGTGTCTGGTCAACTTCAGTTCAAAACTCCCCTGGAGCCCAGCACGTGACCGGAGCGCGTCACAACCCGTTGCCGTTGCCGTAAACATCATAATGAAGAAGTAGTTTCTTCTGAAAAAACAAAAAACGAATGAATACAAGACTAGAGTGCAAAAAATCGATACCCTATTTATTACCAAAATGGCGGCAAAATGGCTAAAATCGATACCCTATTTATGACCAGAGCGGCTGAAAAACCATACCCTTTGGCGCCGCACATACCTATATAGCCCATATAAGGGAGTACCCCCGCCCCCCCCCCGCACCACACAGTCAAATATGGCCCGAGTATAAGCTGGGAACAGCTTCTTGTTATTATTAGTCTGGCGGGCTGGTCGAAGACTGGGCCGAGCCTGTGCTTGTTCACAAAATACCTGTGTTGGCGGAAGAACATTTTTTCATGGTCGTCAATCAACAGCTGCTTGGAATTGGGGCCAAGCGCGATAGAGCTTTTGTAGGACATTCATGGTCATCCCATCCGGGAACAATTAAAATCAGCCCGTAAAAATTGATTCTTTATTTAGTTGAAAATTCTCGCACAGATGTTTTCCTAAATTTCCCGACAAGTTGTCCAGGTATAGCACTTCAAATCCTGGAATTTTTGTGACTAGATTTCAAGATAATTGACGTTATGTAAATGAAAGGATTTGCGTTACTGTTGTTATGGTAACAGCTGTCGCTTAGAAACCAACCAAAAATTAAAAAAATTAAATTTGCTCACAGATTGAAAATGTTATGAAGTATGAGCGAAAACGAGGCATGCCTTCTTTACGAAATTTTGATTTGAAAAGATTCACTCTAAGGCCTGGAGCAAACGTCGAATCTAAGTCGCCTCGAATTTATTAAAAATAGGTTCGACAAAGAATAGACTTAATTCCAGCGCGGTAGCAGACGTCGAACCTGCATCGATCTTAATTCACTGGGTGCACTTCATTAAAACACGGGAATAAGCACGTGTCCCCGTGCTAGTCACTAGATGCGCGTGTAGTCAGTGCTAGGACTTGCCAGCGAAATGCCGAAATACAGTACTCGTCGGCCCTTTCTTTGGTAATTAATTGCGAAAAAGTGAAGAATCAACGTCCTCGTTTTCTTCAAACACTGAGCATTTAATGCAAATAGGCAATTCGCATCTCAAGCATTTATATTTAGTGTTCATGAAACATGAAAAACTCGTTTCCATCATGTCAGCAATGACTTTCGATAGCTCGCCATTCCCAGTCGCGAAATTGTCTTTGTACATCGCATGCTCGTCAGGGGGGGGGGGGGGGGGGGAGGGAGGAAATAGCGTTCGGCAGATGGGGAAGTCGGTATTTTTTGTGACGTTTGCGCAGTCCATCACATTTGAATCAATTATTTGGTAATTTGCATGATTTATGAATTGAGTTCAGCGCGTGTTTAGAACGCCGTTTGCTGAAACGCGGAACCACTGTCGCACTATCCGACTTGGCAAGTCGAATTTATGCTGGAGTCGAACCAATTAATTTGAGTCGAACTTAATTGCGGCAAACGTCGCACCATTCATGCGCCTATTTCAAAATTAATAGGTTCGACGAATTAAGTTCGACTAAGGCCTAGGGCAAACGTCGAATCTAAGTCGCGTCGAATTTATTAAAAATAAGTTCGACAAAGAGTCGACTTAATTCCAGTGTGGTAGCAAACGTCGAACCTGCGTAGACCCTAATTCTCAAGTTGCACTTCGTGAAACACGGGAATAAGCACGTGTCCCCGTGCTATTAGGGACCTTACGAAAACACCACGGCGCAACGGCGACGACAACAACACAAAAAGCTTAATGAGCAAAAACAATCGCTCTGCACGTGCGTTTTAAATTTTGGTACATTTCTTTGTCGTCCTCTGCAAAACAACAACGTGAAATGACCAAATTCAAGGTTCTCTTACCAATTTGGTTCCTGGCTAGTTTGTCGTTTGTGTATACAAGTTGAATGAGTTAAAATAATCGCGAAGTAGCACAAATGAAATAAAGTTATACTTTCAAATGACGTTTGCGTTGGCGTCACCGTCTTGCACTCGTAAGGTCCCTATTCACTCGATGTGCGGCTAGTTATTGCTAGGACTTGCTAGCGAAATGCCGAAATACAGTGCTCATCGGGCTTTTCTTTGGCAATTAATTGCGAAAAATAGAAAAAAAAAAACACCCAAACACTGAGCATTTATTGCAAATAGGCAATTCGCATTTCAATCATTTATATTTAGTGTTCATGAAACACGAAAAACACATTTCCATCACGCTGTGCGATGTCAGCAATGACTTTCGATAACTCGCCATTTCTGGTCGCGAAATTGTCTTTGTACAGCGCATGCTCGTCAGGGGGGGAAATAGCGTTTGGCAGATGGGGGAGTCGGTATTTTTGTGACTTTTGCGCAGTCCATCACATTTGAATCAATTATTTTGTAATTTGCATGATTTATGAATTGAGTTCAGCGCGTGTTTAGAACGGCGTTTGCTGTAACGCCGAACCACTGTCGCATTATCCGACTTGGCAAGTCGAACTTATGCTGGAGTCGAACCAATTAATTTGAGTCGAACTTAATTGCGGCAAACGTCGCACCATTCATGCGCCTATTTCAAAATTAATAGGTTCGACGAATTAAGTTCGACTAAGATTCCACGTTTGCCCCAGGCCTAAGGTCCGAATAAAGTTCGCTCGAAACGTGAGCACTCGAATATCTTTACGGTGGCCAATTCACGGCTTTAGTTATTAACTCTGTTGATAAACCAAACATTCGTTTCTTCTCCCCACCGACGCAGCACCACAATTTCTTTAGAAACTAACCCTTATCCATGATAATTAAAAAAGCGGTCAAGATAAAGGAAATTTTAAAATTCATAAACACATTAGTGTAACCAACCCATTTCAATCAACTTTCAAACTTAAGTTTCTCGGCATTGTACCCTTTGAGCATTCTATATGTCGTTTCACGTTGAGTTAAGCCTTTTTTTTTCTATATGTTTGCAGATCGCAATAAGGTCTGCGATCGTCTGCGATCATATGGAAACTACTTCTGCGATCGTCTGCGATCCTGCGATCGCGATCACAGACGATCGCAGAAGATAGAACCATGTTCTATCTAAAGGCTGGTTTCCTGATGACCGCAGACGATCGCAGACCTTATTGCGATCTGCGATCTGCGATCCGCGATCATAAGGGCAATTGTAAGGCTGTGTACTGACTAATGAACTTACAATTACCAGGCAAATTTTAAACTTTTTTGTTTTTGTATTTCAGAATTTTTTTAAAGTCCAAAATTTAAACAAATGTCTAATTCATATTTTACTAAGCGATAAATCAAAGCTATGATAATATGTAATTTCTTCAAAACAGAGCAATAAAGACATTTTTGACATTCAAGTATTGATTGTGTCAGAAATGTATCAAAGGCGGCCTACACAGGTTAATAAAGCTTTAAAATCGTGTGCTTTGCATCACAAAAACCTACTTCTCAATTTTTCTCCCGACGTATTTCAAATCAAGACTTACATGTTAGAAAAAGTAACCATAGACAGTGTTATGTTTTTAAAAATCTTAGCAAATTAAAATTTTATTAACGGAACAACTGAGCTACTGCCACCCAGCTTTATTTGGCTTTGTCAGAAAATTATAATGCTTATATAAACAGAAAAAAAATATATTAAAATAACGACTGAAAAATAATTTACGTATTAGTGGGCTTCATATATACCCTAAAAGTCCAATCACCTCAAGTCACAAAATTTTAGAAGAGTCTGCGAGATTTCAGTGCACAAAGCAGGAATTTCCAAACCCTATCTTGCGAACACAGGTACAACACGAGAATCATATAGATCACTTTATTTTGTTTCTAAATTTTGCATTTCGTACAGACAGCAAAACCAAAACCATCGAAGGGGGTCTTATAGAGAGGTAGCGCCTTTTCTTACTCCACCACCCACTTGCAGGATTTCCCCTGCTAAAACGACTACTGTAAAGGGTGTTAACGTGATTTAGTGGTACCACTTTCAAACCAGTGCGTGTTGATTGCGGTCCCTTCTTGTGATTCTTTATTTGTTAACATGAGTCATTGCTGGTGCGAGTTCATCACGGTAGCTGAATCCGATTACAATTGCTATTTTAAATGCATTACCATGTAAGCCCGGTATGACTGTTTGTTTCGCCTTCAGCTTCATGTCTTTCGCTATAGAAAAAGAATCCCGTCGATATAAAAACGTATTCACTAGATTTAAACTAAGTAAACAGTATCGGATCAGAATGAACGTCTTACCTAACCAGCTAAAGTTTCACCTTAAAACTTCGAGTGTCCTTTAATTTGGCATCCACGTAAAATATTCAAATCCACAGGTTCTGCTTATTTAAAAAAAATTGTTTCTAGAGTTGTCGAGGGATACCGCAAAATATTAGGTATTAACACAGCGATAAGCTCTACTTTATTTACCGACTCGAACAATCGTCCGAGACATTTATTGCAGACTCGATACGTGATAATGGAGCACCTAGCTGGTATTTCAGCTTAGTAATTTTCAAAGCCAAAACGAACACTCCTAAGGTTCTTAAAAAGTAACCGTGAGCATTTGTCACTGAATAGCTTATTCATGCACCGTTAGAAGTTTGACAATTTAAATTCAATGTAGAAGTGAATTGACAGGTCTGTACGACTCCCACGCTGTTTTCGTTGTTAGGGGTATATATTTTTAGTTAAGCATAAACTAAACCAGTAGATAATATGTTTTGCGCTCTCTTATTGAGCACTAAAACTCGTTGGAAAGTGCCTGCTATTCAGATTCAGCATTGTCGAGGATTTCACGTGCCAGACTGGTTGGAATACAATCTTGGACAACTGAAATGAAAAATTAAGACCACCAAATCCCCCAAGCTTCTATGATGGGAAAATTGGCGCGTTTTGGTTTGCGCGCAAATTCAGCGTTGATTACGTCCAAGATTGTAGCTATCTACTGGTTAGATACATATTAAAACAATTCACATCTTTTTTGTATCTCAAAACAAAACTGATTAAATAGAACAAACAATTAAACAAATGCGAAAAGAAAGCCTGAAAAAATAAATACGTAAATAGAAAATAAATCGTGCTAGTGCAACGCTCTACCAACTGACTTACAATCTCTCGTGTTGTTGTTCCCCCAATTTTTTTAGGATTGCAATAGCCCTTGCTGAGATCTGCTTTTCTCGCATAATCATAAACCGCGCAAAATTAGTTTGGTATTAGTAGGCACCGTCCTTTAATGGTACATGCCGATCAAATGGAAATTTTCCGGAACAAATGGAATAGACCCTTTGCATAAATGGCACCCAAATTTAAATAACAATACTTGATACATCCTAAGCCTCGTGTTTATGTTTCCAGACAAAGGATTTTTCACATGAATATGAGGCTTAGGATGTATAAAGTATTGTTATTCAAATTTGGGCGCCATTTATGCAAAGGGTCTATACCTTCAGAGGTACTCCTCTTTTGCGTTCCAACCGGTTGGAAAAGAAATTCCCGTTCCATTTACTCAAAATTTCCATCTCTATTTTGTTGTCTTCTTGCGTAATCACATATCATAAGATCTACCAATGAGATTGCACGCTTGGAACTTAAAACGAGGTTCTTTGCCAGATGGAAAAAAAATCTTTCTTACTTCATTGGAAAATTTCCGAAATTTCTGACCGAATATTTAGCTATTAAAAGTGGAAAGCGGCTATTCTGTCAAGTGTGGCATTTTTACCAATCGGGGACAAGCGAAAAATATTTTATGTATTATAAAAGAGCTGATCAGGGGGGGCTAGCAGCGAGGCCTGGAACCGAGTATTGATGATCGCCCCAGTTAAGAAATTTGACCGAGCGAGACTAAGTACCGATTTTTTGATAAACAAACATGGCGGCGATTTTATGTGAAGGCGCGTCTGTGCGGATTCGCAAATAATTTGGCTATTCGACGTCCAAACATCACAGGAAAGTTTCGGTCTCTCTTTTACCTGAAGTTTGGTCATCAAGAGGGATCACGGATGCAAATTCTGCAGCGAAAAACGAAAATACTGTAACCAACGACCCACATAGTTCACAGGGCTAGACCAGTGAGACTTCTTCCATTTCACTTTATCGTTACCTTCCCTATAGATTTTTTCATTTAAGTACACTGTAGAATCTCTCCTTTTACAGCAACTACCCACTGGGAGTCAACAAACTGTGGATGCTCTGATGATCTAATTCTCTGTTTTGCTTAAGTTAAAATGTTACTGTCATGCCCATACTCTCAACAACAGATTTTTCTTCTCTAATCTCTTCTAAATGGTGAGCAGTTGAGAGGTGATGTTAGCAGCATTTTGCTCTTCAACTTTGCCGAGTGAGCCACAAATATTGACTTTTGAATTCATTATGTATGCTTGGTAATAAATCTCATCATTTTAAAGAGATGAAGTTATCTTTCATTAATTTAGATTTTGTCTGTCATACCTCTGGGGTGAGAACTGGAACATAAAAGAGGCAGGGCGCAGCAATACTCCAGCCAGTCATTACACTGTGCAAGTGTGTGAAAACGTGCAGTAATTGCATAATTTACAATATGCTAATTACACTTGACTATGTTACACAATATGTACCAATTAAACAGTATTGCAATATGTTACAGTTCTGATGTATATTGTCATGTTTTGATGACATAATTATACTGAAGAGTAATGTGGTCAGCAGGGTTAATCCTCGAGTTGCTAGAAACACTTCAGTTATCAAGGGGTGATAATTTACTTTTAGATTGTCTTCTTTGAAATGGCGGTTCAATACATAGAGAAACCATGGTTGATTTACCATCCCGGAATCTATTTGGTACTGTATCTCCCTTGCAGTTGGTTGTTAGGGTGTATTCCCAGTAGCCCCATTTTGGCATCCACCAATGGGGGAAAACCACCATACCGATACAGGTGTTCATGGACATCTGTATTGTAAAGGGCGACAGGTAATACAATAATATTTACATGTACCTTCCAAGGTTTCTGCACATGCATGTGGTTTCTGCAAGATCTCATTGTACCAGTACATTGTTCACCCGGTGCTACTGAACTCAACTTCCCAATTTTTTGCACGAGAGAATAAGGACCTGAATGTCTTTTCACGTAAGTTAATCTCCCCATACAGACAAGAGACAAACACCCTTGCAACCACTCATACAAACCTGGTAGCTCTATTCACAATAATGTTGAGCAATCTTCTTCTGAGATCTTTATCAGCTATCCTTTCCAGTTGCAAAATTTTCTTATCCAAACATTTCTTAAGGACTCAAGCCGTTTTCCTTGTGTATGCATTTAAACAATTTGTGCATTAAAATTAAACTTACAGGAATAACTGTCGTCACGCAACATTTAAACAGAGGGAGAATTCCGTAAAATAAACATGCTGTTTCATTCGTAACGACGCTTTCAACAGTTGATACGCATAAAATGTGGCGCAAATACTTTTAATACGCTTACATTAAAGTTCCAAGCCGATCTTGAGAAATAAGCTTACATTCTGGGCTTTCGCGATGACAGTCGTGAAACACTGCGTGGCTTCTAGTTTCTTCAGAACTGAACAACAATCGAAATTGAACTCTACTATTTTGTCGACGTACAATATCTTCCTGAGACGACGAAAACCATAATCGTTCGCTACACTACAAATCATATTCTTCACCACATACACTCGCTGAAAACATGTCGCTCGCAATTTCATTGCTGACGACTCTACTAACCTAAAACAAAGCTGGCACCTCATTCCAGCGGTCTTGATTAATCGCAGTGTTCAAACTTCGTACTACCGCAAAATAACATGCTAACAGTAAAGTAACAATGACTTAATGCGAATGCGTTTTCCTCCGTCGAGTCGCCACAGACAAAATAGCATGAATCCTTCGCATTTCGCGCATGCTCGTTACGGTTTTCGATTGATTGACAGATTTCTTTACTGGGGCGATCATCACTTTCCGAAAAGCGGCAAGATCAAAGGCAGCTGCCAGCCCCCCCTGGAGCTGATATCCTACGTGCAAACCAGAGAGTGTGTTACTTGTAACAAAGGAAAGTTTATGTTATAAACCTGTCCATTTCGTAGTAAATATTGGACAATTTTTGCTAACTTATACCCGTGAACTTACTGACGTCACAGGTATTTTAAAAAAAGCTTAACAAAAATAGCTTTAAAAAGCTTGAAAATGCTATTAAAAACTTTAAAAGCGCTGTGTCAGAAGGAGCATTTCAGCGGGACTATCCCGAGATGCGCAGAACATATGCGCAATGTCAAAAGGAGGCACCGTCGTTATTAAAGACTTAACATTTGCACCTGTACTTTTACCAATCGCGCTTCTAAACATTTCATCAACACTGTACGTTTGAATTGATCTTTGGGTTGCTTGCAAATGAATAGATTTATCTTTTGTAAAGGCGACCTCCTAGATGGAATATTAAAAAAAAGAATTGGAAGTTACGTATGTTCTTGTTAGCAAATAACAATAAATACCACCCGTATAAAAATACTCCACAGTAACACATTATAGTTTCGTTATAAGGTAACGCTAGGTCTATTTTAAATAATTTTAATTGACTTACATATGAAACAAGCAAGTACATACATCATTGTGAACTTCACGTCTTCTAGTTGAGTAAAGTCTACTTTGAACGCCCACTAGAATATGCGAACCGATCCTCTCTTGATGTTGCCCGGGGTGGCTTATTGTGGAATTACAAAGGTTTTCTTACTTGAGACCTTTTTCAATCAAGCATTCTTGAAGAATTGTCAACTCGAACCTCAATAAAAGGTAATTTTTTACACAAAAAGTCTTTGCTGCACACTGACGCGAAACATTGAATAAACAACGAGAGATATGTCCAGAAACGCATGTTAATTGGATACATGAACTGTATGATAGACATCGCAGGTGTTCCCTAACCTTACTTCTTACTAAAACACAATTAATTCTGTCATTCAGTGCTAGGTAGGTGCATTTCTGGACACAAGAGAACAATAAGCGTTCTAAATTAATACCCGTTTACGATCCCACATTTACATGTCCACTTTCTGTTGCTCACACAGGTGCAGAGTTATCATGAATTTGTCGTTTTCAACGTGTTTTTGGATACTGGCTGTTACCTCTTCTTTGTCGGTATCAGCTGACGCAGCGGCGAGCTGTGAAAAAGGATTGGTTCGGAAGTGCTTTGGTCTTTACCGAAGATATCTCAGACAAAAACCATCTTACGAGGACCACTGCTCACGAGTGCAGGTGAAAAAACAAGTTAAAGATGTGCATTCTTTCCATTGATTTTGCAGACTTTCTTGAAATTAAAGTGTGACTGACAGTCTGAAAATACAGTCGCGGAGTAACCATTTCTACTCCCTACCCCCACCCCCTCTCTCTCCCTCCCTCTCTCTCCTAAAGGTAGGACCGTGTCGCCATGCAAATTACAACTATTGCGTAGAACTTAAATGCGCTCTGTTATACTCTTTGTCGCCAGTTTTTGTCAACCCTAACCTTTGTGTACCTTTTCACCACAGGTGGTTGTGTCCTGCTTTGCAGAAAGTAAAAGGTGCAAAGGGGAAGCAATAAACCTTTATCGTCTCTGGATTCTGAGAGAAGCAAAGTTAGAATTCCAACTGAACATCTGCCCGCGAGTGAACTTGAAAAAACTTAGAGAAGCCTTGGGCGATACAGGTAAAAGATGATCAACTCGGCTCTTCTCTTTAATTGGACTATAACTTTATTGCTTTGACTCTACCTATTCACTTAAGTTTTGCCGTGTATTCGTGAAATCACTGAATCAGGTACATCAAGGAGCGACCGCGCCGAAGGCAACGAGAATGTCACAAAGCAAAAGGCCTAGGTTTCAGGACCAAAAGCAATCGCTCTGAACGTGCGTTATACCGTATATTTTGGCACATTTCTTTGACTTCCTCTGCAAGACAACGTAAAATAGCAAAATTCAAAGTTTTACCAGAGGCGAACTTGAGTACACACTCTGGTGAGTGGTGAATTGTTCAATCCCTTGCTCACTTAACTCGAACGCAGTTCCTACGAATTTAGTTAAGAGTTCAAGTACAAGTTGTGCGAGTTGGAACAATCGCGAAATCGTTCAAATAATGAGAATTTCAGAATAGTTTCAACAATTATTTTTGTTGGTGTTTTGTGCCATCGGCTTTGCTCAACAGTTCCCTACAGATTGCGGCACATGCGGACGACGTGTAAAACACTTCCCCATACCCTTAAGCGTATTTTGCCCTAGCCTTAGAGAGGAGGAGAACGCCTGGGGACAAGGTTGCTTTTTTATCCTTCTTTTACTTATCTTTTCTCTGGTCAATGATAACAAACGCAAACATTGCAATGAACCCGCCAGAAAGCAAAGTAAATGCAAGTAGCTGTAAAATGCTATCGGATTTGGTTGTTCTTCTAATTGGTTCAGGAAGTGACGCAAACTAACTGAATCAAAAGTAAAATAACTATTTAAGTGTCGAAGTATTTAGCACTGCAGCGCTAATCGGGGACAGTCTCTATAAATCAGTCAAATAAATATACAAATTGAACATAACTTTTGTTAAGAATCCCAACTGGTGGGAGACAAACTAGTTGGCTATTTACAAAGCTTTTTTTGGATTAAAAAACGGGGCTACTGTGAAAACAATCCAAGAGCCCTAACCACAAGGCCACACCGCCTCTGTTGTTAAGGTGATACAAAAGCAAACGCGAATAGCTATCAACGAAATTGTTCTTTACAATTAAAAATAACAATCGCACTAAAGAAATAAAACTAGTTATCAACTTAAATCATTTATTTCTCGCAGAGGTGGCCAAGAGAGAGGAACTGTTCGACGACGTCGGTAAGACAGTATTTACAGCACTATGACCACTAAGGTTAACAACCACAGTACCTTAAACTTTGGCATTAAGAATATCCATGGATTTTTTTTTCCTGGGACGTGAAGTTTCTTGAGCTTCGCTTTCGGAGCACTTTTTACTTTTTGGGACAGCTAATGCCTGTAAACAAGAAAAAGAGACAAATGCCCGTCCACATTTTCGCGCCAAATGAAGGTTATTGTTTATCAGGAGGCTATGAACATGAATTCCTGTGTTTATATATTTCCCAATTTTAGATTGGGCATATTGCATTACGTGACGCAATAGCAGACAAGGGAAATGTTTGATGAGTTATAAAATAGTAAAGTGCACCTTCCTATGACATAAAGTGTGAATTAACTTATAGTAAAGGCGACCTAAATCGAACAAAAGGTGTACTATACATTGAACAGCCTTCGTTGCAGGCGCCAAACGTTTATCGGTCAGAGGATGTGGGCTGCCTCCTGTCTCCTATTTCAATCCGTAATTTCCAGCCAGGCCATACATTGTATAATGTAACTAGTATTGGGTCAGTATTCAACGCAAATCTGCTGTAATAGTTGCAGAAAATAAAGTGGAATTCTTATTTGCTTTTAAGTGAACAGTTTAACGTCCCATCGTGAAACTTGTCTGCCAATATCTCTGTTATGGCGACTACAGGCTCACGCGTCATTCCGCCCCAGTACCTCCGCAGTCTGACTAAGTGCGAATCAAGTTTCTTGAAATAATGCCCCGTGCAACACCCTTAATGTGCAATGAAGAGACCGAATACGTACACAGTTACCTTCTTCTGCTCCTCTGGAGGGGGTATGAGTGGTGCTTGATCACACAAATAATTCTTGTGCCTTTAACCCCGAACCGTCTTTGGCGCTATTTGAACTTATTATCGTGTTTGCCAATTTTGTTGCATAACGCGTTGAAAGGCTTTTAGTTTTGTTGTTGTTGTTGTTGTTGTTGTTGTTGTTGGCACTTTGTACTTTGGGCTTTATTTTTGTTCCCTTTATTGGATTTTTAAAATTATCTTGAAATATATATTCAATGGCTTATCGAAGATGTCTTTCAGTTAGTTTGCTGCGGGAGTTTATTTTAATATTTTATTCATTTATTTTTGTAGAGAACAGAGACGCTCCCAATCCTTGCGCCGCCAAAGTTCACGAGATATGCAACAAACGATTTCTGGGTTTGCTGATGAAAAACAGACGCATTTGTGACGATGCGGTCGAATGGTT
Source organism: Pavona decussata (assembly GCF_977016875.1). Taxonomy (NCBI): domain Eukaryota; kingdom Metazoa; phylum Cnidaria; class Anthozoa; order Scleractinia; family Agariciidae; genus Pavona; species Pavona decussata. Next base: position 4,509,816 of record NW_028145504.1, on the reverse strand, counting down.
CAACTGCTACAGCAAGACCGCAACAGAGCAGAACTGCGACTCACCGATCCTCAAACAGTATGAAAAATTTGTGAATAGGGTTGCAAGGCAACTTTTCAATGTCGCCTTGGGTGCTGATTCTTGTAAAGAAGAATTGTAAAAGATTTGCCTTAAACACAAAAGTGGCAGTTATAAGATTTATTTCAGTGTACAAGGAATAAATGCCAAAGCTGAATATATGTTTTTGGATCATCACTTGTTCTTTTTGTTTAGTTTTTTGTAATATTCACGTTGCAATAAGGGAAATATCCCGACGCTAATTGGTTAGCGAAGGATTAATTCAAACCAAGAGAAATATCCTCTACTCAGAAGTAATGCATCTTTTCTCTTTTTCGTTGCCTCTTCTTCGTGACCTGGTCTTTGGGTGGAAACGAGGCTGGAGTTCACTTTGTTTCAGGATACAAACTTCATTGCTTTTCATATGTAAATGCTGACTATTTAGCGACAGAACAACATCGTTTTCGTATAAAAAGCAGTGAAGGTTTTATCAAAACAAAGACAACTACAGCGTTCATTTAGATGCCAGGTCACTAGGCACACAACTGTAAAATAGGCTTTTTTCGGTCGTGGGTTCGATTCCCGCCGAGGTTGGAGATTTTTTTCTTTGCTTCGTAGATCTCCCATTTCTTTACTTGGGCTAACGCCCAGCAGGGAAATTCATGGGTTCTCTTTAGCGCTTAACTTCAGGGTTAACTATTTGATCCTCTATGTGCACTAGTCTTAGGAACTATCACGAAAGATTAGTATGCCATGAAAGGAAAAAGGATGAAAGCCAAAAGTTTTATGAAGGACAAGATTTGGTGGTTCCATTGTCTGCCTTGAGACGATGCCAACTGCTACTATTACCAAGCCTTATGGGCGGTGGTTCCTAATACAAAGGTACTTTTGCAAGGTTTATGGCTATACGGGAAAAGTAGATCTTAACAAGGGCTATTGGAGTCCAAACTGAGTAGAAAACTGGGGGTAGCCAAGCACTAAGAAATAACTAAAAAGCGGTAATTCTAAACAGCTTTAATATATATAATAATATATGGCATTTGTCAAGAAAAAAACTGTTAATGATTATTTCTGAAAAATGCGTAGTTAAGTTAGCGCCAATTTTATTTGGGATTCCAAGACCCCTTCGGCTTTTCCTGCAAGCCATAAACTGTGAAAAAAATACTATTGTACTAGCTGGTGCTGTTTAAAAAACAAGGAAAAAGAAAGAAAAAAGAACACTAATTTGAATAAATATGACAAACTGTGAAATGTCGGTATCATCAATCGCGAAGCCCATCAAAAAGGTAAGTGCTATTTTCAAATCAACCATTCTGATGTGCTTGTGTAAATATCATTTGCTTTCACCATTATCATAAGTATACTCGTGTCTTTCCTTCCGCTCTGGAGGCAACTTCAACATCAATATGATACAGAAAAGCAGGGCTGATTTTTCGGTTGCATGATTAGAAACAATATGTCATATTTTCAAATTGTAACCTTTTTCTTTTCGTTTTCAACGTTGTAACTTTAGCTGTATTGCTTAAGCTTATGTTATTATGGTGAATTCTTTTGGCTTTACAGTTATTTTCTGTGCTGTGCGTTTCGAAATTTTGGATTTATAATGTAGGTTCCTGCCGGAAAACCGGCCTTCCTTTTTTACAACATTGGTTCGTCAATTTATTGTGATTAGATCCTTACTACAGGATGATACAATGGTTCGTGCAAACACAGTTACTTGTCTTCAATTACAGTATCACACTGAAAAAAATGTACACGTGTATGGTACCATCGGATCCGGAAAAGCATACCACTAAACTGGAAGGAAACACTCTTCACGTTAAGGCTGTTGAGCATGGCAGTAGACGTATTGAAAGAGTTAATAAAAGACCTTAAGTGAGTTTATATTGACTTCCTAACTGACGTTTTGAGTGAGTTTCCGACTACGTAAATGTCACTTTATTAATTACTTATTTTGCTATAAAGTTACTTTACTATTTCTCCTTAGACAATGATTGATACTCAGTCTGAAAGCAAAAATTGCCTGGAGGAATTCTGATGCCGTCTATTCAAATTTTGTCTGACGCCACCTACACACCAATGGATATCAGCTGTTCACTGAAACTTCCTCCTTTCAACTCGCGAATAGAAATAATATATATAGTTTTACATTCTATGATCTCTTACTTTTTGAGTTTGTGGATGGAATACTTGGTATTGTTTGTTGTTGTTGTTTTTGAATATTTAGTAAATTCCACTTAAATCTGTTATTTCTTTACCGCTTTGAGGAGATAAAACGAAAAGATAGAAAAGCGAATTTAAATCTTCAGTAAATCGATATATATATATATATTGCTAGTGGCAAGTGCTGATTTAATGATTTAATTTGAGTTCTAAGAGTTCTAAGACTAAAGCTTGTGTTTCTTCGCTTTCCCCCAACTACTCATCGCTCTTTCTCTCTTTCGTGCTGGTTGAAAGATCGGTCAGGCCAAAACATTTAAAAACTTAAAAGGAAATGACCGATGTTTGCATGGTTTCCAACAAGAATTGCAACTGTACTTCTCACTAAGACAACTGGCATACCAAGAGGAGAAACACAAAGGATAATTAAAGTTATTGCTGCTTTGAGAACATCATGTTCTAGCTAGCTGCCTGTAAGGAAATAGTGCATGAAAATATTTGTTTTAGGCCTCCATAATTAAAACAACTAACAAGAAGCCTTCGGAGCTAGCAACATGCCGCCTTAAAGGGACAGTGTCACTTTGAATAGCCAAAAAGCACTTGTATCGATGGAAACGTTTCTGAGTGAAATAATGGTGCGATTTTGTTAAAAATAATCTTGCTAGTGCAGAGAAACTAGTATCATTTATGTCTGCAGATGGCTGGGATGGAAATGAATTGCTATTTCAAAAACAATTGGCCAATTTTTTTCAAGTTATCCTGTGAGTTTTAGAGAAATCGCTGAAAACTGATTATAGTTTATCCTTCCTCGAAGAACTCATTTCATATTTTCGTAGGTTTTCTCGAAGAGCGATTTCACGTTGTAGACGGGGTTCCGATTATTTTAAATATAATACTGATATTTTAAGTCGAAGGACAAGGCAAAGTGACCACCTCAGGCTGCCGTCTGTAAAATTGGAATGTACAAAAAAGGCATTTTTTTAATCATGGATGTATAGTTATAACCGTAATCCTCTTTAAATAAAGGTATCTCTCTATCTATCTATCTATCTATCTATCTATCTATCTATCTATCTATCTATCTATCTATCTATCTATCTATCTATCTATCTATCTATCTATCTATCTGTCTGTCTGTCTGTCTGTCTGTCTGTCTGTCTGTCTGTCTATCTATCTATCTATCTATCTATCTATCTATCTGTCTGTCTGTCTGTCTGTCTGTCTGTCTGTCTGTCTATCTATCTATCTATCTATCTATCTATCTATCTATCTATCTATAGCCAGTGCCCCTTAAAAACATCCTTGAAGACATAACAGAAAACTAAATAATCAAACAAAAAGTGACGACTCACTTCAAAGAAACTTTTATTGAAAAGTTTCAAGCATCAAGATAGACTAGTTTATATAGTTTATATATTTACATCGTTGGCGTTACACTTATAAAGGCAGTTTTGTATGAATAAGTTAAATGTGTTAAGTACGTTTCGTATGTAATACATTTTTTGCCTCTATAAATTAGTTATAAAATTATATTTAGTACAAGTTTATATTGCATTTCAGAGCACAAGACTGATTTTCATGGCTTTCAACAATATAAGTATATTTAAAAGTATTAAAAGATTAATATTTATGTCACGGATTCATTTGTGCTCTGAATCAGTAATACCTAACACGTAAATCGCGTCTCAAAACGATTTATACCAAACCAATTTTACAGTTCTACATGAATGGTTCCTTTTAAAAAATCAAAAACAAAAACAAAACAAAGGAAAAATTTTCCACTCAGAGCCAGTCAAAGTCATTTTCGTGATTTTGTGGATGAAACACTAAAATATGTATTTAAGTAACAACGACTGCGACGGGAATGAACAACGAAGTAGCACAAATAAAATGAAGTTATATTTTCAAGTGACGTGTTCGTTTCCGTCGCCGTTGGCATTGCTTAAGTCTCCTAATGGTGAACGCGGGAAAGCTTATAAGAAGTAGTCTCCTGGGGTATGTGCTTTTTGATTATGCTGTCCAGTATGGCTCTAAATATTGTGAGTCTATGAATGAAAGCCTAAAATGAGGCTATATTCAATTATAAACTACCGGAGCAATTCTTCATATTTGTCATCTAAATTTCTGTTCCTTGCGGTTTAGACTGATTTGAGCGCTCCGAGTGGAATGAAATGTTTCAAGTTGAAAGGGCATGTGTCATGATTCATTATATGTATTGCACGATCAGTAGATACATGTATATAATATTGTAGATAAATGTATGTAATATATTGTCCGCAAGGACTTGAATATCTTGATTTTGGAAAATTCATTTCCATCGTTGCAGTCACAAATTACTTCTTTGAGGTTCCATTAAATGAAGATGTCCAGCTAACAAGCTTTGATTCTATTATCCATTTCTTTTAAAAAAAATTGTCTGAATAACTACAAATGAGGATAATTTTTTTAATCCAATTACGTTAAGCTACTGGAATGTCGGCCCAGTGGGTGTTTTCAAGCCTTACAAAGAAAAATATCTTGTTTGTAAAGCGTCGCTTTTAGATTCTGGCGCATACTGTGGATATTTTTAAAGTTCATTTTAACCTAGACCTTGACCTTTTTAAATAATACCATAATATAATGAATGGAGGCTACTCATACAACGGGATTTAAGTTTCTCCCCTATTACCTCTCCCGTCATGTAAATTTTTTTCTGTTTTCTTCATATATACATCTCTTTTTATCATGCTTGATAAGAATTAAAAAAAACTTTTAGGATTAAAAAGTGTTGTTCCATGGGTATCGTAATATGACACTTAAAGTTTACATTTGTTAAATGGACATAACTTTCGAAACTTTAGCCGTACTCCATGTGGTGTTGCTTACTAGTTCGGCATTTTGCAGAATTTGGGGATTCTTGTTTTGTGGGTTAGTATAGACGTACTTGGCATTGAAAGGATTAAAGGCTTATTTTATACGTACCGATCTGTTGGTCCGGATTAGTTGATTCAATAGCATGGGCCAATTTTATTTGTATTTTACACTTTGTCGGCCGATTTCCTTTTCTGTTGGTGTAGCATGGGTGAAATTCGGCCTGACTAAAAATTTCTGTAGCATTGTCACACATTTTTATAAAACGAGCCAATTTTCTTCCGCTCACTCACGTTCTTTTGTCAAAGCAGCGCAAATCGGCCCCAATAATCGGTACATGTAAGTTAGCACCCTGAGGCTCTGGATATTGCTGAAAGCAAATCCTAGTTGACATGGATTCAGACACACCATGTTTCCCTTTAACGTATGGCGAGACAAACAAGGCCTCATTTTGGGAGCTAGTTTTTGTGGCCAACATGTATTCCAAATATATAATACATAATATATAATGTATAATACGTAATATATAATATATAATATATAATATATAATATATAATATATAATATATATTCCAAACATACCTACTAGTCAGTGTAAAAGTTGTTGCACACTACAACAATTAATATCGATATTCGAGAATGTTGTTGGAGGTATTCTGGTTAGCTTTGTAATGTTCATTCGGAAGAGTCATACCTTTGGTATTGTACACGACAGGTAGAAAAATGGTACAGACACGTTAAAACGCGTCAATTTTTTAAATGCCCGAGCTGTTTTGTGTCCATAGCCAAAACAGAACAGGTATTTCTTTACAAAAATTATGGGTCCCGTACCACTTTTTAATGGGTCCGTACCATTTTATCCCTGTCGTGTAAACGGCCCTTTAGTGTAAATGAAAGTTATACATTATGGATAATAATGGAAAGTGCTCTTTCAGCCAGCAGACCTGCACCTTTCTAAAGCTCTATTTTCACTGGACCCTTTTAACATGTAGCTTTAACATGTAGCATTGTTTTTTAGGGTTGGGAGCATTGTTCTGTTGTTCGTTCTTTTGTCCTCTCGACCAATCATGTAAGACGTTACAAACGGTGCAGGTCGCTCCTTTTAGCATCCAGTTTCCACTTTCCTGCTGTTTTTTCTACATTTCATTTACCTTTTTGTTTATCGCTTTTTACTTTCAAGGTTATCATAATCAGACTCTACTCTCGAAAGGATTTCCATCTTCCCGAAACACGCTGTTTTCCAAGCGGGAAGGTTTCTTGTTCTTTGGCATAAAAGGCGTACTGTACGTGTCACCAATACTCGGCACTGAAGATCTCTGAGATCTTCTTGCGTTTAGATAAGCTCGTTTTCCTCTCAAAATTTTATTCACTGCTCGACGAAAATCGGGTTTCATAAACGAATACAAGATTGGATTCACAAGAGACCCAAACACCACACAGAAAGGCGACAAATCCAGCAAAAACTTTGGAACAACGTCTATGTGGCCAAACGTGGCTGCTACGGTGTAAAATAGTGTCGGAAAGTAGCTCAACACGAACATCAAAGACGCAATGGCGAAGACCCTGGCCACTTTTGCTTCCGATGATACCTTGCGCACACCATTGTGGTTTACATCTGCCTTTTTTCCGTGCGACTGAGAAATACTCAGTTCCCGTTCGCGTCGTACACATTGCCTGACCAAACGAAAAATCTTGAAATTTGCATAGACTATTAAAACGTAAGGTAAGGCTATGCAAATCACAAGTGCAACGCAGATGTAGATCCTTGTGTTGAGAAGTTTCGTATCTCCTTGCCACGTAAGTGGTACGCATGCGATTACTATTGACATAATCCAAATCCCTGGTATAAGGATTCTGAAAGCTTTCTTGATCGTTTCTGCATAGGAAAACGGGCGCAATATCGCCAGATACCTATCGTATGTGACGGCACAAAGGTTTGACGCTCCAACGAAAAGCACAATAGCATACAGGACGTTGAGTGTTGCTCGAGACCAAGTGTGAAGTTTAATGTTGTACTGCAGGAGGAACGCAGCACCTGTCAGGATGTCAGAGATCGCTAAAGATACTACAAAACCATTGGTGTAACTCCTCATCGATTTGACCTTATACACCAGCATGCAAACTAGTGTGTTCGTCAAAACAGCGCACGCAGAGAAAATACTCAAAAGAATTATAACCTCTAGAGAAACTTGTTCGGCCATTGTAGAGTTTTCAAGCAGGACTCGAGTGTTGTTATCCTCCCCGGTGCGTTTTTGTTGTGCTGTGGTTCTCACAATTATATTCCGTCAAGCTGTTTAATAAAATAAATCTTGCTTATCTTGGTGTTTTATTTCCACTTGCGGTCAATAAAGGTTTTTCATTTTCCCATGAAGATATTTTTCATGGTTTAACCAATTCCAAATCGTCGATTCCTTTGAGTATCAGTCAGGTGTTTACTTGATCTGTAAGTTCCTTGCTGATCGCAGTCGATCCTTCTCCTTTAAACTCTAAAAGTGCAGAAGAAAACACTGTTGTACTTAACAAATATTAACAACAAAAATAAAAGACTTGAATATTCCTGGTTGTCAGTAAATTACTGCCTACGTGAATAATCAATGATTCCTGCCAGGATTTGCAAATCGAAGTTTGCTTTGACTTTGATTTTTTTATCATCGATATAAACAATTATCTGAATAAATTTTCTTAGGTAATAATAGTGTATTTTGACGAGATCGGACAGTATTTGTCAAATCGATATGTTTTTGCGGCCGATAAAATTAATTTAATTTCTTCACGAAATCATCCAACTCACCGACTATGTTCAAGGTGTCGACGTTCAGTTTAATGTTTCGTGCGACCTTCTCGATACTTCCTAGAAATTTCCGCTGCTTTTTCAGTGAAAAAAAAAAATTACCTTGCACGGCATGACGTGATAGCGCTGTTTTACAACCGGTGCCAAGCGCTACCCATCACCAACAAATACAGGATTTCCTTGCGACAAAAAAAGAAATTTCGCGTTCTTTCTGTAACCAGTAGTGATAGGCTTACCTTGCGAAATAATTTCGCCTCTTGGAAAAGTCCTTCTTAATGGTGTTATCAAATCCTTGTATTTTTCGCCACTTCGATATCAATTGAACCGGAATGAATTGAAATGGTTTTTTTAAAAAGTATTAGGGCTTTTTAATCAAGTGATACCCAGGGAGACAGAATACATTACAAGAGAATGGATAGGCGCAGGATGCGGTTTTAACACTTTTCGACTGCGCGCCGATCTAAATTAGTCAATTTTAGTACGCAGCTGTCAACGGCGAAAAATCACTTATGTCATGAATCTAAAGAAAATGAATCATTTTGTACAGCAAGAAGCGACCAAAGTTACTTAAAATACAATTGATTATATGAGTGTTTTTTTCTTTCAAGGACGTCTGGCGTGTCTTATAATTCAATTTTAAATGAGCACTTTCAAAAAGCACGAAGTGGTAAATTAGAATGCTACATCGCAACAATCCATGAACTTATGATATATATTTTGTATGTTTTGTTTGGCCAACCCTCGCCCGCATCATTATACGGTTTCAAAATATTAATAACCACGTTAAATTTTGATGCGTTTATCGTCATTAAATTCGCACGGGCATAACTGTCGGCGTTTTTCAGCCAGTTTTCTCTGTTTAGCCTTAAAATTTAGGACGTTCACCTCCTGTTGTTTGACTAAAAGTCTTCATTTAAATAAAAATGTTCTTAATATGTAAAGTAAGCGGAAGAAAACGCATTGTAATTAAAATTGTTCACGCAGAATTTCTTGCGAAAGCGTCTCAATTCTATTCGAGTTTTGTTCTTGCATTTTCTCGGATTTGTCTTTCTGTTTGAAGTTTCCAAACCCTGGGCTAAATAAATTTTTTTTGCTAGGTGGGAGCATAAAGGATGTTAAACTAATTGAATATATTTCTTCATTATTCCGTAGCAGTAGGTACGGTACCCTTGTGATTAATCTCGGCTTGTAATCGAAATATTGAACAATGATGCAGCACTGCAAAAAGGCGGACAAATACAGAAACACGAAAGATTTAACCTTCGCAGAAATTCCATACGTGAGGTGAAGCTTAGAGCAAGACATATACGAACGTTCAATTGCACAGGTTGAACCATCTATTGGTTAAATTTCTTTCCAAGCACAAGTCTCGGCTCTCGCATTAATCTTCGTGCGGCTGTAGTGACGCGAAAGCTTAAAACTTTTGAAGAAACAATGACAGGAGTTTATTGCGGCCTAAAAATATCACTGGAAATCGTAATAAAGTTATGAACAAACGCGCAACGATGATAAGCTGACAGTAGGGTATTACGCTCATGTACATAATATGCCTGTCAGGCACTTCAGTATACTATCAACTCCTCAAACTGACCAACGTAGAACTGAAGCCAAAGTTATTTCCTCGTGAAATAATTACCAACATCCAAACCAACTACGTATATACACACACATAAATATTTACTTTCAAAATGTCTAATTTTTTCGGTTTAATCAAAGATAACTCAGTTCACCGGCCATACATACCGGCGGTACGAGCTCGGCGTTAACTCGCGTTTCACAACAGTTCATTTGATACTCTTGCGTTTCAATACCCATCAGTTCAAAGATACGCACAAGTTCCAACGTTCATCCATTTGCGCAACCGAAACATGAAAGGGGTTGGTCCCACACCTCCTTCAAAATTAAAATACCAATTCACCAGTTCATCGCGCAACTCTTCTCGAGTAATACTTGGCACAAAAAATAACAATAAAAACAGTTTGGCAAAGGAACTAAAACAGGACTTCCACTCAATAAATAGTAATCAAGTAAAAACTGACAGATTGTAATAACCCGGGGTCGTGTGTCATATAATTCAATAACTTCAAACAATGTACATGTAATTTTGTTTGGGGTTTGTTTGCGTTTGAAGATAGACTAAAACTCAAACCAAATTATTTACCTGAGTGTGTTCATTGTAAACCAGATTTCTTCTCGTGTATTGCTCCTTCGAATCCCTTGTTACATGACTCTAGAAATCTGTGAGAGAAATTGAATTTATCAGAAAATGGACTAACGAATCCCGTCTATTTATCGAATTCTCATCTACGTGTTATAATTTTAAGTGACCTTTACGTTCAATACCTGAATACCTTTTTTTTTTAATATGGACAAAACAAAATCGTCCCGAAATGTTTACATGGTTGTAAAACTGAAAAATCGTGAAAGAAAAGCTAGAAACCGCAATGAAACTGGGAAAAGGCATGATATAAACGAGTTATGACTTGTATTACCCGATACGGTTATTTGTTAATTGGTTCCGTAAAATACGCGCGATTAGCTCGGCTAACAACTCAGCAGAACTTCTGAATATTACATTATCTTCCTGAACTGAAAATCATTGTAACTCAGCTGCCTATTATCACTAATCTGCATTTGAATTAAGAATATATTTTTATTCAATTCTAATGAAAAGGTAGTCGATAATATGAGAATACTACGAAATGAGACGACTTCAGTTCGCCTCATTCATAATAAAAGCCGGCTTCAAGAGCATTATAGATAACAAACTCAGCTAGTAAGGAGGAAAAGGTAGACGGTGAAGTTTTTTTCAGCCAGTCAGTTTTCACGGGCACTAATCAAATTGGGATCGGGTCTTTGTTGGCTTCATCCCATTATTGGTAAACAAAGTCTTCATTAATTTTGTATAACTTCACTTTCTAAGATGGCACGTACTTATTTTGAAAGTTATGCGTCTTTTTATAACTTTTCCTTCACAATCTATTTGGGAAAATGAAATACGTTATTTAATACACATTGATATACAACTATACGTTAGTTTTTTTTTTACTGATGTCGTATCACGTGATGCGATGATATGAATCAATATGAAAGATAAATTATTCTCTCTGCATTTTGCTTCTTCCTGTCATATTTATTTGTTACCGTTAAGAAAATGAAGAAATAATCAAACAAGCGAAATGAAAAAAATTCAACGTTTAGAAAATAGCGCAAGTCATTTAAAAGCATTTTGCTAATGGTACCTTGCAGTCCCATAGCATAGCAAAAATTCTGGTCCACGACAAAAATTTATCGCAACTTTGTAACCATAAACCCGCAATTTCTGTTTACAAAACGCTTATGTTTGAATGACCAGTTAATAAACACTGAGCCTAAGCATAGGGCAGCCTGTATGATAAGGTGCTTTTTAACCCGAAATATCAATTCTTGCTAACAAAATAAATACAGTGGACAGCCTGATACCGAAGTTAAAAGAAACTAAAAGAAACTTAACATGAACAATACTTTAAAAGGGTTAAGTTCACTCTAGGTTTTAAGTAACTGAATTATTTATCACAACAAGATTGTCTTAATTTAGTTTTGGTATACAATTATACAGGTTCCTGACAAATGTAATGCAAAGAAAAAATATAGAGAAAACACACCAACAATATCAATGACGATTCCAGTTTCGCTTCGTTTTTTATCTCGGGAGAAACTTCGCGAATCAAATAGTCGATTCGTGCGTGATAAATAGTAGAGTTGCCTGTTTTAAACTAACTGACCTCAGACTCCAAACACTTGAAGTATCAGCGTTCTTTCTACCGCTAGTCGTTATCTTGATTAACATAACAAGATTGCTGCCGATAGAATTGATATCATACGCGTTCGTCGCAGTGGTTGGCAAGCTTCATAAATACATACCGATTATTAGTAGCATGAAGACAATATGTCCGCTCTTTCTGTTAAAAATGAATTGGAATTCATGGAGTTCTTAAGAACTGTGCCTGATTTAGGCTACTTCCTATTGAAATAAAATTGAAACACAATTGAAGGTGTGACCGCTGCTTAGTTGTGCGGAGACTGAGTTCGAGTTAAAACTGATATCCATCGTACGACAGAGCTGAAAAACGAGGTGCAATGGCGACTGTTTCTTTGGGTTAAATAAATAAATATGCGTTATTGACCAAGCGTGAGTTCAAGATGGCTGGATATTGGTCTAATTCTTTTTTTTTTTTTTGCGTTTTTAAGGACCGAGACAAAGTCGAGGTCCATAAAAACGCAAAAAAAGAACCTAGTTTGAACAAATCTGTGTTCTGATACCTGTCCGTAACAGAGAACAGAATTGTCTACAGCATAAACAGTCGAGCTCCTGGTTGCGAGTTTTTTTACAGGTGGCATGAGGACCGAGTGGGAGACGGAAATGAAATCCTGAGCTAGATGGTTGATGTCTCGTTCAGCTAGCTAGGTTGTATCACGGTAGACCCGAATTAAACTTCCGGGTATTGCTTGAAAAAACCCAGCTGGTCTGCCTCGTGCCCATTGAACTTTCGGAAAATTAATTTTTGGGTTCGTAAATCCACGCAAAAATAGACACTTTTCATTCGTTAGGAGCTCTGAGCAAGAAGAAGGCAAAATGCGTTCTTGTGTCTCTAAAACAGGCAAGAAACTTAGAATACTTTGACAGCAGTCAAATTTGACCCTCAGCGAATTCAACGTGTACTCAACTTTACGGTAAACGGAACCTTGGCCGAATAATTTATGGAGGGTAGAGATTTTACTTTGGAAGTCTAGTTTACCGGGAGAAAAGAACTTGCTGCAACCACAGCTACTGACAGTAGAAGCTTACAACAACATGAAGACACATACGAATTTCTCTAACTTTTCAAAAATTATTTCGTCAACAACTTCTTCAAGAGTAATTTTTGGGCCTCGTATTTAGTTTGACAGCTTCTTCCAGTACAGATTCATTTGACTTATCCTACTACTAAATTACTTGGAACTTAAACTTCTTCTAAACCAAGCAAGAAGACCAATTGATCACCTCAAGCGATCTTTATGAATCCCATTCGATATCTCGTCAGCGGGTTCTAAATGTAAGAGAGGATTTAACAACGAGGCCATAACAGGTTTATATCGTTTAGGCAGAGTACACCAGCGAAGACTGGGAACTAACTCAGCAAATGCAAGTGACTCTTCTCTTCCCTAAGGTTTCCTATTTTTACATTCGCACTTGACGCTTATCCGTGTTAAACATTTCCATTCAGCCTGAGCAACAGAAATTAATCAGATAACGATTTCTTAAGAATGTTAATTTCCTGTCGCGCTTGAACATAACCCCAGCAATTTCATTTCTGATATTATTGTGAGACTTTATAACAATACATGTTTAAATAAATAACAAGCTAACTTCAGCTCTTCACTGTTCTGCGATTAATAGCATCTCTCGGTTCTAGTGAGGTTTCCTCGTCACCAATAACTATGAACTTGCCGTAAAAAATACAAGAAACAAAACGAATAACCTTTCTATCTTTTTTCAGGTATTACAAATATTAAGTTACTGTTTCTTCTAACAAAAGAAACATTAATTTCATTCACCTCACGTAAAAACCTAAAGTAAACAGTGCAGAGTTATATTTATCGACGAACAAAAACTTCAATATACGTATATTTACCGCTAACCCAGCAAAAGGAACATTTCCACGTATTTGTCTCGGAAAACGCATAAACTGGCCACAGCCGGAGGCTTCGACCTTGATGCGGCCTGATAGTCTTGTAACCCAAATTGAAAAAGAAAAAAAACTTATGCCATCACCACACAGACTTAGAATAATTTTATTTTTGATTTGCTTCCTTATTTGTTTTTATATGTCAAATCAGTGACACTTCTCGCTTAACAAGACAACGTATACTTATCAACCACAGTTCATAGTCAAACAATCAGTCAGCTCTTGAAGTAGGGACTCGTCGAAATAATTAGAAATAATTAAACTTTCCCCAAATTTTAATTAAGTTTTTAAAGAAATATAAGAAAGAAGTAGGATTTCTGAATATACGTTTACAAAATAAGAGGAACACAAGAATTTTCTCCGCCTATGAGACCATTAAGCCAGAATGTTTTTAACTCGTGACATTGAAGTGTCACTTTTTTGTTCAACACACCGGCAGCGAAATTCCCCGCCTACCGCAGATTGTAATAGGTTTAAGGGTTAGTGCTGATTATTACTAACATTTTTCTCATGCTTTTAATAAAAAACTTGGTTTAAAACTACTGGATAAACAGGATAGCATAGTAAGCATTCACATATATCTCTTTTCAGTGGCTCTATGACACAAAAAAACTTGACATTCTAGACATTGAATTTCGAGGCGGTTGTCAGGTTTGGGGGGAGTTTTGCATAATTACGTAAATTTTCTCACGCAAAGGATGGTAGATTGAGGATGCGGCTACCCGGTTCACTCCAAAGTATAACATATAAAATATATAACATGACCTCGGGTAAACATGGATTAAGTATTTTTTTCTCGTAGATGTGGCGTACCAAGGACTATTGACATGACCGACATGACTGTTCATATTCCAGGGGGAACTCTTCGTAGGGACAGCTGTTTACTGTCCTCTTTAAGACCAAGATTAGCACAGAAAGCAAACATGTAAAGAACCATATTATCACATAGTACGTTACATCTTGCCAGTTTTACACGTTTACTTTCTTTGTTCCTTCATTAAAAAAGATCATTACAGTGATCCTACGTGAAAATATGGCGATTAACTTGGTACGAATGTTCGTTGCGGTCTGTTTCATGGTTAGTCAGTACAGAAATGAATCATGCCCTCTTTCTTTCACCGTCTCAGTTGACTTAAAGAAGGAAATCCTCGTGTTTTTTTTTTTTTTTTTTTCAATTTTCTGTAACAAATGATTTTGTTTTTCTCGTTGAACACTTTAAGGGTGCCGGCGTTCGATTGATCAGTATTCCGGAATGAGGAATACATACAATGATTACAACTGAAGAAATCCCTCACAGGTTCGGATTCTTGGAGTTACTGGAAAACAAGATCGCTCTTAAATTATCAAGTCAGTCAGCGAACGCTTGGAAAGAGAAATCTAACAGCTATTCCGCTCATTCTTATTCCGGAATACGATCAATCGAACGCAACCTAATTTAAATCGTTTAATTGGGGTCTTCTTTAGAAGAATGGAAGAAAAGAGTTTGGTTCATACGGTGTATAACCAACACTGATTAATCCATTAACAAAATATTCTTCTTGAAGTCGTGCACAACTACAAGTGATTTGAATATTGTATTGAAAATCAATTTTTATTCTTTACGTATTATATATATATAGCACATCTGCGGTAAAAAGACTCCATGTTAATCTTTAACTTTTTTGTCAAGTCCACTGAGGATAAAGGAAGGACAATGCGTTAATTAAGAATTGTTGTTTTTTAAATAAAGGTCCGATTAAAAGTTTAATTTGAAAAGAATTATCTTTTAACTAAAGAAAGACAATAGTGTCGAGCTACTCAGTGTCTGGACAATTCTAATTCTATCGAGGTTCAAAAAGTGTCAAACTAGTAACTGACATAAACTCACGTTCATTTCTTCCATCAAAGTTTTCCTTTAATTTGGAATAAATTAGCTGGTAGACGTGCAAAGCTGATTGGAAATTGTATTGCATTGACTTTTATTGTATTGGTAAAAAGCTTTGCGTCACGTTTAAAACCTCTAAATCAGTTACAATATTTGTTCTACCCTGAATCGTGCACAACTGCATGCCCACTTTTACCTTGTATGACCTTATAAACAATTTAAAATGATCGAGATAAGGAACAATTTAACAAAAAAAGAACACAGCAAGAAGCAGACGATTGTCAAAGCATGACTTTTTTGTCACTATTTCTGCAATCGGCCTAAAAGCATTGTTATTCAGTTCTTGTATATATATAACGTCGCCACGAGTATTTCATAGGTCTTGGTGTGAGGCATGCCGCCATTTTACTCCTCAATCACGGTTGCGGCGCGCGCACGTGCAAACCGCATGTTAGGCCCTAAAAAAATGTTCGTTGCGGTTTGTTTCATGGTTATTTGTGTTGGTTATTTTAATCTTTTAGTGTGAAATACCTGTAAACTAGCTGGTGAGCCTAGCTTGCTGGTCTCACAAAAGCTAAGCGTATTTTCACAATAAACTGCTATCTATCTATCTAGTCAGTAAAGAAATGAATCATGCCCTCTTTCTTTCACCGTCTCAGTTGGCTTAAAGAAGGGAATCCTTTTTTTTTTCAATTTTCTGTAACAAATGATTTTGTTTTTCTCGTTTAACACTTTAAGGGTGTTTTCGATTGATCAGCATTCCGGAATGAGGATTACATACAATGATTACATTAACAATTGAAGAAATCGCTCACAGGTTCGGATTCTTGGAGTTACTGGAATACAAGATCGCTCTTAAATTATCAAGTCAGTCAGCGAACGTTTGAAAAGAGAAATCTAACAGCTATTCCGCTCATTCTTATTCCGGAATACGATCAATCGAACGCAACCTAATTTATATCGTTTAATTATTGGGGGTCTTCTTTAGAAGAATGGAAGAAAAGAGTTTGATTCTTACGGTGTATAACCAACACTGATTAATCCATAACAAAATATTCTTCTTGAAGTCCTGCACAACTACAAGTGATTTGAATATTGTATTGAAAATCAATTTTTATTCTTTACGTATTATATATATAGCACATCTGCGGTAAAAAGACTCCATGTTAATCTTTAACTTTTTTGTCAAGTCCACTGAGGATAAAGGAAGGACAATGCGTTAATTAAGAATTGTTGTTTTTTAAATAAAGGTCCGATTAAAAGTTTAATTTGAAAAGAATTATCTTTTAACTAAAGAAAGACAATAGTGTCGAGCTACTCAGTGTCTGGACAATTCTAATTCTATCGAGGTTCAAAAAGTGTCAAACTAGTAACTGACATAAACTCACGTTCATTTCTTTCATCAAAGTTTTCCTTTAATTTGGAATAAATTAGCTGGTAGACGTGCAAAGCTGATTGGAAATTGTATTGCATTGACTTTTATTGTATTGGTAAAAAGCTTTGCGTCACGTTTAAAACCTCTAAATCAGTTACAATATTTGTTCTACCCTGAATCGTGCACAACTGCATGCCCACTTTTACCTTGTATGACCTTATAAACAATTTAAAATGATCGAGATAAGGAACAATTTAACAAAAAAAGAACACAGCAAGAAGCAGACGATTGTCAAAGCATGACTTTTTTGTCACTATTTCTGCAATCGGCCTAAAAGCATTGTTATTCAGTTCTTGTATATATATAACGTCGCCACGAGTATTTCATAGGTCTTGGTGTGAGGCATGCCGCCATTTTACTCCTCAATCACGGTTGCGGCGCGCGCACGTGCAAACCGCATGTTAGGCCCTAAAAAAATTGCAGGCTAACTTAACTCGAAGAATGCTTACTTTTATTGAATTCGAAAGACGTTAGCGGGACAAGCAAATAGAGCTGAACTCACTTGAAACATAAATGTTTCAAAGTTCGAGGTCTTATAACTAGCGTGACTAGCTAACGTGTTCTATTGTCTTGACGTTCGTGACAACGCGCACGCTCTGAAGTTAATGTCAGCATGTCGGCGGGGCCGTTTACATTAACATTTCCGATAACTTAAAAGCTAAATGGAAAAAGACTTGTAAACTGATTTAAATGATCTTACACCATCAAGACATCCTGTGTTGAAATTAAAAGGTCTTAAAACTGACCGTGGGAGAGAACTATCTAAGAACATTACACGAGGGCATTTTTATGTATAAATTGCGGTCTATCGTTTAATAATGAAAGATAACCTATAAATGTATAAAATGAATTGGTTGCGTGTGAAACCACTTCAACTAAAATACACATTTTTACCTAAGATAAACACACAAGCAGAATATTCAAATCATTAGGTAAATTATGAACGTATATTGCACAATGCATCACTTAAAAGAACCGGCGTTTGATGGTATTCATGTCTCGAAACATGTTTTACGTGTTTACACGACAACAAAGATTATAGCCAAGATTTTGATTACCAGATCCTGTTTGTAAACCATGGATAATTCTTCAATTTAGTGCCGAATTGAACAACAAAAAGGACGTTTACATGAGGCCAAGCTCCTCAATTCACGTTATTAATATATAAAGCGTTTTTTAAACCGGCCTTAATTATAAACTGTCCGTTCGTATTAAATTAGATTGCGTACTGTCCAAATGACAGCTTTGGGGTATAAAAATAAACCGTGTTGTCTTTTTATATTCAACACGTCATCCTTGTGGTTATTTCTTCTTTCAAGACAATCTAATTCTGTCGATTGATCAGTCTAACTACTCTCAAACTGCTAATGTTCTTTTATCAAAATTCTAATCACGAAAAGGGGCATTTATAAACGTTGTGGAACCGGTATCAACACTTCGGTTCAAAGGCGAAGCGGTTTAGAGAATATGAAAACCATTATAGATCTTACCTGATTAACAGACAATCGATAACACGGTTTCCTGTTTGCGGTTAATAAATCCAGTATTTTCTCTGCGATGAACGTAATGATTTCAAGAAGATGCAACTCCTTACGTACCGTTTACAGAATTTACAAGCTCACCCACAAGAGCTGTTGAGCTTGCGTGATTTCGCCTCGTGTAATTAATTAAGTATTATTACCGACAGTGATTCGTTTTGACAAAACCGATATTGATTGATGCTAATTAGATGGACAACCTGCGGGAATGTTTAATTCAGACAAATAAGAACTCCAGCCGACAATTAATTCTGTTTTCTCAGTTATTAATATTGCTCGTGTTATGTCTCCATCTATTTTCACAATAATACATCTGACATGACCCCGACAACAGAGGATTATGTAGTTATTTTCCTTATCTATTGTTACGAATAGCAGCAATATTTTTCTTTGTTTTGCCGTTCATAAATGTGCCCCTTTACATTAGCAGGGTTATGGGCTCCTGACATAAGATTACTTTCAGTTGGTGGGGGATCGGAGTGAGGGGGGGGGGGGGGGGGTGCCTTTAAAAGTGATTGCAGAGTATCAGTTTGGATTTGGTTCGAGTCTATCATGAAGCCGGCCTCAGCAAACTTAGCTAAAAAAAGAAGAAGAAGAAAACAAAAAGCTACGAAGGAAATATAGAACTTTGAAATAAGCACTGATGATAGTAAACAACTTTAATCGCCGCCCTCAACACGGAATGTCCCTTCTCTCTGACAATGATACCTGCCTTTTTCTTTTGTCGTCAATTCTGAGTATTCAGACGGTAGATTCTTCTTCGCCTCATTCTTTGTTTTCTCTGGTCATCTTTCCACCTAAATAACAGTGTTTCAGTCGATTTAGTTTTTGCACGCTTTTGGCAGCAGTTAAAAGGTTACGGCTTAAGTGGTAAGGAACTGACCCTCTGATAAGACTGTAATACACACAATTAATGAATCCAAGAGGGGTTAAAATGCACAGGTCAGACTATTTTGGGCACCATTTGAATTCCTGTTGACTTTAATTGATGGGTCTTCATTCTTTTAAACGAAATTTTAACGAGAAATTCATTCAATGATTTAATTTTATCAAAGCAACAGACAAAGAGGATTAGTTTCTTAGTTTCATAGTTTTGATTTAATTGCTTATATTAGTGTTTTGATTTCTTTCATAATCTGACTTAGATCTCCACACATCGTTTGCCAACTGTCCGTGCAGTTTTCACAATCCACATTCTTCTACTTTTCCCAATCAGCTAGTATGTCTTTTATGAAGAAGAAGAAGAAGAAGAAGAAGAAGAAGAAGAAGAAGAAGAAGAAGAAGAAGAAGAAGAAGAAGAAGAAGAAGAAGAAGAAGAAGAAGAAGAAGAAGAAGAAGAAGAAGAAGAAGAAGAAGACGGCGACGACGACGCCTACCGCGGGCGGACTCCCTTGCACGATATAAAATCTATGCCGCCCAAAGAGATGCAGGAAAGGTGGAGAGAGGCTGAAATACGGCATAGAATTGCATGGAGGATTTCCACCTTAGCCTCACATTTCAAAACAGAGTGAAGATTTTTAGAAGTTTTGGCCTGCAAAACAGCTAACAGTGAAAGATACTCAGATGAGTCAATTGTTTTATCACTTCTTTTTCTTTTTTTGTTTTCTAATGTGAATGACATATGGCCAATTAGTGATGAAATTTTAGTGAACCTTTAATACTTTAAGAGTCTTTAAGAGAGCTATATGTATATGTGTTGAGTGATAGCTTAATGCAAAGGTTTTTGTTATATTGAAATTGTGGATAGGATCGAGTTAGCCGCATCATGGGGATTTGAATCTAACGGGACACATTCTTGTATATTTGGGTTCATTTTGACGGCAAGCGTGAGGTCACGATGGCTGGATATTGGCCAAAATAACAACACAAGAACGGAACCAGGCCAATGTCCAGCCATCTCGACCGAACAACCTTGGCCAATAAAGGCTTTATTGTATGGCTGGCTTTACTGTCAAGTTAAAAGTGCAACTAAAAGAAACATGCTACTGTTCTGCTTTCACAGAAATTCTCTCCGTTGAAGACTTATTTTCAGTGGATTTAGATTAGCATGTAATTTGTAACTGGACATCGCAAATTAAAGTTATGGAGCTAGTTTTGCAACGGCTTAAAGAAAGTAAAAAAATTCTTGAATAAGCGAAATTTGGATTTTTGCAAATCAAATTCGGGAAGATTCAGAAACCGGTAAACTCTCCAGTTTTAGCCGATCGCGCAGTGGCGTAAATACTAAATTTAACATTTTTTTTCACAAAGTCTTCGGCCTCCAATCAATCATTCTTTAATAAAACAATATATTTTGAAAACACAGGTCGAAAAATAGAGCGGGTAAATTACAAAACTAGGTGAAACTTTGAGAAGGTGTTGTGTGTTTACAATAAACAAGACGACCAATTGAGAAATACTTTTTTGAATTGCACTGTACTCACTTTACGTCACAACACGGTCACCGGAATTTAAAATAGGCCTGAAGGCAAAACAAGCAAGAGAACCGATTAATTTAGTACTGGAATTGAGACACACATTAACAGTACAAGGCTAGAAAGCTTCACAAAATATATCTCTGTGAGAGTAAAATCACATTTAATCAACTGAAAATTAATTTTGCAGATCAACACACGGATTCAACGGCACATTCAGTGGAACAAAAACAAACTTTACACTGCACCAAAATGATTTCATGTCCCTTTCTTTTTCTTTAGGCAACGTTTAAAATTTCTGAACGTTTAGTGTGCGTTAGCGTGCAAACAAGAAGAAAAGCTTCCATTGCTCGTGGACTAAACTTGCGATGCCGAGTGAACAAGCCACGGGTAATCTTGCCCGCTCGGATAGCCAATCACAGCGTAGGATTTGATTCATCTTGCCCACTCGCGGAACAGGATGTAAGTTATTCGCTATGATTTCGTTCACTACAGTGATTTAACTTTCAAAGCATAGATATATAAAAGCTTTCTTATGCAGGAATGAATGAAGGCAACGTGGCAAACTGAGTAAGCTGTAAAATAAAAAAAAGTTTCTCGGGATGTTTTGTCTCTGCGAAACAAAAACAAAAAAAAAAAAAAGAAAAGAAAGGAAAAAAAAAAACAAAGGCTGATTTCACGGTCAGGGAAATATATTTTTCCAATATTCGAAAGGCATGGCCTTTCTTCTTGTGGGTATTTTAGCTCAGCAACGCCGTTTGTCTTATTTTTCAACACTCACGCACAATAACGTCAAAAGAAAGATCAAAATGCATGTGGGAAGAAAAAGACTAGAATAACTGATCCACCCCATTTCATTTGAATGAAGAATCATATGAGGTATATATATTATGCGCTAATGTAATAAAATTGTTCATGCTCAATTTTCCGTTTGCCCTTTATCGAATCCGGCGAAAATTACTGAGCCAAATTATCAATAAAATTAACTCGTACATAGATTGAAAAAGTGGAAATAGCGCGTCCTTATGTACCAAGTTATTTTAACTTACGCAAAACATAGACGGCAGACTGGTCCTAACGGCAAGGAGGTTGCGAAAAATAACCAAATGGCTAGAACAACTGAAAATATGTTCGAACAAATTAGCCCGATATTTCGGTTCGAAACACAAACCTTCCTTGGTTTTTCCGTTCAACTTCCGTTCATTCCTCCGATCGTAGAACTTCGAGTCTTTCCAACAGACACGGTGAATGCTGTGATGACATTAGATTCGTGAACAAAGTTTCCAGCTGGGATTTTTATTACAAATTAGCGAAAAGAAAAGCTTTCATTAGGTCAAACCATCATGCTAAGGAAAAAGGGAGATAAATTGTGTTCGAGGTCAAGGTCCCAAAAAATTAATCTTAAACATTCCCAAGTTTAATAACACAATACGAAAATTCAGAATAAATTTAAGCGCTGCAACGGTTATAGGTGAAATGAGGCAACTTACTTTTACCCAGGTTACTTCGATCAGAATCTTCGAAGACCACAATAGTAGACAGGAAAGATAGATGCTCTCGCGGGCACAAAAACGCCTATCCCGGCGATATATAAGCGAGATTTTCATTCCAGGCAGGTAAACCTTTTGGTCGACCAAAAATAATTGCAACTCTGTGGAAGCATTGCATAATACAAGCAAGAGAGATATCACTTGCTATTCAACACTGTCTATTTATGCAAGGCGGCACAGTTTTTTCCGTATCGGTCTCAAATCTGCACTAGGCTGTGTGAAAGCCTTGCTCAATCATTACAGTAAATACATTACCTAACCGTCCACATTTTGTCACGGATCCACACTGTACCGGTAAAGTTCAGATCAATTCAAGCTTTGCACCAAAACTGAATGTGAAAGCAGCTGGATTAATCACTGTTTCCCTCGGGCCCAGTCCATAAGTGTCAGCTATTTTGTTTAACAAAACAACGTTCTAAGCAATTTTCAATTTTGCCGACAGTCATGCCTCCCGCCGGGTCATGCCTAAACATTTTCTACTGCCGACGGTAACAAGAAGGCTTGCATCCCAGACTAGAAAACTATTTATCTACTTAAAACAAACCACTTATAAAACAGATTTGGAGGCCCACTGATTGTCTTTGGACGGGGCCTAAGTTAGTCTCTGTTTAAATAATTGGCCCATAGAGTTTACCTGTTTAAATTATGATATCACAAATTCTCCTTACTGACTACGGATGATTCATGCATGAAGGCTGTGAGAATTTCTTGACTTATCAAGCCTTTCAGTTTCATTCCGTTAATGACAGTTATTCATCTCACCCGTTACGGTATTGATATTTAAGTTGTTAGGATTTACTCGATAAATTACTAGCGAGATCACTGATTATAGCAGGAGCCTATGATCGCAAATTGAAACAAAAAAGTCGGCAATATCGTATTGTGTAATAAACCAATTACAAGCATAATTTTGCAGAGGTTTAGCCCACCAATAATTTACTGATTTCTGCATTAGTCATGCAACTGTTTCCCTCAGTTTTGCTCTGGGCTTCTTTACCAATTCAGAAACTGCCCTATCGTCGATTCCAGCCGTTCTATAGATAACTCATCTAACTGAAAGAAAAGCGTTTATCGTGTAAAAAAAAAAGCTCAAACAAATAAACAAGAAAAACACAATAAAGATCTGGGAAGACGTAGCATGGACAACGGCAGTCATTGTATAAATAGTGGCTGCAAATGCTACGAATCAAAATATTCACCTTCAATTTGACAGTTACAGCTCAGTTAAAAGCGTCTTTCGTGAATTTTTATCTGACATTGTAGTTTCTCATGAATACATCTTTTGGTAATTGGTTGATCTACCACTTTCACGTTCCTCAATCTCTAGCACGTTTTTCTTGACAATTAAGTTTCTGGGCAGTTTTTATTTGTTCAAGTTGTAAAGTGTGAACAAATTTTCCCATGATATGTTCAATAACCGACACACCAGTTTTTGAACTAGCAGGCTTGCCAGGGAAAAACATGTTAAATCTTTATTCGTACACTCAAAAATGTAACTTGGTTTTACGAGAATGTAAAACGTATGTAAAATGCAAACCGTTACACGGTGAATTTGCTCCTCTGCAAACGGTTTTTTTATACTATAATATATGTACAAAAAAACGCTGTTGTTTACCTCACTTTTGGCCCGCCTTGCAAATTACGAAACAAACATCAAAATCAGTTATTTCAACTCTCTTTTGCAAGCCAGCTGTACTTGTGCCCCCTTGGAAGCTTATCTAGAAAAGCGACCCGCTTAGAGGCGTTGTGTTAGGAAACAAATTAAGCGAACTTGATTCCACAGACCTTTTTCGCAAATAATAACTTCGAAGCTCACCCTGTTAGGCTTGCGAATGCCATTATATTTTGGTTTGGGTAATGTGTTGTGCTGCCAATCATTGTTTTTTTACTCATAAGTGTTATTCGCCTCATTAAAAAGTCAAGGGGAGAATCTCTTGGAATTCGGTATAATGGGTAGAGTCCAGAGCTCGTTATAAATCTCGAAATTATACTTTAGACATCAGTTCCCCTTCCAATCTAACACCGTTTAAACAGAATTTCAAAGGAGTACACGTACCCTTTTACTAACTACAACAGCTAAAGCATAAACCTTTGGAACGGCAATTCGTTAGGGAAAACCTGCCTTTTCCCTCCCCTCCAAAGTGATTTAAAAGGAATATCAGGAGCCATCTGCGATGGACTAATTGGCACTGTTTAAAATATTAATAGCTTTCTCGTGTTATTTTAAAAAATAGTCAGCTTTATCACTTTAAGCTTATTGTGGTCGTCAGAACCCCATTGCCTGTGGCCGCGAACTAAACAAGCGGCTTTTTAATAGTTATTTCAGCGACCGCAAGAAGCGCAAAATAATAAAAACTAACGAGGTAAATACATGTTCATTTCTCAATAAAAGAGGGTGCGAATAGAAATTTTGATTCATAGTTTAGATGCAACGCCTCATCTTGTTGCAATGTTTAATGGCTTTGACTCAGCAGGGCTGACGAGATATAGTTCATGCGAGAGATAAATTTCATATTTTCATTTTTTTTTGGCAGTGTGTTTTAAAGGAGAACTACTTTCCGTAATGGCTGCTTAACTTGCTTTAAATCGCACGTCATATATGGTCAATCGGCAAAGGCGACCGGTTCACTAAATTCACCTGTAATATGACGCTGATGATTAATGTTTCTGTCGAGGTAATATCGGCGTCGCCCGCGGAAAATTAATGCTCTCAAAACAATCATGTTAGCCCGAGAAGTGAGACCTTGAGGGCTTATACACTAAACTAGTTCCAATAGAAACCGGTAGTAGCCAAACTCATGCTTGCTTTAAGCGATTTCCACCACCTAGTGTAGAAATCAAACCTCCCTCCAACCAAAATCAATGATGAATTCAGGCGCAAACCAAAACGCGCCATTTTTCTTTCATTGAAATGGGGGGAGGGGTGGTCTTAATTTTTCATTTGATTTGTCCAAGATTGTAGCTTCCCATTTGTGTGACATCCTTTCACTGGTCACTGAAGTATCCGAAAAGCGTCCTAATAAAAAAAAAACTTAACGTTTTGTCGTTTTCGTTCTCAGACGTTAGATGAGCTCAACAAAATTTTCTCCGGAAAAATCACCGAGTTTACCAATTTGACATTTTAGGCAAAAGGATTACGAGAAATAAACAAACAAGCCGGAAAAAAACAATGAAAGCAACCAGTTAGACCAATTAGACTCAGAGAAAATTTACTAGTGGGTTACAAGACCTGCTTTGTTAATCGCCGTTGCGGCAGATGTCTTTACCCGGTAATCCCCTCTTGATAACCAGAAAAAGTTCAACAACTCGAACTCAACGTATCCTTCTGTGTTTCACTACGTTTCAACATAACAATAAAAAACGAACTTCATACGGTGAAACCCGGTTAATACGGACATCAAGGGGACAAGCCAAAGTGTCCGTCAGTTACCCGGGTGTCTGTAGGGTTCTTAGAAAAAACGTCACGAACACATTTTAAAGACTACAGTAGACATTTTTTCGGCAGTAAGACGAAACAAGTTCAAACTAAAGAAACGTGACGCTGATTTTTCATAGTCTCGGACTAAAACTACTTTATTGTTCTGGAAACACGACAACGGAATCGAAGTCCTATCTGCATCAGCCTCTAAGTGGAGGCTGATGCTGATAGCGGCAAGCATAGGACGTCGGCAAAAAGCCGGGAAGAGGGCTACAAGCAATTACTGCAGCCAAAGGCCAAGGAGGTCAAACTTTTCTGTAGGCATAGTAGGCAGAAAACTTTATTTTAAAAAGGACCGCAGTATAAGGGTCAAACACCGGAAGAAAGGCAGACTGATCAAACATGTGACGCTATTTTGCTATTTTTTGGAAATAAAATCGTATTAACCCGTAGAAATCTGTCATTATTTGAACAGAGTACAATGTCTACACTTAGCACGCGATTCAATAGACAGTGCGCAGACAACCTAGACTTGGGTTGGATAAACTTTATCGCAGGAGAGTTAAGCAAAAAGCGAAGTAAATGTTTAAGACTTAGAAAAAAGCAACTCCGGAATATTACAAGACCTGTTCATACCATTCAGCACTGATCATGAAGTTAGAGACAAAGAAAACAAATTCGCTTTGCCTAAGTCCCGCAGCTTTCCGGCCTTTCCCTATACGGTGGAGCTTGTCTGTGGAATAGCCTTCCAGCTAACGTCAGAGCAACTACATCTTTTAAGAAGTTTAAATACGAGATAAATTTGTTAATGTCCTCCTCGTACTCCCACACGGCAAACATGTAAATCAGTTTCACTTTTTAAATCTGTTTTGTAACTGAACATATGTTTTTATCATGTTTTACTGTACAAATGATTGACTTACTATTATTTCAAACGAGTGTTTGGTTTATCAACAGAGTTGATAAATAAAGGTAAATTGGCCACCGTAAAGAGATTCGAGTTGACTTTTCGAGCGTTGGCCCTTCGTCAGAGCGAATTGGATTCGTTTCTACTCCCCACGGACGCAGCACCACAGCTGCTTTCGAATCTATCCCCCTATCCTGTTATTTCAAACCACGATGACTAACGCCTTTCATGGATAGGGTAAAGTTTGATACCCAGAAGGCGGCAGCGTCACAACGTTATTTTACGCGTACCTTTTCATTTTACTACTAAAAACCATTTTGTAATAAATTGCCATGCTATTCAGTTATCCTAAAAAATCGAGTCTGCAATGATAGATTAGAAATCGGCAAAATTACCGCAATTTGTGGAGCCTGACTTAATTTTCAATATAAGAAAACAAGATTTTCGGATTTGTTTGATTTGTGTATGTAAAGCACGATAAATTCTGTTAAATGATTAGTTCTACTCACCCAGTTAGTTTTCAGGAGAGGTTTGTAACTGTCAGCTCTGTGACACTTGACCTCGTTCAATATTCGCTTCCGAAATGTCGACCGGCGGAGTTTTGGTTACGCTTGCAAGCTTTCACAATTAAATTCTGCCAGAGTTTAAATTAATTAATAATTACGAGCAAAAACGTTAAAAAATGAAAAATGTAAATGAAACACTCATTTAAAGTTCAAAACAAACAAACCAAAGAAGTGATTTAAATGCTGCTGGCCAAACTCCGTGTCTATGTTCTTCAAGTTTGTGCCATGCATATACTTCTGATTTTCATGATAATGTTTTGCGCCGTTTGCCGGAAGACCAGTTTAATAACCAGAACAACCTAAAATCAGCGTAAACTATTTCCTCTCTGAGTTAAACTTCTTCACTGCAGCGTCTTTTAGGCGCTAAAAGTAATTATAAACACAGTAGAAAATACGCTATTTAAATAAAAAAAGACACCTGCGAGGTTTTCAGATCGATGCCTTAAGGGCAGTGGACTGTTTTGTCCGCTCTATTGAAATATAACAAACTCTGATTAAAAAAATTAAACCAAGTGAAGCACTTAGGAGTTCTCAAGAATGGATAGGGCAACACGAACACTGGAAAAAAATATTGCTCCGTTTCTGTTTTGTCTAATTTTACCCTCCTAGTATTTTCCTTCAATTTTTTTACTGCATGTGTAATTTATACCACGGTTTATTTTCACAGTGAACCATCACATTGGCGTGGCAGTTGTTTTCTTATTATACGACTTTCAAAACTGAAATCAACACAGCGCAGAAGGAGGTATAATTGCCTTCAGGACATCGTCCCTTTGTTCATTCAGGGAAATAGTAAACTTTGACTTCGATAACAAAAACTAGTCATAAATATAGAGAACTTAAGCAACAACAACGGCGACGGCAATAGCAACGTAAAGTTCACTTGAACATATAACTTCATTTTATTTGTGCTACTTCGCCATTTTTTTCCACTCATCCAACTTGTACAATAACAGCGAATTACCCAGGAAGCAAATTGGTAGGCGTGGCTTTCGAGTTGAAAGAGAGAGAATGAAAAATTCACCGTCGTGTGCTCGCGTTCTCCATAAAACCTTGAATTTGGTCATTTCACGTTGCTGTTTTGCAGAGGGTGGCAAAGAAATATACCAAAATTTAAAACGCATGTGCAGAGCGATTGTTTTTGCTCATTAAACCTATTGTTTTGCGGTGATGTCGTTGCCGTCGCCGTCGTCGTTCCCTAATTATAACAATAATATAAATAATAGTTTTGTCCGCTTGGGTTACTTTGATAGCTGTTTTTTATTTCCTAGATTCATCCAAATTAGTGCGTCCTAATTTCTTTAATTATACTACTTTCCTTCACCCTCAGGCCTCTGAAAAAAGCATAAACAAAGAAGGAGGCTTTTTGTTTTCAAATCACTTCAACCGCTTTGCAGGATGCCTTCAGGACATGGAACCATAAACGCTGATCTGATATAACAAAAATCGAAACCTTATGTCATCAATTGAACTATGAACGAAAACACTTTCGCGCAGACTGAGCTTAAAGGGAGTTGAATTTTATCCATTGTCTCTTCCTATACTGATTTGCTTCTTCGTATGTAAGCTACAGTTAAACCTCTTTCACCATCTGTTACACGGCTCAAATCAAAAGTGACTAAGTTACAATTACTTTAAGTCAATCCATTAGCTGGATTTTCGTCCTGGAAGGAACAGAAAACATCTGCAAAAACAAAGTAAATATGCTTATACTCTGCTGGGCTGCAAACGAGATATATATACATATGTATTGACAAGGTTTAGTTCATTAAATGTAATGCGTTAATGCGAAAACGAACGAGGTTTTAGAAACCAATCCAAACTATCCGCCTTCTCCATATACAATTCTTTCGATTTTAATTCATCTAACTCAACGGACGGAGAATCAAATTTTATCGTAAAATTCAAATTCTTATTAGCATAAACTTTAAACAAAAAACAAATATAAAAATAGTAATAATTTATTAGCCGGGTTTACTTTGCAAATGCGAAAACTGAGAACCACGTTTACAAAAGCTTGAAACGGGAAAATGGAAGGTGAATGTCTATTTGTCAAAATTTCTTTAGGTAAGTAAGAGATCATTTTAGATCGGAAAAATTGACATATCAAAGTGTTTACAGTACGTGAAAACACTGCCTCGTCTCCAGCACTTTCCCCTAAATTGGGAGCCGGTCCTCCAATAAGCCAATTTCCGAGTTTCTTTGAACTTCGTTGCGAAAGCGAGGCTAAGTGCAAAGCTTTTCACGTGCAAATTCGTTTCGTTTGCATATGAATGAAAACTATTTTTTATAATAAAAATTATGCACGAAACCATAGTTTCATAATGAAGTTCAAATGAACTCGGAAATGGCCTTATTCGATATGTTAAAATTCGTTTTGGCTACGAGGCTTTAGAGTAATAAAACAACAGACGTTACATTGAGGCTTGGAGTTGTTTACAAGGTAAAAGTTCTAGAACGGGGTTGATCTCCAGTAGCTCACCGCCTTCTTGTGTGTAGCACTTCCATTGGTTAGCAGAACTTTAGGACACTTTTGTCGCTTTTGCAATACTGTGACAACTTAAATAAATATATGGTCATGCAAATAAAGCCTATTGTTGTAAATTCTCGCTCGCGCTTCCCGTTCCTTCCCGAGGCAGGTAAAAACAGTGGCGGTCAGAGCCTACTGTTTCAGACCCTATCCATTTCATCCAACTTCAAAACAGTCATAATGAAGGGGCCAAAAAAACCATTGCTCCAACGCGCTATATCTTGTTCTTTAATGTCAAATGTTCGTTAATTACATAAAGAGAAACGAAGCGGTAAAACGTTGCTATATGCGATAATCGATGCGGTTGCTAGAAAAATAAACAAGGAAAATACAAGTTACTACAGCAATAGGGCAAACCAAAAGACAAGAACATAGAAATAACAAAATAAGCAGAAATGACGAGCTAAAATAATACTTACAAACGTTATATGGCCTTTAAACGGACAAACGAAGCGATGTAGAAAAAAGGCAAAAACGTAAAACGAGAATGAACAAAAAAGCAAAGACGCGAATTTATACTAATGAACTAAGGAACAATAGACGAAGTTGTGCAGAAAAAACTAACAGAATAATAATGAGAACGACATGCAAGCGTGACACACAAAAAATGTTCCAAAAAACAAAAGAGTTCGTTAAAAAAGAATGCCGCCGCCCACATAATATTGCAACTAGTATGAACAAGTGAACTGTATCATACATAGAATCATTTGAATGGTGAAAACTAAGGATTTTATAACACCGTTATGGACTCAAAACTGAATTAAAACCGCCTTCCATGTACTGACTCACGAGTCTTCAGTGAAACGGCTTCGAAAAACGTAAGAATTTTGATTGAAAGAGTTATATCAATTTATTTCTTTTGTTTTCACTGTAAGTTAGATGGGCCTTGAAATTGCGGGGTTTTGGGTCTATTTTTTGACGTTAATGTCTTTCTGTAGCAATATCTTGTGGTAGGAGTTTTCCTTGAGACTTACCTAAATTCTCACCGCGGGAGCGGGTAGATAAATAATGGAGAGATTTACCACTGCGCTCTATGATGAACATCAAACGGCAACTCAACCTTTAACAGGCCACAAAATAGTCAATTTTTTCCCCTCCGCGAAAGAGGCAAGAGAAAAAAATTACTGTTTTGCGGTCTAGGCAAACGTCAACTTGCCGTTTGCGGTCTGCCGTGTAATGCATAAATGCGCTTTGTAAGCTTCCACAAACATTAATTCTACACTGACTTTAAATTAAATGCAAGTTCTCCTTGGGTGGAAAGCCCACATGAAATCCTGCAAAATAATGCGGAAACTGATGGGCAGTCGTGATCAAGTGGTTATTTCTGCCTGTTCGTTAATGTAATGCTAAATCTATTCATAATTCCCACGAACACAAGATGTCTGAACTCAGCAAAGCTCATTGACATTAGCAGTTAGTTCCTATATTATGCAAGAAGCTCGATCTGGAATGACTTTGGTATGATGCTTGTCAGCCTGACAGGTGAAAAACAGAGATCTTAATCAGTTTTCATTGAAAAAACCACCTCCTTGTAGAACGCGTTTAATAATAATGTAGGTGTCTTTATGGAAAGAGTACGTACGCCTTATTCCTAAGCTGTGTTTCTTATTGCCATAAGCTAGTGGATACACTGATCCAAGGCTCCCAAGGAAAAATGATTGTTCTTTGATGTAAATTCTTTAATTTATAATTTTATTTAAATTTGCATATTACATTTTCTGCGAAAATTGACTTGAAATTGTAGAGACAAAGGCTCATCCAATAATGGACCAACGCCAAGAAAACCCCCCAGATCTTCAGTTTGCAGTCAGTCTAAATTTCTGATAAATAGATGTATTTTACTAACAGGTGGTTTGCCAAGCGACTGTCATCGATTACCGTCGTTGTAGAAAGGTCTCTATAGTTACCGCACTTTTTCCCGTATTTGCATGCCAACCAATTTTAGAAGGTCAAAGCGCGAATCGGCTTGTATGCTTTTTGTTCGAGAAAATAATCAATTTGATAAGGTGGATACAACTGGCCCCCTTGTATAAATGTCCCTACAGTTACTACACTTTTTGCTATATTTGCATTCCAACCAATTTGTCGTCAGAACGTCAAAGCGAGAATCGGTTCGCGCGAACTTCATTCGAGAAAAGAATTAGTTTAATAAGATGGATGCATTTCCGAGGCTACGCCACGACACGGGTCGTTATAGTCTCGAACAGCTTCGATAACAGCTGAATCATAATCAGGACACTGACACAACGTAAGCAATGGAAGAAAATGTCTCAAATTTTGAAATTCAGGAGCCATGGAATTTGCAAGATTTCTACCATTTACGATGCCTATGCCATTGCCAAAACTTTTAGATTCTTGTTTTTTCCCTTGGCATGCTTGCTTGTTTTCATTTTTACTCTGCTTTTCTTGACGATGTTTCTGCAGAAATGGTAAAGACCTGGACGTTCGATTAGCATTTCTTGTTCTAGCCGTCAAGTTATAAACCTTTGAATGATGTACGCGTTGTTTATCATCCAGCAAAGTTCCGGACTGCAATCCGTCCAAGCTTCCACTAGTTTCTACTCTTTTGAAACGGGGAATCTGTTTTTCACATCCAGTTGAAACTGTTCCCATATTCGAAGAAAAAGCAATAAAATCTGACTCGGTTATTTCATTGTCCACATCTTCTAAATTGCCTTGTAAAACCGCTTCTATACTCTCGCTGGCGCCTGGCTGGCTGGAAACATCAAAGACTGACTTTAATTCTTTGGTTTGCGAAGTCAATGGCAACGTTGTCACTTCAGGAAAACGTTTATTGCGAGGAAAGTTGTATTCTTTCGCTGCAGAAACGTCTTCTGTCGCTTTCCAAACTTGGTCGTCTTCCCACGGTTGTAGATCGTGTTCTTGTATCTTGTCAAAGCTACATGTCGATTCAGTTCTTGGAAGGTGCACATTCACACGGCTTCCACAATCCTTAAAAATTATTCTCCTTCGAATTCTTCGGTCTGTGTTTGCGCATAATGGTCCATTGCCCGACAAATTAGCTAAATGACTTCACTTGTTAGTGTCGAATCCGTCCCATAATTAGCGGAAAACTTCCTTGCGTTGTCGGTGTGAAAGTGATAGATGATGGTCTTAATGGAAACACCTTGTGGCCAAAATTCATTTGTTTAGCCCCCCTTAACTGAGCGTACCTTACAGAATCCACGCAGCGGTACTTTCCAAGAACACCCGGCTGGTCTCAGAATTTCACGATTTGTCCGCAGTTTTATACTCATCATTTAAGAACTACCACTAACACACAGGGTATAGTTTACCATTTGACGGGTTTTAGGTTCATTACACATTGACAGAGTTCGTCTTTTGTGTTGCAAACACATTCAAATTACAAACATTTAGGTTATTAAAAATTCAAATGGTTTTTCGGCCCAATCAGACATAGAAAAGAATAGTTTAAGAACTGAAAAGAGAGATTAAGCAAACAAAGGCATGTAGATATATGATCTGACCACAGGTGAAGCCAGTGTCTGGCTACAGACAACCCTTTCAACGGATATTTTGTTCTTCTGAAACGGCGACATAATTTCAACTAAAACCCAACACAAAAAATGCTAGCTTCCCTGTTGTCGATGAAAACATTGGCAAACCATTGGAGATTTTAAACTTAATAAATGACGGTAGAAAACAATTGTCAATTATACAGTCGGTGTGAAAACTCGAGCTATGGGCGAATTCACCGACATAAGGACAGATTACTAAAACTTCAGTTTACAATATTGGCAATAAATACGGTATTTATTGCCAAGATTTTAAAGTGAAGCGAAGAATTATATTGTTAAAGAAATGGTTTCGAGCAATTTGTATCGCAACGGCTAGCAACAGTGCGTTGCGGCTGCCGTTGCGAGACCAGTTGTAGGAGGCGCGTTACTGTACTACCCCTTGCAACGCTCAAAAATACGTTGCGTTGTTGAAGCAAAACCGTTTCGAATTATTGAAAAGACTTCTACTCTTCACAAAAAATTGCACCTACGCTGCAACAAGTTTTCCAAGCGGTACGTTATGCAACATGCTTCCTGGAACTTGTTTCGCGACGCTGCAACTCACATTAATAAAATATAGCAAAACAATTAATCGCAGAAGCTTTGGTAAGCCGCTCTTTTTTTAGAGCATTGTTTTGTCTCAAAAGCTTTCAAATTTTTGTAAAGGCATTGTAAATAAGCTAATGCAAACACGTTCTTTTGTCACGAATTCAGTTACAAGGAAAAACACAAGTTTTTACATTTGTGGATTGTATCTATAGATGGACGCAAATTACTGAGCTATAATTACAGGTGCACCCGTTATGTATCCATGGACTATAGGAAAAATTCAGTTCGTACTAAATGAAGCTTGATTTTTCTCAAATAAAGTCATATTAAACTCACAGTAGAGAAGTCTTGTCTCTTTTCGCCGTGTCTATCCCTGCATTTCATAAACAAACAGTCTTTTTACGAAAGTCCGCATGCGAACATTTACAATGTCTTGGTAACCAAGCGTTTTCTTCGAAGTTGAGGTTAATCTCTACAGCCCCCGAAATGATCCCCAATTTTCTTCACGCTGACCCGAAAATGATCCCCAGATAATTTTGGAATGGAGTTTAAACAGGGATCGAGGATCCACCAAAGATTAATACAATTGACAAAATTTTCACCTATTTCTAAATTTACGGTAGAATATCAACAATCTGCACTCGCTTGCTTTTTTTTTTTTCTCAAGGTTTACCATATAAAAGAAACCGCTGGTTTAACTTTTAATGAGTATAATTTGCATCTTGACCTGCAACTAGTAATATGTATCAAACAAAAGATGCTAAGATATGGCCGCTTATCTTAAACATTTACAGAAGATCAGAAACCGTTTCTCCAATTAATAGCTTGCATGCTCATTTTTTAACAAGGTAGGCCGGATCTTTAGTGCGACAAAATTCATTAGTATCATCGGCAAACAATCTTAAATTCAATAACGTAGAGGCGTTGTTTATGTAGTTAATGTAGTAAAAGAGGGCCAAGGATAGAAGCCTGAGAGATGACTATCAGTTCAATTCTACGTACATATTGCAATCTGTTTCATGGTAATTTACAATCCCGTCCAGCCACGTATGCCGTAGTGTTCAAGTTTGTCAAAGAGGATAGCATGATCTACCGTCAGTATCAAGAAGATCATTAAATCCTTCCGGAACTACAAGAAATTTTTGCTTAGTTTTTCTGGATTATTTTCTATAAATACACGAAATCCATTCTCAGAGGTGGGCAGGAGTACGTCAAATAATAAGCAATATCATGGGGATTTTGCAGTGTTTTGATCGGCCAAACTGCACAAAATATCAGTGACAAATTAAAGTACCCTCGGTGATCTTAGAACAACAGGAGGAAACTATCAAGTGATTTGTTTTTATTTATTATTGTTTGAGTTCTGTGCATTGTTCTAAGTATTAGTTATCCGCCTCGATTACCCTTTGCTACCAGATGACCGAGACAATTAAATGTAAAAGCTTGTTGCGAAATAAATAACGTGTTACTGGTGTTGTTCGCAAAATAAGAACGGAACATAATCACTGTTTTTTAATTTTTTCAAGGTGACTAAAACGTAGATATACGGAAATAGCCCGCGGACACCAAATGATCAAAATGAGACTCAAGCTTTCTTCCAAAGCTTCTCAAAAGAATGTTATCTTTAATAATTCCAAGAAAATCATATTCCGTTCATTTATAGCACAATGTGAGATTGTTCCTCAGTTTGTGAGCACTTCCAAAGTTCTTCTTCCGAAACTTCCTCGGAGAACCAAGGGATGGTCAGGACTGAGGGAAAACTTTCAAGATTGGTGGAAAAGTCTCCGGGAGCGTACTTGTATCAGACAAGTTCCAGAGCCCTCGGAGTCTTTTCGAAAGCAATCCCGTGTCACAAAAGTGGTGTGATGGAAGCACATCATCGATTAGCCAGAAAAATACAATGGCGTAATATAAATTTCCTAGCCAATCAGAGGCGGGAAGTCATGAAGCCCTGCTACTGACATGATACGGAAAGATTTTCCAGGATATTTCCACCTGTCTTATTAACTTTCACGGCGATCTTACGGGGTTAATACGGTCTCCAACTGAAGGAGGGCTCCGGAATAGTCTCCAGCAATGATACCAATTTTAAAAGATACAATCAACTTCAGCTGACGATGACAGGGAAACCGAAATTTCTTTTCTTTTCAAGCCTGCCGTGCCGTGTTTTGAATCGTGGGCTCGTCTCAGTGACAAAAGTCTCGCTTTCGTTGCTGTAAAGCCTAGGCAATTTAATGTCATTTACTGTGTAAGGGTTCAGCTTGTCCTGCGTGGAATCAACGTACAAAGCCTCGCCTCGCGTGGGTAATGATCGCGCGTGAAAAGGCTTGAAAACGTCTTTAGTTGTGAAGAAAGTAGCCGTCTGTTTGATTTCATTGGATTCCTCCACTGTACAATCCCAGAATCCCAAGCCGTCTACGCAACCGCAGACGGTGTGATAAGAGCTGATGCGAACAAGTGGTAAACGTTTCTCTTTTCGAAGTTTCCTCTCGTCTCGGTAATGCGACAGGTATTTTGAAATCGGTAATAAATCAAACTTCTTTCCGTCCCGAACTCCTTTCGTTCCCCTATCCATGCATAGCTTGTTTTCCATATAAGGCGTCTGCCAGGTGCTCCCAAGAGGCCTTCCCTTGCATAGTATTGGGCTCCTTCTCTGAGGGAATTGTTCTGGAAGCTTCTGATTTTCTACCCAAGATGCTTTAGTTTTCGCCATGCGCGATAAAATGTTCGTTGTAGGCATCCTGTCAGGAGAGCCCTCTGAATTCGAATGGACGGAGCGGGTGTCTTCCACTGCGCATGTGCTTGATGATGTGACGTAATCACGGTAAGCGCTGACGCTTGGTCGAGTGTCACTTGGAGTGGTTATTGGCGCATGCTCAGTTTTAGCCCCCTCCATTTCTCTAATCCCAGGGCAATCCAGCGGTGTACACTTGGCTGAACTGTGCGGCATTTCGTAAATTCTGTTGCTATCAAAGGCAACCGTAACGGTGTTTAAGTTGATCCTGCGGAGTAGCAAAGTACAACGAAGTTAGGATACAAAACGTGTGAATGCAAAGGACCACACAACGCTAAAATAAACTATATATACTGATGCTTTTTGCTGTCAGATCTCTTGTTAAAGAGACGCATGCGCCAAGTATACCAGCCTCGCAATCAGACCGGCCGAACTAAGTGCACAAGGTACTTTGTATTTTCGCTGAAAACCACTTCGCGAAAAAAAAGCTATTCCGGCCTTGAAATAATGATCACGTTGAGAGTAGCCAGCTGCATGGGGCAGTCTGTGGTTTGTTAGTGACGCCGACTGACGAATGTGATAGTACCGGCTGAAGTCGTCTTGGTCAAAAGTTCGTCCTTTAGTTGCTCATAAAATCATGCCTGAATTTATCTAAATTTTTAGTGAGGTAGCCAGACAACCCCAAATGGGAAGATCACGTACAGACAGAATACTAATACTCGTTGGTAAACGAGCCATTTTCTCATTTAGAAAGCTGTTTCTCAATGTCATCAACAACTGAACCACACAAGTCTTTTAGTATTTGGTAACTGAAAAGAAAAGTGATTAAGCCTATGACTGAAACAAACAAACAAACAAACAGGAAGGACAATGCAGCGTACTTAAAGTCTTTCGTAAGAGGCTACTGTAAGGATCAAAGTTATGCAAGAAAAACACTTTGCTCAGAGGAGGAGCTTTTGTGGGCAGCTTACGGATTGGTGGTTGTTAACAACAATAGTTTTTATGCATGCAAAGGGATCAACTGAGACTGCTTATGGTTTTAGAATCTCGCTGAAGAGAGATCTCCGCTTAGAGAGAGGTTACTCTTAAAGATATAACAGTATTGGTCAATTGTTTATTCCTCTGTTATTTTTATGATGGAGTAAACAGGTCTGTCTGTGCTAGTTAACAATTGAGCAGATTCTATTCAAAGCAATGATATGATTTATAACCACAATGCTAATTGTCGACCTCTGTTACACGGTCTGTTCGCGAAGTTCCAAAAATTACTTTCCTCTTCTGCTTTAAATTTGACCTCTCCCTTTAAACTCCTATATTTTCATTGTCGTCACCTGTGAGAGGGAACCCACAAGTTTATTTGCTAAATGCTACAACGGCGTACCTAATCTTATCAAGTAATAAAGTTACACTGAACTAATATTGGTGCAGAAATCGGGTGCCAAATTTTTGGACTCTTGATTGGTCTAGAAAGTTTTTGGTAAAACTGAGCTTTCAAGTTATACTGGCCGTGCTTACCACTGTTTGAAAATAAATACATGACAATGACTTCTCCCCACACTATTGTACTGTCAAGATAATGCTGCGTATATGAAAACTATCAAACATCTGTCAAACAGCTGAATAAAGCCACCGGAAAACTTGAAGGAGTTATGATTTTTAAATCAGATGCAACATCTCACGTACGCTCTTAAACATTTGCCGGTATTGAAAATGCACAATACCGTGCAGCTCAATGAAGCAAGCAGTTCATTGACCCGAAACTTGATTTCCTTTTATCAAACAAAAGCTTGATCTGTTTAACTGACTATTCATTTTACGATACAAAAATAGTTGTTAAAATTTTGTAAACAAATATCTAGGTTGTGAGGTACTCTTTGCAAGTGGTAAACAAAACAACATAGTGAAGTCTACAAGCTAAGTAGTGATGACGTTTTCGCTACTTGAAGCCATAGCTAGCCTTCTTGACAACTTATTTGTTCAGCGGCGAATGAACACTAAATAAATCTTTGACGGCAAACATGGAACTACATGTAAACAGTTTGAATTCTTCATATGAGCCAGATTCCTTTGATTTACGATCCAACACAAACATAAGTAACTTAAAATGGTCTAGAATGGGTCGAATGCACGAATGTGGAGCATCGATCGACAGTCAAATGTTCGATCAGAAATTCATTGACACGCTTTTTACACAAGAACTGAATAAACTAACATAACACCGAGTTCTTACTTGTGCAAATCTACTTGAGAGGAACATGGTCTCCAGATGTCTTGTACATCTTGCAGTGTGTAGAAACGGCTTGCTTTGTACGCCATAACATCGGGAAAAGATTGCGCGATTTCGCTGTGACCGATGTCAGTCGACTTTTGCCTTCAAGCTGTTGTTGCTGGGGTAACAATGTAAGTCAGAGAGTCGACTCCAGGAAACAAATAACCTGTCAATTGTTCGATGGAATACAATTAAGTTCCCGTTATTAAAATATTTGCATTTCTATCATTGGCTCGAAAAGTCGTAAGTGCTTTCTTAATAGCAATTCAGGGTAATTTGTGATAAAACACTTAAACAAAGATTCTTGAAAAAATGACGGCTGACATGTTTTTGTTGGTTCAACTGGGCAGCATTTCATGCTAGGGGTTCGGTTTATTAGTGTAGGGAAATATTAAATTCAAATTTCTTTTGATTGCACAACACTTAAAAGATTAGCACACTGGATGTTAATAAGTGAGCTCTATAATAAAGCAGCTTAAAACTAAACCATGTAGCTTTGCCTTTTAGAACGAAATGCTATTAAATCGCTTTTACTGATCTCAATTCCATTTCACTTTTCAGCACCTAACACAGAATTTTTTTCTCTTCGATTTACCTAACAGTGCATTGACCGTTTCAGTCCCCTCCGAGTTGTTTACTTATACTGTCCTCTTTCAAAGCAAAAGTAAATATAGTTGTTAGGATAATGATGGCTCACGTGATCTTTCGTATGCAAAAATGTCCTTTAGGATTTGTACAAATTAGAGCGAGAATTAGCCTCGAACCACGCACTATTAAAATATTATAATTACACCTTGTGGGTCAGTTTTCAGAATGAGTGAAGCTTCCACTTATGTTATAGTCCCACAGATTAAGTCCAACAACAATGCACAATTGATACCGAGTAGAGCGAACTAAAAGGTAGGACTGTTTTCGTAGATTACACCACAAACGCAGGAATTAAGGTAGTGAAATTTTCAGAATTTTTATCTAGGAAAACTGGACGAATGCTTCACGGTCTGTCCGCTTTCAATGATGACTCGGTTGGACAAAGCTTCAAGCTAAAGGGAGTGAAACCCAATATCATGAAAGATAGATTTAGTGCATTCTCTCTCTTTCAGTTAAGCAACTCCCTTCGCCAACCTCGAAGCGTTACGATCAGAGATAATTTTGCTTGGGCGATTAAGATTTACGGAAACGTTTAAAACTTTTCGAAGTAGAGTCCTTTCAACTATCAAAGACATTTACAACAGGATTCAGAATTAACTAGTTTTGAACAAACAAGAGCCTACGAGGAAACAAGTAAGGTTTAGTTATCAACGACGAGTCTTAATTGGTAGTTTTGCACTCTTAAAAAAACATCCCCGGCCATACAAAAATGTAATTAAGTTTCTTTGGTGAAACTAAGCGAGGTTTTTTTTTGGGGACCTATTCTGTGTATTCTTAAAAAGGATTGCACTAAAAAAATCTATGCTGTATCTGTGTTGCCCGGTAATGAAAAGTATCCAAATGGACAAAGTAAAAACCAAATTCTTATTGATGTTTTAGAAAAATAATATGTTTAATTTTTCGAGGTACTGTACCTGGAATATGTCCCAAAACACGTGCTCTATATGGCAAGCAAGTCGGTACAGGCATTATCCCCTTATGCATTCCCTAATCAAAATAGTCGAGGAAATATTTTGGTCCTTTGCAATGTACACCTCTTCAGAGAAAAATTCATCAGTGTTGTGCTATATTGAAATTTTTATTTACTGTAGCTTGAGTTTATTTAATAAATCTGTTCGAGTTGGAAATGTTGGCTTTACAATATAAAGCAAAAGACAAACAAACTAAAGGAAGAAAAGCGGAAACGAAACCAATAGCAAGCAAAGCGATCAAGGCAGAAAATACACTTTGCGCCGGACGTTTCTCGTTTCCGGTGTCTTTCGTTTCTCGCACATTGATAAGACAAGGGGTGGTAATTTGAAAGTATAGTATGCATTTTCTGGCCAAAGTTCTTTTGTGTGCCTCTTTCTTTTAGCTTGTGTACGGTCGTGGCTTTATAAAAACTCGTATCGGGCTATCACTGAAAGACTCGTCCCGTCCCGATCGTTTCCCGCGGGAAACCATCAAAGAAGCGCGGTCTCTTCCAGATAAAGTCAGGCTCTTTGGACGCCTCTCAACCCTCGATGGTAGAGGTTCTGTTAGACGAACTGCTCTCGGACAATACCCATAAGGTCTTTTATCCTTATCATATTCAAGGCATGGATATAAAGAATTCATTTTATGATTGAATCTTTCTCTCAGCTTGCCACCATTACAATCTATACACAGCTCCTTTCCAATCACCTCACAAAACTCTCTTCGCATAACATTGTCCCTGCATAGTTGGTTGCTTGGTTTGATGTAAGTATACGAAGGTACACATCGATCAATTCGCGCCGCATTGTAGTCAGAACCACAAACATTTTGCGGCAGCAAAAAATAACTACCAGGCTTGAATTCGGGTGAAGGGACAAATTTATAAGCGGCGTCGCTTGAGGCCTCGGCTCGTAAACTCCTAAGGAAGTTTTCAGAATGACGAAAATCCCTTTTAACGTTCCTTGCTTTTGAGTTTTCTTCATTAATCCAGGCTTCCATTTTACCGAATGATTTTGCTTCGCAGTGTTTTTCACTAAAGATGAACAGATCCCGGACACTTTTCACGTCGTTAGATGATGGCAAAAATCCATCTTGGATTTGTTTACTTTCAATCTTGGAGTAAGGCAGCGAAATACGTCTTCGTGGGACACAGTCAGCGCCATTTAGTCTTTCGGCCATGGTTTAGTTCAATTTTCAACCTCGCCAACGGAATACTGATTTTCTCTCAGATTCAACGGCGTTCATAGAGGAATCAGCCTAAATTATTACTGAAATAGAAATTTTCGTCGTCATTTGGTTGTCTATAATTTATTCATTTTTGAGTAGATTTAAAAACACCTGCCTTGAAGATTTGAACGTCTATTTTCTTGCACAAACAAAGAAAAGACCGATTCGTTGTAGATCTCAATAGTTTTTGGCCTGAAATATTACTTTTAATTGTGCTTTGAGCCTCCAAGCTAAGACTTAGGAGTCTTGAGAAAAACACAATTTAAAGTAAGTGTCTGAAGTTAGAGTAAAATTGAAAAGGAAAAGCACGGAAGGACGGAAGCCTTTAGTGGAGATTAACAGTACTAAATGTAAGCATTTCGCGGAAAACAAGATTAATATTCAAACAAAATGTGTCAAAAAGGAACGTCGTTTATCAAGTTTTTATTTTTTCGTAGTACTTGGCAATTTCAGCTTTTCGTTGGCATCTTTTTTGGTCGTGTGAAGTAGAGCAGATTCTTCGTTGCACTGATGAATTCTGTACAATATGCTTGTAATTTATGCAAAAACAGTACAGTATATTTACGTCCGTGATATTGTTTAGAAATATAATCATCTCTAGAAGATCGTTTGTACTAACTGTTGACTCAAAATAACTTACGGCAAATGTAAGAATACAAAAAGAAAAAAAAAAAGGAAAAACCTATCGCTATTAACAACAAAATCGCTTTAATAAATTTCTAAGATAGATCAGTAAATGAAGGAATACAACACCTATCATAAATTATAATCTCTCAAGATTCATTGCTTGCCTGTCATTGGTCAAAATGATTCACGTGACGCAATATGCCTCAACTAAAGTGATATTCGCAAAATGATATCCTTTCGTTTCCAAAACTTGACCCGTTTTAACGCGGTGAAATACATTATTTAAATCCTTCGAAATGGTCAAGAACTTTTTACTGTGGTCACAGACGAGGACATCGGTATAATCGTGAATAAGGCCGGGTACCTTACACTAAAACGTCACCCGATCTGCGATCAGGCACCATTTTCGTTTCACTGTTATACCCGGTAGGGGGGGGGGGGGGGGGACGGGGAGGGCCTGGTTATTGGCCGTCTCACGTCAGTTTCAGTAAAAAACTGAAAGACAATAAACATTATACCTTCCACCTTAAATTATATTCAGATATTTGCCCTTGCAGAACTTTTCTGTTTCTGGAAGCCCGCGTAATAATTGACCATTATTCCACGAGCGCGCTTTGGATATAAGATGAAAGATAGCCAAGGAGGAGCGGGGCATGGTGTAGTGGCTCATATACCATAGGCCGCTAAGTCAATCAAAACTCTGAAATTGCATTATATAATGATCCAGTTTTTAATAATAACTGATATTCTACTTAAATGAAAAGGATTTACTTAATAACATTTTTATTTTAGGTTTAAACTGCGAGAATATATAAAATAAATAGTGATAATTGTAGCCAATGAGAGAAAGCTTATTTACTTTGGATATTTTTCTACATTATATTAGCAGGAATGTTTTCATACGTGTATTTCTAATATCTTTCTAACTGGTGAGGCTATAAATTCACAGTAAATATACAAATCAAGTTAATTTGATATAATTTTAGTTGCACTTCCAAGGAAGTGTTTTTGCTTTTTTTGTTAGGTGCACTTCCAAGGAAGTGTTATTACTGTTTTTTGTCGAGGAATCCCCGAGACCTCCTTATCACTTTGTCCCTGCAAAGGTTTCTCGCTTTTCTTTTCTTCAGCGTGCTTTATGTCCGGCAAAACTTTAAATCCTTGCACGTTGATTTTTCTGCTGGCACTTTTTTCCGCTTGGTATGACGCGAAAGACTGTAAAGAAAAGACAGAATCTAGCGATACCGAGCGATTCTGTCTGCATTTTTTCATCAATTCTGACTCCTTTACTAAGTCACTTTTCATGTCTTCACCCTTCGGACAACCAAGGTAAATATTCTCGCTTGATGTCGTGACAACGTTCATTGCTGCCGACACGATTAGTTCCGAAGGCACCGAAGATGTTTTTGACGTCAGATTAGGCAGTGAATCGCTTTTTGTGACAAGAGGTAGTAGCCTGACGCGAAACTTGCTCTTGTAGCGATCAGTCGGTGGACATGTTATGTTTGGTAAACCAGTTGCCCTCTCGGTTTTGTCTTTAATCTCTTGTTTTCCGTAAGTGTGAACACAACCACCCTCTCTTTGTAAACCGTCGTCTTTCAAATCCGCTAATTTAACGCATTCTTTGCATTTGGCAATGTCCAAAGAGACTCCAGTATCTTGACCCCCTTTGAAAAAGGTGTTAAATGTGACCGCGGTATCAAATGAAGGAATAGTTGCCTTCCCATGGGTCGTCGAAACTTTTTTCCTTGTGTTGTAAAGCGGCGGTATCCTTTGAGGCTTTTCTCTTCTTGGCTTGGTGTAAGGATTCGTCCTGATTGAAAATGGAGACTCGGAAATTTCCGCTCTTCCAAACTCCACGCTCTTGGTTGAAAGCGGACAGTTTGCCAAACTTTTGTCCTGCAAAACGGACCAAATTTCCTTCCACGGACTGGGGTTAAGGCTCCTCTGAATTCTATCCGATCCCAAGATATTCTCTTCAACATCTTGACCAGCACAATCGCCTGAAGTACTTATACTGTCAGGGGTATTCACCGAGTTTCTTTCCTCAGTATTTGGGGCGACAACATCAGCATGACTTTCATCTTTGCTTGAGCTGGTGGTCCGTTCGTCTTGGCTGTGCTGCACATAAAGTGCTCTGACATCTTTATCGTCCGGCCCCGGTAGAAGGTTTTGGTAATTTAAAGAAGTTCCCTCGATGTGGATCTCTGGTCTAAAGTCTTTCTTCTTTCTACTCAAATGTCTGGGAACAGCCCCAGGTGAAACATTTTCCTCTCGAAGTGCGTTCCTGACGGGTCGACATTCTTGTGATGTGTCCTCAATTTTCTTCTGTTTTTCGTCCTTTTTCGAGTCGACATTTCGCAATATCAAACAACTTGGTAAATCATCCATTGGACGAGCACTATTTACAACAGCAACGACAAAGTTCGGTTTTGATTTCTCTGGTCGTTCAGCAGTAATAAATCTTCCGATCATACCAACCAGGGGCTTTGTCAGATGTCCCGATCGAAGGCGAAATGT
This sequence comes from Pavona decussata, assembly GCF_977016875.1. Taxonomy (NCBI): domain Eukaryota; kingdom Metazoa; phylum Cnidaria; class Anthozoa; order Scleractinia; family Agariciidae; genus Pavona; species Pavona decussata. Next base: position 4,465,005 of record NW_028145504.1, on the reverse strand, counting down.
GCGAAAATGTTTATGACCATTCCTAAAAGCACCAGGAGTAATAAATTGCGGTATTTCCAAAACACAAAGGTCCTATACGTCAATAGGCTTATCATAAAAGCATACTGATACACAAAGTGATAACAATGTGATTTACTAATAACCAAACTAGCGCGAGTATTGTTCAGTTTCTATGAGGAAAGAATCTCAAGGGATGTGTTTATTAATATCTCTAGGAACCCACAGCGAGGTAATTGTAAAGGTTAAATGCAACTCAAAATAGGCTGGCATTTTGTGACAATGTCGATTTCGTATAATTCTATAGTTCTGGTTTCTAAACAAGGATTTGTGAATGTCACAGTACAGAAACGAACACACTTGCATGGTCACAAGTAAACTTGACAACAAGCCTAAACTAAACACTTAATCAGTCGAGGCAAGCTGATTGGAACCAACAAACAAATTAATTAGTTTTCAGACTGAAGGAACAAAGGGACGTTGTGATATGAAGAAAACAGCAAATCAAACTGATACCAGTTGGAATATTCCAAAGCATTCCATGGACGCCTACTGACAGATCCGAAATCAGTCTTTCAATTAACTTGTTTGAAAACTACTGTCACAACTACTATATGGCTAGAACATACTTATTAAGACTTGTTTTGTTTTCTTTTCTAGAGTCTATTAAATTCAGGTTCTTGCCAAGAATGTGGTCTAAGTGTTAAAATGCTTTTAATTAGGGCCTGCCAAACCGGCACGGTGATTGTATTCCATCGCGTTCGGCGTCTCAGTAAAGTACACTGTATTCTTTTTTCGAGCTCTATCTTGGTAGGATCAAACTCTTATGCGTTCGTTCCTGAGAAAAACTGTTCAAGGCACAAAAAAGATATTTTTAGAAAAAGGGATAATTGTCATATGCCAGCCCTGATCCCTAAAGAAAAGGTGCATTCTGATTGGTTCCTGAACAGTCCATTTATTGCCAAAACAGACCTGGGGCCCGTTTCTCGAAAGTCCCGGTAACTCGTCGGGCCCGATAAGTGTCTTTGGTGATAAGTGTTTCTTAGCAGAAGTCCATTTTTGTTAGCTTTGAATACTAAATTTTAAAACCTTATAATTCTATGAAAACATTGGCCAAGTATCATGTCTCTAATCACTGTGTAATCGGCGAAAAAACATTTCAAAATATACTTACCGGGCCCGATAAGATGTAAAGTATATGAAATGATTCATATATGAACTGCGGATGTAGATGAAAGTGAGAAGTGATCATCGCAGTGAATTTTCCAATTTATGCAAATGGAAATTAGAAGCCTGAAAAAAATTCAGGCTTCAACGGGATTCGAACCCGTGACCTCCGCGTTACCGGTGCGATGCTCTACCAACTGAGCTATGAAGCCACCCCATTTTCCTGTGAGAGGAGTGAAATGATGTAAAGTATATGAAATGATTCATATATGAACTGCAGATGTAGATGAAAGTAAGAAGTGATGGCCCGATAAGTTACCGGGACGGGACTTTCGAGAAACGGGCCCCTGGGCCGCTACGAAGGCTTCGTAGAGTTTGTAACTTGCGGCTTTTGTAGCACACGTGTTTTCTGATATATTTTGGAAGAAAGTACAACTGAGCAAACGAAAACAGCTTGGTTAGCATCACGTTTCCTTTGGTTCAATTTAATTTGTGTCCTGGGCTAGCTGCTCCGTAAAGGGGCACACTGGCTGTCACGGAGATTTCTCTGTGTTTTGGTCAAAACTGCTCAATTTTTTCTAACATCAAAATGTTTCCATAGAACCGAGAAAATATTGCGTGATTTTGCCTGGGAAGAACAAAGATATAATTAATTTTTTAGCTTCTCTGATATAACAAGAGCTAATTGGCCTATTTTTAAAAGCTGCAAACCAAACCCATTTCAATCCTACCCATCCGCAGCCAAAGATAATTAACACTGGGTTTCTGTTTACTAGTAGGGTTATAGTTAAGAAATTACACTGTTGTTTTAACGCTCCCATCACCCCAATACATTTTGCATTGTCATACTTTTACCTTTAAGTCTGATTATCCATTCGATGTATTTTATGCATTTCTTTTTGTAGGTTAATTGGGTAATAGTTAGTTACACGCGACTCCTTAAGCATGTAACGCTTTTATTTTCGTGTTTAAATAAAGGATTTCCCTTACTTACAATTATCCTTTTTGGTCACTACAATAGGTGACACTGCCCGGCGTTCACAAGCTCCTCTCGCGTGAGCAGAGATCTTGAAGACGTGCTCCCAGATAAACATCTTACTTATTGCCCCGTTACTGGACACCTCTGCAACGATGATAGTTAATTTACAAGGTTGTCTACTTGCTGCAGGTCTGGCTATATGAGGTAAAGTTGTCTGGGGTAGAAGGTTCATCCGCCTACCCGAGCCAACTTTTCTTATATTTCTTTACAAAAAAGCTGCGAGCTGTTAACATGAGAAACTCAGTTGTCCCTGCTAGCCAGGCCACCCGCCTTCCGAGCTAGGTCGGGGAGGGCTAACGTGGCCAGCTGAGCGACTTTTCTCACATAAACACTTTGTCTTGCGTAACCGGACCAACCTCTCGATATAAACAGGCCCTTAGCATGTTCACCGACTTTCTCGGTGTTTTTTCTCATGATCGTCGAGCGCACAAGCGAAATAAAAATTCTGAACTTGAATGAGAGCGAACCTGAATGCTGCTTTCTTTTTTTCCCGACAAAAAGCTCATGTTTGATGTCTTACATCAAGCCCTTCATGAGTACAGCTCCACCACAATGGTGCAAAAAAAAAACTTGCTTTCATTAGGGCCCGTTGAACCAGTATTTGTAAACAAATTAAGGTCTCAAACTAAGGCTAGGTGGAGTCCAATATGAATATTCAAAGCTCAGTGAAAACAACAACAAAGAAAACATCAATAATTCGTTCAGTCAACTTTTATTTTAACACCCACAAAACAACGAAAAGTGAATGTCTTATTATATTGGTACATTGATTATATAAATACAGGTAAAAATACTCTCAACTGACCCTTTGAGGACACTTCACTATAGTGTTGAATACACGCAAATTCCATATTTACAAACGTACCATGCTCCCCTTAAATTAAAAATCCAGAAAATACTATACACTTAATGTATGGTACCGAGGGAAACAGTTAGCTTTGTTTTCCCGAGAGTCCTGATGTTTCGTCGAGGGTAACATCAGGACTCGAGGGAAAACAAAACTGACTAGGTTCCCGAGGGACCATACATTAAGTACTCTGTTATATATTTAGACTTTCCCTTCAACAATCACAGCAAAACAAACAAACAAACAAATAACTGAGAGGGCAACAACTGCGGAATTGTATCCCGGTCGGGATACATTTGTATTTAATCAGGGGCATGTGAGCAAGAATCAACCAATGACAGTGCTCGTTTAGTTGAGTGAAAGTCTTGGTATATAACAATACCCTTTGGTTTTGGGGGGAAGTGAAAAACAATCGCTAAGAAGATCCAGCTACAAGCTGTTCAGATTGTAATAAAGCCCAGGGTCCAGATGTTCGAAAGCCAATTAACGCTAATCCATGATTAAAAGTTACCCGAGGTTTTCAGCAAGGTTGTTAAACATGGTTTTAAGAGCTAATTTTAAGCTAACGGTGAAAAAAAGAAAAAAAACTGAGGGACAAAAATCTTTTGGAAAAAAAAATTGATATTGATTAGTAATTAAACTCGAATCAAAGTTCCACTAGCCTAGGATTTGCAAATGGGGCTTTGAGCAAATGGGGCCAGGTCATTTATAATTTGAGTAAAATACAGTATAAACTTATTTAGGCAAGGTACCTCCATCAGTTATTCACCATAAGCCCAAAATATAAATTCCCCTTTTTATTCTCAGTGCCATTTATATATACTTTTCCTTTAGTTGTAGTCTTGACATTGGTTGCATCACCAAATACCCATGCAGTAAATATTCTCAAATAATTCTATTCATCCCCTTTGTTCTTACCAAACAAATATAAAAGTGAGACTCGAAGGAATTGAATATTAGTTTTGACAAGCGTTGCATCAAAAAATTCTCCTGTAACAAATTTTCTCAATTCTCTACATCCCTTCTGTTCTTAACAATACACACAGACTGAGCTGTTACGTTATTTGGGAACCAAACAGCTGAAACTTATTTATTTATAAATTATTTTACAAAATGAATTCGCCAGTGGTGGTAAGAATATCAGTAGGGCTCAAGACTAACTTTTTAGCTCACTAGCCCAGTGGCTTTAAGTCGTAACAGGTCTGATTTTTTTTAGCTAAAACAAACTTTTTGTTCACGTGTGGCAGGAAACAGATTCTGCCATTTGTTGCTTTCGTAACAGGAAAACTTGGAACAGTGAATTGCTTGTTTCGTTTTAGCTGAACATTTCAACTTGCTGTTTTAATTGAAGCAGTGTAGTCTTGTTGCTTTACAACTTAGACTGCAAAACAGTCGTATTTTTGCGTTGGTTTGTCGTAGGAGTACGCGCGGTCTTCGATCGAAAGGTCTGGACCGAGTGTGAAAACGGAGAGTGGGACTGGGGAGAGACCGAGGCTCGCGCGCGCGCGAATCCATGCTTACGGCGCTTCGCGCCTTTGTAAGAGAAAAAACGACTGTTTTGCAGTCTATTTACAACTTTTACTTAATCCAAACCGGCTAGTGAAAGAGCAGAACTTAGTAGTCTGTGGCTAGTTGGCTACCATTAGTCTAGAGCCCTGATAAACCACGCCCAACCCACAATGTAGATACAGGACATTATACACCTCATGTATGTGTAATTCATTAGTTATCTTATTTAATTATTTAGACACGACCCCACAAGCGAAGCGTCGCTTTAATACCTATCGTGTATAAATAAAGATTATTGATTGATTGATTGATTGATTGAGGACAAATTGAGAGCAAAAACTACACATAAGATTAGAAGAGCATGCCTGAAAAGATCAATGCAGCAGCATGTGGGGCAGACAATTACACCTCATGTATGTGTATGATAATGCACATTCAATTTTCAGGACAATGTTTAAAGACAGAGTGCCATTTATTCAAAGAATCAAACTCCCATTTTTTTGCTGTTAATGCTTGATTTTTTTAGCTATCATGACTATCATGATGTCCAGAATCATATGAAAACTGTTTTCATTTTCTGTACAGCATTTACAAACTCGGAATGTTTATTTTAAATAAGAATCTTGTCTTTTATCAAGAAACACATTTAAAATTTCTTCCAAAAAACCTTTCCAGAAAGGGAATAATATTATAAAATTTAATTTTAATTGGAATATCAGTAGAACATTACCCTAGTGTAAAGACTGCTTTTGGAAAGCACATACTAGGTTTGTGAAATACTTTGTATAATTTTGAAAATAGTTTTGCTTGTCCAACCTTACTGATGATGTGATTTATTTAAATAATCTTAAGTTTGATACTCAGGTGGTTCTCACTTTATCATCTTGCAGTTTTAAGGACATTTCTTAAATTATTTAAATAATTATTAATTATAAATAATTAAATTCCCACAAGTTAAGTTGAAAAAATAAGTAACAAGTAGGCAGTGTAAATGTAATTATTGACAAAGTTTCCAATTAAGTCAACTTTAGTCACCTCAAACAGTCCTTCTCAGGACTACACTCACCCGGATGATCATAATTTACTTACTTATGACATGACTCCTGGGTTCAAACCATTTACAATTTCCAATAAAGTGTTAGAAGTATTGCGCATTTGCTAAATAGTATTTCTTTTTAAAAGTACACTCTGTGATTGGTTGCAAAAACTCATCCCACTTTCTCAACCAATGAGAAGCAAAGGCCAAGCCAATAGTACTTGCATGCACATGTTTTCTCGCACTTGATGCCAGTTACATGTGTTTGTTTCGGGTTTTCCTTGGTCCATTGCGCCGTTCATGTCTGGTCTCATTGGCCAGGTTTTGGTTTACAACACTAAATTTAATTTATACTCTATCAAATAATAAATTATTGGCATTAACCCCATGCACCACTCGTTCTCTTCATTCCTGGTTCCAAGAAAAATATTTAATATATTAAAACTATTTACAAAAATATCTCCAGATCATTGTAGTAGTGATTGATTTAGTGCTAATACAGCACTTTAATGGCCTTTTGCAACTTAGAGTTGCAAAAGATTAATCAATTACTCAAGAGTACCCAACAGTTCATTTTGGTGGAGGTCTGTTTGGAAGTCCTTATTAAATCGCCTCAGAAAGTCAGATTAATTTGAAAATCTTGAGTGAAAAATCTAAAGTTCTCTTCTACAAAATGTCAGCTCAAATTTCATTACACTGGAAAATAATTCCAAATTTACAAATTTGAATTTGTAAAAGCAGATATGTTACTAAAAATGCGAAATTGTGTCAGCTAGCATTTCCATAAAGCCAACAACAGCTCATAAATTCAGGGAACAAGATTACATTTCCTAAAGCTTTCTGCAACTTAAATTTTCAGCTAAAGAATCCAAGCAGATCAAACTGTGTAATGTTTCACAGATATGGATTAGAGAGGACACAAAACGACCTGGGAACACAGGAGACAACACTTTAAGTATTTGCTTGAGTGTTCTCGTTGGGTGCCCCTGGATTTAGTTTTAACAGTAACTTAGTTCATGGCTGTTAATAATTTTAATCCACAGGCTAATACTGCAATGTGCAGTTCCAGAAAATACCCATACTTCCCCCCTTAAGGTTTTTGGTTTGGCAACCCTTTCCCTCCTCCTCCCCAGGAAATTGCAGTTTAACTTCATACTTTGTTCCTAAAATTTCGAATTTTTAGACCCCCTCCTACGCCCCTTAGGAATTTCTGATGACCTTCCTTGGGGTGTATATGGATTTTTTCTGGAACTGTCCGATTTAACACTTAACTTTTTAAACCAAAGAATCCTCTGAATGAGCTGCCCTCACACTTTGTCCATCCCTTCTGATGCTGTCATGATCCATCGAAACGGACAAACTGGTCACCATAAGATCCCCATCCTCAGCATTCACATCCACTGAATAGAACTTTGTCTTCTTTGGGCCCCTCAGCAATGGTTCTTCTTCATCAGAACCATGTTCGTTTCCAAGGTAGAAAACGTAATGTTGCCACACAAGGATAATGTTGAACAGGAGCGTAACCAAACCCAGTGCCATCTTGGGAATGTTTCCTGTCAGTTGCTTATTGCTGTGTTCAATGAAGCAGTAGATATCCATTTGTAGAACGCTGAGAATTCCACCTCCGAAATCTAACAGCACGCCACCAATATGAAACCCTGCAGTGGACTTACGCTTGAAATTCAGCCACACTTGAGGAGAATACTGAAACACATTTCAAGAAAGGAAAACTCAGGTCAGTTTTTGTTATGGCTATACAACCAACTTAAATATAATTAACATAATATCCTCTCCCAGTAAAGAGCCACCCTTGAGCAACAATACAGCACTTATACCTGAACTACTTGAGCTCTACATTATCAATGGCATTTATTTGAATATATTAATTAAAGTTAAAATGTAAAACCATGCAGCTCATAATTTAACCAACTGCAACAGAGACAGTAAAAATTGCATCAGCATTATAAACAGAGTTTGCTGGTGACTTTTGAGTTGATGCCTTATCATCACTACACATGCACAGAGGGTCCCCCATAGGTTTTTTGGGATCTGGGATGTGGCTCTTTTCAAGATCGGGATTCGGGATTTTGGAGGATAAGGGGAGCGAGATTCGGGATTGTAGTTATGAATGGGACACCAGGTATGGCAATTTTACGAAAAAGGGATTCGTTAAGTGTTACTTTTAGAACCGGGATTCACTTCGGACGCTTGAGAAAGTTAAAGGAGGATCTCAATAGCTATTTTAAAAGGGTCATATTGCCACTCAGAATAGAGGGAAACACATCTGAGAGTCTTCAATTTTTCAAATAAATGCTAAAAAAAAATAGCGAGGCTGACTTCACAGTTAGGGAAATATGTATTTCCAATATTTCAAAAGACACTACCTTTCTTCTTCAGGGTATTTTTGAGACACCTTAAAGAAGAAAGGCCGTGCCTTTCACAACATTGGAAAAATATATAATTTTCCCTAACTGTGAAATCAGTCTCAGTTATTTGTTCTACAATTTGTTGCTGATTAGATCCTTTGCTACAGGATCCGGTATTTTAATCTTGTCACGGTGGTCCTTCCAATTTTTCAAAATTTTCGAAGGGAGCATGCCCCCAGACACCATTAGAAAAGCAGATCTGCTCATCCTAACTCTCCATCAATTCATTTTGAACTTTCTGTGTTTCGGTCTTTTAAAGCGAGAGAGTGTGGCTAAAGTAAAGGACTTTTAAAGAATCATGACCGAGATCGGGATTAGCCCATAAAAGCAGACTTGATAACGGGATTGGGGGAAATTTTTGATCCGGATGGTCGGATTGAAGAACCCTATTCAGTATTGGGGACCCTCTGTACAGTCACAAGGCTAAAAGTCGGCCAATTACAATATTTTAGTACAAAAATGATGGTATATCGTACTTTTCAAACAGGACAAATAGTAAATTAAAATTTGAATATACGGGTGAGGAGCATATAAACCCTTTCAGTGCCCAAGTTTTGGTAACTTTCGGGCTTATATGATCAATCAATTTAAGTGTCCAAAAACGCCTGTGATCAATTAAATTATAATTTATTTAACCATGTCCTATACTAAGTAAGCTGGAATAAAATAGTATTGAATAGATAAACCTACCGTCCCGAATGAAACAACAAGCTTCACATATCCACAGTACTGAAGGACTAAAAACCACGAGCCCACGCCAAAATACTTCAGAACGACCAGGCCAACCAAGGCGACCAAACAGCCTACACAAACAACCACTGTGCTGTAATGAATCTTCTGTGAACCACGATCGTACATCAAGCATTGCAGTCCCTGAAAACTTGTACAAAGAAACGCCACGATAGCGAACACCACATCCGTAAGCTTCACTGCATTACCCTCGTCGGCATTTTCGAAGATCAGCCCAGGTTTGAAGAAGACGGTGACATTGTAAATCATGTACGTTATATAGCTCAGAAGAAAATACCCCAGCATGTCGAACGAAAAACCAACCACGCATTTCCTTCGCCAGTTTTCGTAGATTTGTGGGAAAAAAGACACGGTCCAACAGAGGAAATATCCCCAACCGACCACATCGGCCAAAATATTGAGAACAGTTGTGTTCACCATGTTTGCTTGCACGAGTTGCGGCAAATACCGGCGAACGCAAAATGAGCAACAACGTCCTCTGCCAGTGCGGATTTTCTACCGCGTGTTTGTCGGCAAGAATGTGACGTAATGATTCAATCAATGGCGGTATTTGACTTTGGTCGGTATCTCTTTCTGTTCTTATTCAGTTCCGCGAACTTTGCTTCGAGTTTCAGGAGATCTTACTCTCGGCCGTACCGTATATCACCAAGCATGGCCACCCTCCTGGACTGTTGTTTACTCGTACAAGTTGTACACTACTATGCTTTGGGCGTCACGCAAAGATCGTTGTGTTACTAACTAGTGTCCCACGTGCCCATGTCTGATTATTTGAGGTCATGTCGGCATACGGTTAAAATTTTTATTGAGCTTTTGAATTTAAAGGCAGCTTTAATAGCGGGAGTAACTTCGATTCACCGCAGAATTTCAATTAAATTTTTACCATTCAATTTCAAACAAAAAAAGAGATATTCTGAACTTCTGAAGATGTCTTTGAAGATATCAGGCCTTTCTAACGGGAGGAGGGGGGAGAGGGCGTATTCCTTCTTCTTCTTTTTTTTTCAAGAATTCTCGGACCATGTTGAGACCATTTTTTGAGATATTTGTTGTATCATACAGCCCTTCTCTTGTAAGCATGAGAGTGAGGAAGCACACATTTCAATGGCTACGCGATTATCTGCAACCGGGAGCCTTTTCAGCCCAACTAATATATAGGGTAAGGATCAAGAGAGGAAGAACCTTCATCCTCTCTTGGTAAGGATACATGAAGGGGGTTTTCCACTCCTGCCAACCGCTTCCACCAATGCCTGTCAACAACAAAAGGCCCTCCCACAGAGAGTGAACATTGTTTAATAGAAGTTCTTGGCCTGCAAATACAGCCAATAATTATTGCTCTACACTACTAAGGGAATACCCCTAACCGGGTGGGAAGGAAGTTCATTGATGACTCATGACATCGAAACATAAGAACCACACCATAGTAAAACTTCACATGGGTTACTGATCCAACAAACACATTTTCTGGATCACTTAAGGGTGAGCGGTTTACTCTTAGACCTGTCTGTGTACATGTAAGTATCTCAGCAACTGGCAATACTAAAGCTTTTTACGCGGGATGCCCTTAGGGCAGCCTGTGTCTAAAATTGGGCTGGGTATCCTTTTTTTTTTCTTCATGGTAGCTTCAAATCTGCACATTCATTTATTCATTAAACTCTGCTCTCTCCTAGAAGGGATGTATTGTTCTGATTGTCTTCAACAAAAATGGCCCAATCAAAATCTATTAATGGCGCGTATACCACGAGGGAGGGGACCCCCTCATCCCTGTTGATAAATCAAACATTCCCAATGAAAATGGTTTTCTTGGTCTGGAAATGGTATCAAGGGATTTATGGGAAAGTATTGGTATATTTGGTATTTACGTTAAAAATATGGACATCCGTTTAGGTGGAAGGCACGTATTTTAAGTTGTCCATGTTCACCTGTTCACCCTCGAAGTTTTCAGCACCTGCGAGTGCGACCAAGTCCGAGTTTCTACTATTCATTTAATTGGCGCTGATTCAAACACGCAATGTCGATTCGAAACGCAAAGAAAAATCTGGCCGCCTTTGCGCCTATTGAGCTTTATTGTTTCGCAAGTGGGAAAAATCTCAGCATTTTAGATTATGCTAATCGATACTGAACTGAAACACGCTCCAATGTAAAGATATTTACTTACACAATGGTTATTCATGATTTTCGTGATAGATGAACCGTACCAAAAATTTATTCACGTACCCATGCGCACCTCAGCTCAAATGGGTTTTTGAATTCTTAACGGACATTTCGTTTGCTGCTTTACGAACCGAAAGAACTTAAATCTGGAACGAAAGTTGGTCTCTGAAAAGTTAGCTCATGCACAAATCTCCCAAGAGCTTACCAGACTTTGCCCGGAACTTAAGCGGACAGTTTTTAAAGATTTACCTGAAGGTTTGAGGCATGAAGTGATGGTGAAAGCCGCGTGTTGGTGCAAGTCCAAGGGTTGTACAGTTGAAACCCGCCTGAGCGGAATATGGGAATAGATCGTGGCAATGTGGCAGGGAAAAAGGCTTCGATTTGGTTGATTAATCCAATATAGAAGTAAGATGTTAAGGGATGTCAATTAACAGTTGGATTGCAAAGTTTGCTCTTGTCCAAAACTCGTTTTTCTATCATGCTCGGATAAAGCCACGGAATTTGCTTTCCTCCTCACCGTTTCCCTAAAAGATATCAGTTGCGCACCATTCACCGATGTCGGCCAGAGCTCAGAACTCCTATAAGAGGTCGAACTGAAGCCCTTCCGATTACTGAAACTGTGCAACACTCGAAAAAAGGATATCCAAGTACTCCTTTAAGGAATTGAACTGAAGCCCTGCCGATTACTCACACTGAGAAACACTCGAACACACGATATCCGAGACCTTCCATAAGAAGTTGAACTGTGGCACTTCCAATTACTAAAACAGATCAACACTCGGAAACGGGATATCCGAGCCCCTTTAAAAAGAGTTTAACTGAAGCCCTTCCGATTACTGACACTGAGCAACACTTAAAACTAGTAGTAATCAACGATTATAGAGTGCGTTCGACAGCCTTAAGTTGTCCGATTGTACGGCCTGCTGCGTGACTTTTTTTTAGGTAGCCCTTTCGTCCTTTTATATCTGTACGTATTGTGTAACTACCAAGGTGAAATATTTGCAATAAACGAAGCTGAATTTTAAATTTCAGCGGCTACGTTGTTGAACTTAAAAATAATAGAAAGTATTTTCGGTCCGTCTGTTGCGTGACACCGCCGGTCGAACTTTAAAATAATGCACATCATTTTCGGTAAGACGCTTTCAATCTTTGAGAAAAACGAAACGTACAGGCCAGCGTACTATTTTGGTCTTCTATTCAAAAGGTATTTTACCAAAATGCCGCGAAACTTACGCGACTATAAAGTCGTAAAAATGTCAAACTGAAGCGAGCTAATTTGCATACAGTTTTGAAAGAAATCTCAGGGCCAAGGTTATCCAGAGAGCGGATAACTCTATCCAGTGGATAAAATGTTCTCCGCTGGATAGCGAATTATCTGCTGGTGAAAAGTCCGTCTTTACTCGTATTGTAAAAGGTTTCTGAACATAGCAACGATTTTGATGACAATAGTCTTTTCGCCCGGGTCTTTTCGTAGTTCCACAGGCTAGTTTGCGGTTGAAATCTATTTCTGACACGACGAAATGTACAACGGGCGTGCAGCGCTGTCCGATGCGCTGTTCGATGAATTTATTTCCCACGGAAAATTATTTTACCGCGGCCACAAAACGTGTTAGTTCTTCAATGCAATCTTTCACAAAAAAGATTTCTGGAAGAAAGGGAAAAGATTCTGCAGAGATATTTCCATCCAGTCACGTCCAGTGAATATTGATGAACATTGCAGTTGAAACGAAGGAAGTGAACATCGATAAGCTTTCGCAATAATTTCGCAAGATTGCAAATGCCAGTAACTCTAAGTCTAACTTCAAGCGTAAACAACACAACTTATCTGATAACACTCCACACAACAAGGAAGCACAGTCCAGAATTCGACAAGCAAGCACACCAAACGCCAAGAAAGGGTCAAGCACACCAAACGCCAAGAAAAGGTCAAGCACACCAACAAGCACGCAAATCGTGAAACTCGACCCGCTAGCAACATTAAAAGATGGCTCTAGCGCGAAAGCGAGGGGGCGACTCTTATACGAAAACGAGACTAAAAAGATGGCTCTAGCGCGAAAACGAGGTTAGAGTCATCATAAGTTCGCACCAGTTTCCCGGCCGACACATGCCCCTGCAAAACTCAAGCGGGGGGGCTATTTGGGTGTCCTTACAGCAATCTCGAAAAGTTCTGCAAAGCCGTACACAGGCACACCAACTCAAAAGACACAGGACGCAAAAACGAAATTAGGCTTGCGTTCTCCTTCGTCGAACGCAAAAAAGGATATCCGAGTCCCCTTATAAGGAGTTAAACTGAAGCCCCTTCCGATTACTGAAACTGAGCAACACTGGGAAACTGGTTAGCCCAGTCCTCCTATACGGAGTTCAACTGAAGCCCTTCCGATTACGAACACTGTCCTACACTCGAAAACAGGATATCCAAGTACTCCTTTAAACAGTTGAACTGAAGCCCTTCCGATTACTAACACTGACCTTCGCTCGGAAAAAAAGATATCCGAGTACTCCTATAACAAGTTTAACTGAAGCCCTTCCGATTACTAACACTGACCTTCGCTCGGAAAAAAGATATCTGAGTACTCCTATAACGAGTTGAACTGAAGCCCTTCCGATTACTAACACTGACCTTCGCTCGGAAAAAAGATATCCGAGTACTCCTATAACGAGTTGAACTGAAGCCCTTCCGATTACTGACACTGACCTTCGCTCGGAAAAAAGATATCTGAGTACTCCTATAAGGAGTTGAACTGAAGCCCTTCCGATTACTGACACTGACCTTCGCTCGGAAAAAAGATATCCGAGTACTCCTATAACAAGTTAAACTGAAGCCCTTTCGATTACGAACACTGACCTACACTCGAAAACAGCCTGATCCGTGTCCTTCTATAAGGAGTTGAACTGAAGCCCTTCCGATTACTGACACTGACCTACGCTCGGAAAAAGGATATCCGAGTACTCCTATAAGGAGTTGAACTGAAGCCCTTCCGATTACTAACACTGTCCTACATTCAGAAACAGGATATCCAAGTCCCCTTATAAGTAGTTAAACTGAAACCCTTCCGATTACTGACACTGACCTACACTCCGAAAAAGGATATCCGATTACAGTTAAACCTGTATATAACGGCCCTGTATATAGCGGTCACCCTGTGTATAACGGTCACTGAACAACTTCCCAAAAATCGTCCCTTATATGTCCTGTTAAGTTAACCTGCATATAGCGGTCACCTGTATATAACGGACGCGGTCACCCTTTAGGCTTCCTGAATGCACAATTTCATTATCTTCTACCTGTATATAACGGTCACGTAATTGGGTTATGATTAACGAATAATGACATGCTTTATTCATCAAGCCACCAAGGCAAGGGCCTCACAAAAATACAAATATTAGTACTGAACACAACTACTAATACATGTCATCGCCTACGTTCGACACATGCTTGCCGCAGATAACATTAAAGTGCTATAACAATAGTTACTGTAACTGTAACAACACAACCGTACCACACTGTTTTCACTTTCGTCATAGTTCCCTGATTATAACCGTGTACTGTACTTATCAAGTTGACAGCCGCGGTTTTTCACTGAAAGTATACTGCACCTTCCTTAAAGTACACCACGGACATTTTATGGCCATTTTTGTCGTATTTTTTTTTTCTGTTGAAAATTGTTGTCAATAAATGTAAATTGAGTGATCCACTTAAAAACGTTGTTCATTAGCTTCCAGTAGACGTTTACTGCACCTCCCTAAAAGTACACCACGGACATTTTATCGGCCTTTTTTATCGTGATTATTGCGTTGCTGTTACTCGTTATTGTCAATTAAACGTAAATTAAGTGATTATTTGCATATAAAAATGCTATTTATTGACTTCTGGGGGAGTTTAAAGGAAACCTGTGTACAGCGGTCACCCTGCATATAACGGTCATCTGGCCATTTCCCAAGGGTGACCGTTATATACAGGTTTGACTGTACTTCTATAACGACTTACACTGAAGCCCTTCCGATTACTAGCACTGTCCTACACTCGGAAAAAGGATATCCGAGTACTTCTATAACGAGTTTAACTGAAGCCCTTCCGATTACTAACACTGTCCTACACTCCGAAAAAGGATATCCGAGTACTTCTATAACGAGTTTAACTGCAGCCCTTCCGATTACTAACACTGTCCTACACTCGGAAAAAGGATATCCGAGTACTCCTATTACGAGTTTAACTGAAGCCCTTGCGATTACTAGCACTGTCCTACACTCGGAAAAAGGATATCCGAGTACTCCTATAACGAGTTGAACTGAAGCCCTTCCGATTACTGACACTGACCTACGCTCGGAAAAAGGATATCCGAGTACTCCTATAACGAGTTGAACTAAAGCCCTTCCGATTACTAGCACTGTCCTACACTCGGAAAAAGGATATCCGATTACTTCTATAACGACTTACACTGAAGCCCTTCCGATTACTAGCACTGTCCTACACTCCGAAAAAGAATATCCGAGTACTCCTATTACGAGTTTAACTGAAGCCCTTCCGATTACTAACACTGTCCTACACTCGGAAAAAGGATATCCGATTACTTCTATAACGACTTACACTGAAGCCCTTCCGATTACTAGCACTGTCCTACACTCCGAAAAAGAATATCCGAGTACTCCTATTACGAGTTTAACTGAAGCCCTTCCGATTACTAACACTGTCCTACACTCGGAAAAAGGATATCCGAGTACTCCTATAACGAGTTTAACTGCAGCCCTTCCGATTACTAACACTGTCCTACACTCGGAAAAAGGATATCCGAGTACTCCTATTACGAGTTTAACTGAAGCCCTTGCGATTACTAGCACTGTCCTACACTCGGAAAAAGGATATCCGAGTACTCCTATAACGAGTTGAACTGAAGCCCTTCCGATTACTGACACTGACCTACGCTCGGAAAAAGGATATCCGAGTACTCCTATAACGAGTTGAACTAAAGCCCTTCCGATTACTAGCACTGACCTACGCTTGGAAAAAGGATATCCGAGTACTCCTATAAGGAGTTGAACTGAAGCCCTTCCCATTATTAACACTGACCTACACTCGAAAACAGGATATCCGAGTACTCCTATAACGAGTTGAACTAAAGCCCTTCCGATTACTAGCACTGACCTACGCTTGGAAAAAGGATATCCGAGTACTCCTATAAGGAGTTGAACTAAAGCCCTTCCGATTACTGACACTGTCCTACACTCGGTAACAGGATATCCGTGTCCTCCTATAAGGAGTTGAACTGAAGCCCTTCCGATTACTAAAACTGAGCAACACTCGGAAACAGGATATCCTAACCCTCCTATAAGGAGTTGAACTGCAGCCCTTCCGATATACTAACACTGTCCTACACTCGGAAAAAAGGATATTCGTGTCCTCCTATAAGAAGTTTAACTGAAGCCCTTCCGATTACTGACAGTGAGCTACACTCGGAAATAGGATATCCGAGTGCTCCTATGAAGAGTTGAACTTAAGCCCCTCCGATTTCTTGTTCGGAAGTTCTACCACAGAGATACGTATGATTAAACCTGATTGTATACTAGATTCCTGCTGAATGAATGAGAATGATGTATTATTCAATGAATGACACTGAGCTATACCTGGAAACCGCATATAAAAGTCCTCCTATGAGGAGTGGAACCGAAGCCCTTTCGATAACTTGTTCGGATGCTCTACCACTGAGCTACTTGTGTTTAAATCTGATGGGATGCTATAATCCTGGTGAATGTACGGATTCATTGAAATGACACTCAGCTATACTCCGATACAGGTTATCGGAGTCCTCCTATATGGAGTCGAACCAGCGCTTCCGATTATGTACTAGTTCGGATGCTTTACCACAGTTCTACATTTGTTAAATCTGATGGTATACTATAGTCCTTATGATTGGATGAGAATGGTGTATTATTATTCGGTGAATGAGAATGAAGTACAGCTGTACTCGAAATCAGGATATCCGAGGCCTTCTCTGCGGAGGCGAACCTTAGCCCTTCCGATTACAAGTTTGGATACTCTACCACAGAGCTACACGCGATTAAGTGTGATGTGTATGCTGTAATCCTGGTCAATGCATGAGAATGATGTATTATTCAGTAAATGACACTGAGCTATACTCGGAAACAGGATATCCGAGTCCTCCTTATGGGGAGTGGAACCTAAGACTTTGCGATAAGTAGTTCGGATGTTCTACTACAGAGCTAAATGTGAGTAAATGTGATCGTATACTATAATCTTAATGATCGCACGTTTCCTGCTGTTGTTTTTCTTCTGCACGTCATTCATTTGCTGCTATAGGAATGAAAGTCTGTTAACTGATAACGATCAAGTCTGCACTCGTTCGTAATTTACTGACACAAATCTGATTGTTTTTTTGGGTTTTTTTTAAGTTTGTAGTGTATCACGTTAATTTCCTATACATGAACACTGAGTGAGATGCCTCTATCCATCATTGGTAGACCTATAGATAACAAACAAGATTTCGAAGGTATGTTGCTATCGGCTTGATGTCATCTTACTCTCGAGTCGACCAAAGATCGGCGCTAGGTGCCCTGGACTTTCGTTTTCTGAGCGGCACATTTTCGTAAGCTTGTTGGACTTATTTTTCGACCAAATAGTTTCTTGTAGTTCTTGAGTTGGTAGTTGCTATTGTGTAGTGCGATCAATGAATATAAGCCTATCAGTTTCATGGAAATTTTAGAAAAAGTATAAAATTATCTTACGGGTACATAAGTTAACGGTATATCCCCACTTAATTCTTCCATAACCGGCCTATTAAAATGGGAAATTTATTGGGAAAAAAATAGACTATTCTCCTCCTTTTCAGGAAAGACTACTCCAGATGGGTATGAGCACCTCAACTATCCGCGGCGTTACTATCATAGAAACACGAGGGAAAGCTGACGAAGGATGGATGAGTGTTTTCTTCTGATGTGAACTATCATGAAGGAGTTAGTAAGCGGTTATCGCCATCGGCTCTTTCCTGAAGGTTAGTTGGGGTAGTGTACTTCCTCACTTATTTAACTATAAGGTAAGCGCAGCTTAAAAGAGTGTGACTCTTTTTTCATTGGATTTTGAGAAGAGTATTATAGCAAGTTTAGATAACGTATTTTCTCGATTAAACGTCCCCGGTGTTTATTAAAAAATCAGAGGTTTTGGTTCCGCCTTTGAAAACCGGCGTTTAATCGGAGTCCGGCTTTTATTGATAAAGTGCAGTCTTCTGACATTTTTTTTCAGGCCAATTTCTTATTACCCATCCTCGGAAATCCAGGGGCAGTTTGTTATGAGGCGGGGTGATTTTTCTCTTCCCACCGCCTTGACAAACTGCCCCTTGTTCTCCGAGGAGGATTATTACCTAAAGTTACATACGGCGCGTCTATGCGTGTATGTCGCAGCAGTGCTATTCAAGAGAATATACTGGACCGCAAATAAACGCCGGGACCTCGATCAAACACTCCCGGCGTTTATTTAAAAATTAGAAATTTTGACCCGACGTTTATACGAGGCCGGCGTTAAATCGAGAAAATACGGAGGTAATTTTAGTTTTAAAAGAGGTTTATTTTCCAATGAGCTAGTGTTGTAGTAGGGTAGAGATTTGTGCCGCTTTTCGTCTGAAAATGGTCTGAAATAGTTTCATGGTTTGGTAGAACATGTTTGTAAGAAATGAGATGTTATGTTTTAAGCCTGGTGAATAAATGATATGTTAATTTTTCAGTCAGTTACACAGGCATACTATCTCTAACAAAACTAGCAATCTTGATCGTCTTAAGCATTGCTCCTAAGCTGTAGCAATAAAGTTAAACCTTAATGGATGTATCAATGCATCAATGTATCAATGCATTAATTATCAATTAACAATAATCAGACCTACAGCTGAAATCCGTTTTTTCTTCTTTCCTTTTAGGGTGTTTTCTGTGGTTGAAGTCTCACGAAGTTTTTACAGCGGTTACCAATAACACGCGACCTATCGCCTTCAAAAGACTCCGATAAAGTTGCGTTTTGGTGGACGTCAGTCATAGAAAAGCCGTTGAAATTATTTTGAATTCTGAGAACATTTCAAGGCAACAGAACCAAGAAATTGACAGTTTTATCCGCTGACGGATGATAAACTTAATGAAAGTTGATTTCCAAGCCCGGTTATCTAAAAAAATGGGCATTGTTTAGACGAAGCCGTATTTTTTTTATGAAACATTTGAAATCGCTACACCTGATAATTAAATCAGCGATGCGTGCAAGTGAGCAGTGAATTATCACGTGCAGTGAAAATTGAAATTTTTAATTCAAAAATACCTCTTATTTGGGCTTGATCTGGCTCGAGAATCAATTTAAATAAAGTTTACCTTCTCTTAGCGAGGTAAAATTCTTAGTTTCTTGCCAGGTTACCTTGGAATCTTGTCAGAATTCAAAATGATTTCAACGGCTTTTCTTTGATTGACGTCCACCAAAACGCAACTTTTATCCGACTCTTTTGAATCCCGTAGGTCGCGTGTTATTGGTAACCGCTGTAAAGCTAGAGTTTATCTAAGTGAAAACGGAACAGCAAGATTCTTCAGCCAGCCTTCACTCTACATCATTGGTTAAGAATGAACACCGAATGTCTTTTTAAATCTGAAGACGAAAATGGCGTAGCCTGAACATTGATATTTCGTAATCAGATTCCCATCACTATACGAAATAACATTCCGTGAAGACCACCGAGTGGTGATAACGACTGCTAGCCTGCGATTACTTTGGCCGTGAGGCGTTTGGCTACAGCGACAGTGAGCAAACAACGATAAAGGGACTTTTTTTCCTCTTTGAAAATGAAACAACTTTAGTTACTTTACTGTAAAGTTGATCTGTAGGCCAAACTTTTGGTTGTAGTTAATGCCGCGTCTGTGGCATGACAACAGTTTGTGCCTCCATCATTCGTTGGGACCCTGAATTCGCGTAAACATTTCATGAATGTAAAAAGGAAGGCCCTTTTATTAGGCTGAGTTAGCGTAATTTCCTGGATCCTATTTTCCTATATCTCACTGAACCAATGTAGGATTTAACGTTAACCCATGTTTTACAATGATCTCTTGTATCAATTAGCGTTTACACCACTAGATTTCGTTCGTCTTAGGCTACCAATTTTTTGACTGAGATGATTCAAAACAAAAAAATGAGGAGCAAGAAAATATTTACAGGAATCCTCATTATGTAAGTTTTAACACTAAATCTTAAAGGAATTCAAATGAAATAAACATTAAAACTAAAACTAAAAATGAAAATTAAAATAAAAATAATAATTTAAAATTAATTTTTTAATTCTAATTTTAAAATTAAAATGCCCATTTATTCTGCCGAGTTCGGCACACCTAAGCATAATGGCTCTTAAAGTTTATTAATGTGGATTCCTGTAAAATTTAGTTGTCCTGTGACTTGCTGATTTTGCTAACTTGTTAAATACTGCATCATACAGTGGCCCTATAGGACACCAATATACTTTTTTCAATTCAAATCTTAGGCTCGATTACCATCCGCTGTTCGGGAAAATGAGCCCGCACTCCCGGGAGACGGCTGAAATCGAGCCTATTCAAATCTACAACTCAAATTTTTTACTACAAAACTCCGAGCTTTATAATTTTAAATTGTACAACTCGGATTTTCACCACAAAAATCCGAATTGTAAAAGTTGTAACTTGTAAACCTCGTGCGATTTACAACTTGGATCTCACTACAAAAATCCGAGTTGTAAACCTCGTGCGAAATACAACTCGGATTTTTGCATGTATAGTCAAAATCGGAGTTGTAAAATTTGAAATTATACAACTCGGATTTTTTTAGTAAAAATCCAAGTTGAAAATGGCACGAGTTTTACAACTCGGATTTTTGTAGTGAAATCCGAGTTGTAGATTTCACTTGAAAAAATTTATGTTGATGTCCTATATGGGCCACCGTAGCATCAGTTAAAAAGATGTACTGCGCTGGCCTATCTCCGAAGAAATCAGTCAGCCTTTGAACTCGTTGATTTTTATGGTGACACTTCAAACAACAACAACAACAACAACAATTTATTTACAGATTTAGATTATATAAAGGGCTTGTCCTGCAAATAGCCACAAAGCTAGTCGAGGCGGGACAAGACAAAAAAAATTACAGCAAATAACAAACATTCTGGAAAAACGGAAAACTTAACTTTACACAATAACACAGATTTAGATAAGGCTATACATCAAAATTAAAGTAAATTATATGTAATTTTTTATTATCATTAATATTACAATAGAAAAGAGATGAAAAGGGAAAAAGGAGAATCAGATTATACTGGCAAAGAGAAGGACATGGATGATCAGTTTTTCATTTGGTCAATTATCGTTTCCATTTCAATATAGGAGTCTACAGTTTCAAGTGTATCAAATAACTTTCCTTTTAGGGATTCTTTAAAAGATTTTTTTGACTTTTTTTAGAGTTCAAAGAGTTTCGGTTGTTGTTACTCACAAGAAAATATATGTACGTAGAGCTATACAACTGAAATAGGATAATGCACTTGTTAACTTTCGTGATATTATTCGGTGTAAGGTAGATGTCCAACATATTTGATGAGAATGATTTTAAAATTAATAAAAATGTTTTCGACCACTGTAACTTGAGTAGCAGTCATTTCCGGGAGCACACATGCGATCAGTCAGCTATTTAGCAACACTAGCCTGCAGAACAGGTGTTATTTTTTTATTTTTATTTATTTACTTCAGTTCTGTGTTTTTTAAGCCGCAAAACAAAAAACATTCAAATAAAATAACGCCTTTTCTGCAGGCTATACTATAGCTTGCCAGTGGAACGTATTTTCCTGTGGCAATTTAGTGGGCAATAACATTAGGATTCTTCTTATGCTAGTTTTGATCTTAAATAGTCCATACGCCCTGGCTTCTGGTCGCTTTCCTTTGCTCTTTGAAATGACTGTAACGCAGGTTACGCCACCCTCGACTTATGTTGTTCTACTATTTAACATCTTTAAAAATAATGACATTCGAAGCTAGAGATGTTCAATTCTGATAAGGGACAAATTGTAAAGATTGGATGCAACGAGAGCAGAAATGAAGAGAGGTTGTGTTTGATCTAAGCCCTCGTCCAAGCTTTGCCTTTAAGTCAATTATAACTTAGTGGACGTCCAACACCAAATTCTAACACACTCCCATTCGAACAATCTCCTGAGCCGGCTTTCTTAAACGGGTTATGTCGCCGGGGATTTTCAAGTGTTTTTCAGCGGAAAGTAAATACCTCTTCTCATTTGCGAATTGCTTGTAGAACACAAATGGAAACATATCAAGAGAATGTCTCAAAGGGAGAACAAATCATTACACGCTTTTTATGAAATTCTCAAAAACCAGGGTTAGGACCAAAAAATTTGGCCTTTCATAAAAATTGCAATCTCACCGCCATCCATGACTCAAGACACTTTTAAAAATGTACGTTTTAGTACACAGGTATGATAACTTTTGAACAAACCAAAAAAATGACAATTATGTTTAGGTTTCCATTGGTGTAAGAGTTTATTCGTTACAAATCTCACAAAAATAAAATTGAAAACGACGCTTGCTTTGCATCCGGAGTCTCATACCATCAGAAACCTCTGCAATCATTAAAACGCTTATTTCGCCTCTTATTTCTCTTTTTTCAGAGCTGCAGAAAAAGTAAATGTGGACAAAGTCTCAACGCCAAATACAGTGTTCCAACGAACCAAGTTTAACTCAAACAAACAAATAATTATACAATTGATACAGTAGTTTGTTCCAATGATATGCTTATATTAATTGACAAATACAGGAGTACAACAGTGCTTTTCAAGTAAATAAAAGGGAAAAAATGCATTACAAAGTCCACTTGTCCACTAACTTTTTTAAAGTCTTTTTCTGGGTGCAAATGTAGTTTTCTGTTTCGTACTTAATACTTACTTAAATACTTACATGAGGAAGTGTTTTAACCTCGTGCACTGATTTGGAATATGTGGTGAAAACATTGTACACTGCGCTATGAGCCCCGAATGGTTTGGCGATATAAAGGAATCATTCAAACTATTCAAAAGTAAACGTGAGTCAGACCTGTATGTGAGTGGCCCGGTCATTATGTTATCATGATCAATTTCCGGTGTGAGTCGACGTGAAGCGTCACGAAAGTTTAGCGAAACAACATCACGCTATCTTTGTGACTCAAACTATTCAATTAGATCAACCGTAACGGGAGGATACGTTTCCACCTGTACTTAGTGCTAAACATACACCAAGTCATTCCGCGTAAACGCCCATAGGCGTCTTGTTGTTCTTTTTATTTTCTTCATGGTAGCTTCAAATCTGCATATTTATTTGTTCACTAAACTCTGTACTCCTATAAGGGATCTATTGTTCTGATGGTCAAATTAAAATCTATTATCGCGTGTATATCACGAGGGAGAGGACCCCCCAACCCCTACCTGTGTGACGTCAAATCATTATTTGATTTATTCATTAAACCTGGATTAAATTCTGCTCTCTCCTAGAAGGGATGTTTTTGTCCACTATTGTGGCGTCCACATCGCTTTTTTTTTTTAGACTCACCTTTGCCGTTTTCAAAAAGAAAATTAACCATTTTAAAGCGGTAAATCGAAAGAATAACTTCTAAGAAGCACTCGACAGTTTAAACGGTGGAAATTGCCGAGTTCCTGGCGAAGGAATCATGTTTTGTTTGACAGTTGTAGAGCCACAATGCGAGAAGGAAAGGTCATTGATAAGCTAAAACACACATATTTCCAGTAGCGTTTTTACTACTGGAAATCCACTTCAGAAAACGTGAGTCAGGCCATGAGTGTGGTCACACACACGGTATAATGATAACCCGGGGGGGGGGGGTACTCCCAAAAAAATTGGGTAGGGGTGTGCGAACCGCTTCCCAAAACCCTTACCCTATTTATGACCAAAAATTTGATACCCTATTTATGACCTGACCCTTGAATCAATACCCTGTTTCAGACCTGCCTTATAATTATTTCCCTAGTTCAGACCAATGTTAAAGGCAAGGTAGGTTACCAGACTGCATGTGCAAAGACTTTTCGAGCTCAGAATTCCACACAAAAACGCGGGTTGCATAATGTGCCAAAAATCGATACCCTAATGTTTGTTTTTTATATATTGTACTGAATCTTGTTGTACGTGTGAAAAATAAAAATTGAATTGAATTAATTGAATTATTTATTACCAAAATGGGGGCAAAAAGGCTAAAATCGATAGCTATCTATGACCAAAACGGCTGAAAAACCATACCCTTTGGGACCGCACATACCTATATAGCCCAGATAAGGGAGTACCCCCCCCCCCCCCGGAAACGATAAGTAGCGTAACAAAAGGGAATACGGAAACAACATTGCGCTATCTTTGTGACTCAAACTATTCCACTAGCTAGAATGGTTTTAAAAATCTGCGAAGCATACAATGGGAATGAATGAGGCCACATTAAGCATCCTGCAAAAATGCCTTTTAGGCTTTATTATTCCAAGGATGTGCTTACATGTATTTACCAACATTCTGGTAACAGTGAACTTTTTCGCTGAATGCAGTAAGATAATACAATGTATTTTAAAACAATTGACACCTAAGTTTCGAATGATTGATTACACATTTTCCTCCCACTTGAGTAGTCTAGACCTCACATTTCCATATCATACATTTTCAAAACATGAACTCTCCCCTGTTCCCATATTACAAAAATAACTCCAACAAACCCTGCTCAGCACATTTGAAATTATTCCTCTATCTAAAGACTTTTATCTTTACAATTACATTATGTCTTCATTATGTTAGAGTGTGTTTGAAGAATTTTAGATTCCTTTTGATGACTGCATGAAAACGTTGATTTCGTTTTAAAACACTATTAATTTTTCAGATACAATTTACCTTGGTGTATGACAGGTATATTAAATACTTTTTAGCCTCCTTCCCAAAATTATGCAAGCTTAAAACCTTCTTGAGTAAAACAATCCCCCCAGTAATGGGTCTTTCATGAAAACAATCAATAAACCCTCTTCAGTTGACCTAAAGAAACAAGCCCTCATGCTGGGCTTATTCTTAAAGTCATATGCAGTGCAGTCTTGGGATCGCATTGAGAGTTCTGTAATCATGCCATGGCCATTTCATGTTGTGCAGCATACCTAGTACACAAAACAAAAAAAAAAGCTTTTAGTTTTGAGGTGAATACTTACACTGACTAAATGAATAACTTTTGAGTTTTAGTTTTTAATCTTTGTTTGCGAGGTGAATTTACCCATTAAAAACTGTTGCATTTGCAGCAGGTTCACAGTCTTGTGACATAGATTTACAGATCGAAGGTTCCTGCCAATGCAAGGCACAGAAGTGAAAGAACTTGCCTCAAACCAAATCTGGTCCCGTTTCAAATCACAGAATAAGAGATAACATATGTATGTTAACTTTATTGCATTTGCAGCAGGTTGACAGTTTTGCAACATACAATCGTTTACAGATCAACAGACGAACATTGTCCATTTTGAAATCATGAATCAAGTAATGTCTTAAAAAAAATAATAACTAAGAGGCACTCAAATAACTTTCACATTCCCATTTATCATCATACATGCACTCCAATGAACTAGGATCATGCTCTTGATCCAACATGGTCTCACTCACCTTCCTGTCACAAAGTGGAAGAGTTGCCTCTCTATGTCACCAAGCAGAGAACTTGCACCAATCCTAAACAAGTCAGGGCGTGTCCACTCATCACCAAGTTCTTCCTTCATCAGGGATAGCCATGTTAAAGCATCTTTCGCACTACGAATCCCACCGGCTGGCTTGAAGCCTACTTTATGACCTGTTCGCTGAAAGGAGAGGAAAAAAATTAATCAATTGAAATTTATACATATGGAGTGTCCCCATCCTGTACCTACCTCATCTTGTCATGGAATTATGTGCTACACAAATTTACAAATTTATGTTCATTTTAAATAGTTGCTGAAACATTCTTGAGAATGATGAAATTGGTTTCAGCCCTTACAAAATATACCAGCAGCTGGCAAATTTGCTTCATACCGACAATGGTCTTCTGCTTAGCTTACAACAATTTTCTTTAAGACCCCTTTAATTTGGACGTAGCTTTTTCCACCCACTACTCCTGCTGTTGCCTCCAACATGTAATGCATGAACTCTTTTGAGAGGGCTGTGTTTTCTTGTAGGTAATGGCTTAACATGAGATGTAACATGTGACGTAACATGTGAATTTTTGTTTTCTTTTCCTTTTCTTTGTGAATTGTAAATAAATTTTGATATATTTTATTTCATGCTTGAGATATGTAAATCATTTTTTTTTATTTATTTATTTATTTATTTATTTATTTATTTATTTATTTATTTAATCATAAAGCACCATGAGCTCAGGATATAAGTGCTATAGAAACAAAGCTATTATTATAATTATCATCATCATCATCATCATCAACAGGGTGACTGTTGAGTAACTAAACCCACTGCCATCCCTGATCCCTTATTAGGATGACTGATATGCTATCGTTGCAAAATAGTGCAGTAAATAAAGAGACCGGAAAAAAACCCAGCATTACCTGATAGAAATCCCTAACTGCTCGCACCATCACTAATGCCACAGGGAAAGTTGCATTTACTGACTCTTTACCAGTTGATGTTTTAATGAAATCTGATCCAGCCATCATGCAAACCAGACTGGCTTTGTATACATTGGTTAGTGAACCAAGCTCACCTGAAAGAAACAGTGAAGACAATAAACTGAAGACTGTAAATTAGCTATACTATAATATCATTATAGTAATGAAGTGAGGACTTTATTTGAATGGATGCACTCATAGTGTACATACATCTATCATTAGTAACCCTTTAAGGGGAGAATACACCTAAATTTGAATGAAATTTGAAGAGGCTTTAAGAAGGGATAGAGGAAAGAAAATTATTTTTAGGACACTAACAGACAGTAATGTGTTAATACCCACGCAAGAGCACCCCAGGTTGCTAGTGGACTAACTTGGTATCAGTCTGTTAATTATTAACTACAAATTCCAATTTTAAAACTTCACTAAATCTTCAATATTTCTTATTTCTCTTAATTTTACCAATCTTTCTCGAAAAACTACCCCTCCCAAATATACCTAGCCTCCCATGCAGTCGTTTTTAGGGGACTCGTATTACCTCCTCCCCACAAACGCCTGCTTACCCAAGCGCCACATTCCTTTCCCATTGTTTTACCCAAGCACCCTAGCCAATCACCATCGAGGCATTGTCCAATGATATCAAATCAAATTCCTGGTTACAACGGCCGCTTCCGTTTCCCGCGAGGTTTGTACAGTCTCTGGTACAGTCTTGAGAGATGCGGGAGTTAAGTTAGAATGTACACATATTTTTTCACTTCTGGAATGGCTGGTTATGGCTGAAACGCCAAAACAAATATCGAGTGTGAATAAAAGGGCTTCTTGTGCGACGTTTTGACACCGTTAACTGCTGGGAGAGTCAAAATCTTCGGGAAAGTGTAGTCGATCTTCCCCGCCTGATCGAGTTGACAGTCGATGAAGATATCACCTCTTGCACTACTCTACGTTACTCTGGAACAGATTTGTTCGTTTGGACGAAGTGCTTCGAGAGACTAACTCGATTCAAGGGAAGATCTGCATTATTTATCAGTCCATTTAAGACTATTAAACGGAAAGTTAAACGACAAAGAGCCGATCAACTTGTGGTCCTTGTGGAAAATGTCAGCTAATGTAGTACATGCCCCCGAACAAATTGCAATAATAAAGCAAGTTTCAACTGCAAAATCTTAAACGTTTACTGACATATCGGGTAATATTTCGGTTTCCTCCACACCGACAAGGTCGACAAGATTGAAGGCAAAGCAATAAAATCGCTTTAATATTCAATATTAAAGCGACTTTGCGTAACCATTCGGCAAATTGACGAAAATATCGCTATTTCCCGTCACGAATTCTAATTCTTTGATTGCAGTCCGTTGATAGACATTTAAACTAGAAAGTTTAAACGTAGGGCACACAATACTCAAAGCTCACGTAAGCTCGGTAAAGTTCTGTCTCTGCCGTGATGTTTTTACTGTTCGAGACCGCGAGAGGCATTCTGGGGTCAAGGTCAACCTTCCAGATTTTAGAAGGTTCGCTGTGATTGGCTTAGCGGCGGAAAGGAATGTGGCCCTTGGGTAAGCAGGCGTTTGTGGGGAGGAGGTAATTCGAGTCCCCTAAAAACGACTGCGTGGGAGGCTAAAATATACCCAAAAATTCACAAAATACCCCCCAACACAGATTCACGATATGATGATAGGGTTTTTGGATTGTTTGAAACGTGAACGAGATATTTCCATTAAAGCCATGTCAAGTGGCGGAAAAATGGCGTTCAGTTGTAACTCCCCCAAGCACCAATATCAACATGCCAATTCTTCCAAGTGGTTTCCATTATATTTCTTATGGTACTGTTTACAATTGTTTTACATGCACCATCTCACCATCTCACAAAAAAGGTGTGTCTTTTTAGGCTAATGGCTTAAGTCCAAAGTAGAATGCACTGAGCAGAAATTGGGTGTATTTGAAATTATATCTATTTTCTACTAGCCACTTCAGCTGCATGTACCAAGTTACATGTACAACTACAATGTGGCTTGCCATAATTTGTGGTTTGATGTACAAAGAAAAGGAGCCAAACAAGATGTGTCAGAAAAGAAGTTTTGGCTAGTAGGGAAATGATGGCTATACAAAGATCAATGCCATTACAAAATTCTGAGTGATTATCAGTGTAGATCATATGGAAAACAGGCTACATGTATCCAAATGACTGCATTTGACATGTATTCAATCACTTAATTGATCACCAAGATGCCATGTGTCACGCTACCATTATAATCACTATTGACACTGTACGGTTGCAAAACATTTTTTAATGATCAAGCCAATCATTGAAAACAAGTCTTTTACTACATGTCAACCTTTGCATATAATGCCATCCATTTAAAGTAGAGCATTTTAAATAAATATGCTTTTAAATGCTTTTAATTTGTTGAAAACTCAAATTGCCACAAAATCTCCCCCTTTAATGATTTGGCTTTCAATTATTAGATCTAAAACAACCTTGATGTTCTCTTTGTGTTTCTAGTATCATCCATATTTCAACTTGTTATTTTAGTGGGTGTGAGTCACATGATTTCTTAGTGCAAGGGGTCTATTAATAGACACCACTGTAAGCTATTCCAGGGTTCTAATAGCTTTTTTTTGCAAATTTGCCTTCTAGATTCCCACTCCTCGGCTGCAACTCCACAATAACTGTTGTTTCATCATTATAAAATTGGAGCAAGAAGTGATCTACAGGAATTGCAGCAGATTTCAAACTTTCTCAATTGCCTCAATCTAAAATTTAAAAAGAAACCGCTTAGCACTATACCACTTTGCTGTCAGAACATTGGCCAATTTGGTGACATTCCCAACAATTTTAGTTTCTATTACTTTTTGTACTCACCATGGCGACCAAAAGGGTTGCAGCCTGTAACACTGTATAAATTTCACCTCAACATTTTTATATTTATGCATTATCAATCTAAAAAATGTAGTTTGCAATAACATTATGTGCAAAATAGTACCTGTTGCAATAATAGTTTTCAGATGAGCATCTCCACATGCCTTTCTCATTGCCTTTACTTCATTGTAAAGTGCTTCCCAGTTTGCCTCCAGTACATATGCTCTGCTGATCACAATGTCTATTTCTGTAGCACCTGATTCTACAGCACTCTCTATCTCCTCCAACCTCTGTTTGATTGGTGTCTGGCCTAAATTTGATTCCCAATACAAACACATCACCAAAGATTACTGGTCAGTAGTTAATTTAAAATAATGTAGATGGGAAGATTGATCCTTCGGACAGGAAAAGAAAAACAAAAGAAAAAATTGAATAATATCCTTAAACCAATCACCAATTGACGATCTTGGGAAAGGTACCCAAGAGAAGGTGGCGCCAGGCAAGATACAAGCAACCAAGTGTCCACTAATTGCTCAAAGTGCTGTACAACAATGGTTAAACTATAAAATACAAACTAATAGCTATTATGATGAAATTAACTTAACTACAAAAATAACTAGACCTCATAAGCAAATAAATTATTCAAAAGTACATGTATGTCTTCAACTGCGTCTTGAACTGGTCAACAGAGGTAACACTTCTGAGGTCAAGAGGCAATTGATTCCATAGCCTAGGAGCAACTACAGAAAAAGCTCTTACTATCACCATACATCTTTAACCTACATTTAAGCACAGCTAAAAGATTCTGAGAACCAGAACAAAGCAAACATGGACTATTATGGTGGTGTAAAAGTTCAGATAGGTAAGTTAGTGCCAAGCCATTACGGCACTTGTAGAGTAAAAGCTATATTTAAAAATGTATGCGGTAGTTTAGCAGTAGCCAGTGAAGTTTAATCATGATAAAAAAAAGTAATATGGTCAAACCGCTTAGTTAACGTAACAATGCATGCAGCAGTATCTTACATTAATCTTAGCTTATTTAACAGATGTTTAGGAAGTCCATATAACAAGGAGTTACAATTATCCAGTTTAGAGCTAATGAACACATGTACTATTATTTCAGAGGTAACTTCACTTAATTTCTGATAATAAAAGGTTTTGTGAAAAACAGTGAACAAGTTAAGTGTACAGCTCAAATTAAAGTCCTGGGGTAGAAAAACAAAAGCATTTCAAAGAAAATGTTCTCTATCATAGTTTTATAGACCGAAGTATTGTTGTTCGTGCCTTCGGAGATAACCGAGGTTGCAAATTCCATCCATTCGCTCAGGAAAACAGGCCCATTGATGTAAAGTTCACGCATACCCAAATAGCGATCTTGGTGAATTCCTATAATTTCTAAGACATCATTATGGTCCGTGAAAATGTAAACTTCCATCTGGATTTTCTCGCGTTTCCTTTGGTGAAATTTCCTAAAAACTGACACAGAGATTTCAAATAATTTGCTCTAATTAGGGCTCAGTTTGTACAAAAATTTATAAGACAAGTTTTTACGCAGTGGCAAAAACCACAAATTTGCAAAAAGCAAAGAATCTGCTTTTGTAACCCCTGCCTTTTTTGCTCTTAAAAGATTTTCCTGGTCAGGATTTATCCCCTGTGAGAGTTTTAGAAGATTTCACCAAAGGAAATTAAAAAAAAATTAAAATCAAAGCCTAATACATGCTGACAAATGCCTGTGTTGGAGTAGTTTTAACTCCAGACTCAAAGAAATTAAATTGTTACCAGCGAGGGTTCGAGGACACAGTTTTGTTCTCGATAATTACATTTTGAGTGATTTCAATGAATTGGCAGAAACAAAACTGGAGAAAACTGGCTTTCAATGTGTAACATAGCGTGCGCCATATTATAAGTGAAAATTGTATGGAGCCACCTTGAGTGGTAGTGGCAGGACACACAGATTTTTTTAACATGTTCTGTTAAGTTAAGACAATGATCAAAAGTAACCCCCAGAGTCTGGGCAGAAGATTTGGGTTGAATCTTCTCATCACCCACTTGAATGAACTCTAGGGCGGGCCTGGAACGAGAAAGTGTGAGGTTATAAGGACAAGTTCAGTTTTCTCCTGATTAAGTTCAAGTCCATTATTCACCATCCAGCAGTCAAGATCATTGAAACAGCATTCAACACGATGCTTGGCCAGTGAAAGATCATAGCTACAGTCAGTTTTAAAAGATATATATATAGCTGGGTGTCATCAGCGTAGAAATGATACCGTAACTTGTGGAGCTTAATGATATTGGCAATGGGCGATGTGTATAGGAGATAGAGAAGAGGGCCCAGAACAGATCCCTGAGAGCGCTGTATTGTCAAAGCAACTGCACATCCTCACACAGCTGTATGAGACCCTGTGCGAGACCCCAAACACGCATAACTGCCCCAAACGCCGAAGACCAGCATTGGCTGAAGTCTAACATAATTTTACATTTAGCCACATAAAAATATATATGTAGAAATGGTCCTGGTGGCAGGTAAGTGATTTTGCCACAATGCCAGCTCCACCTGCTAATACCACACTAGAGTGTGTTGTTGAGTGAAACGGGGGTGTTCCTGAGGAGGGGAGGGGGCGGGTATGCTGGAATGGGAAGTACCTTGCAATTGACCACTAATGAATCAGAAAAAGCTGGATGCATTTTCATGTCCAATGAATCAGTCATTAAGTTTCGGAATAAATCTAATAATCTCAACAGATCCAAGATCTTACCTGCTGGAAATCCTGCGGCTACTGAAGCAACTGGGACTTTGGAGTCGATATCTTTGAGAGTTTTTACCGCATCCGGAACACGGGACGCGTATACACAGACAGCACCTGTAGTTACACCCTTATCCGCCATTCCCATACTCTCCAGCAAGTCTTGACGTACAGGATTTTGCGCTTTGAAGCACAGGCGAGCCACATTAGTAGCCGTGTCGTCTCCGGATAAAGTTGTAAGATCAATGCAGGTCACTGCACGGAGAAGCCAAGCTGCTTGCCATTGCTTCTTTATCGATCGCCGCGTCTTCAGCGTGTCTGCGCGTCGTTTGACGGCAGGAAGATTAACTCGCGACCTGCTTACCCACTCTAAATCAAGCGGGATACCTGGATTGCGAAGTACATGGGAAGACATCTTGGATCAGACAACGCGTGCAAAGGACGAGAGGGGAATGGGTATAAGGACGGGGTCCAGCCCCTTTCGTAACTTGGCGGATGAAGGTCACAGAGGCAACATTGGTAAAAGCCGCTGAAGGTAAATGTTATTACGCGGGATGCCCTGAGGGGGCATACCGTGTCTTAAAACGGGTCGATTTCTTTTTTTTTTTTACGCGGGATGCCCTGAGGGGGCATACCGTGTCTTAAAACGGGTCGATTTCTTTTTTTACGCGGGATGCCCTGAGGGGGCATACCGTGTCTTAAAACGGGTCGATTTCTTTTTTTTTTCTTCGTCGTATACACAAATCGGTACATTAATTACGCGGGATGCCCTGAGGGGGCATACCGTGTCTTAAAACGGGTCGATTTCTTTTTTTACGCGGGATGCCCTGAGGGGGCATACCGTGTCTTAAAACGGGTCGATTTCTTTTTTTTTTTCTTCGTCGTATACACAAATCGGTACATTAATTTATTCATTAAACTCTCCCCTCTCCTACTCGGGATGTATTGTTTTGATTGTCTTCAACAAAAGCAGGCCAATCAAAATCCATTCTTGTCGCTTATATTGCGAGGGAGGGGACCCACTCACCCCTACCTGTGTGACGTCAATGCATCATTTGATATATTTATTAAAGACGGATTAAGTCGCGCCATATTGTTTTAACATGTTCTGGACTCAAGTGTGCCGTTTTCAAAGGGAAATTTCACCATTTTGAAGCCGTAAATCGAAAGATTAACTTCTAAGAAGCACCCGACACGTAAAACGGTGGAAATTGGTGAGTTCTTAGTGAAGGAATCGTGCTTTGTTTGACAGTCTTAGACCACGACGCGAGACTGAAAAGAGGTCATTGAGAAGCTTACGTTATCGTAATGGAATTCCACAAACTTCCGCTGATAGTCTGAGTCGCGTAACACACGGAAAACAACGTAACGCGATCGTCGTGACTCAAACTATTCCATTAGCAAGGATAGTTTTATCAATCGGCGAAGCATACAGTTGGAATAAATGAATCAGCCCCAGCATCTCGCGTAATGCCAGTATAGCAGGCATCTTGTTTTTTCTTCGTCGTATACACAAATCGGTACATTAATTTATTCATTAAACTCTCCCCTCTCCTACTCGGGATGTATTGTTTTGATTGTCTTCAACAAAAGCAGGCCAATCAAAATCCATTCTTGTCGCTTATATTGCGAGGGAGGGGACCCACTCACCCCTACCTGTGTGACGTCAATGCATCATTTGATATATTTATTAAAGACGGATTAAGTCGCGCCATATTGTTTTAACATGTTCTGGACTCAAGTGTGCCGTTTTCAAAGGGAAATTTCACCATTTTGAAGCGACAAATCGAAAGAATAACTTCTAAGAAGCACCCGACACGTAAAACGGTGGAAATTGGTGAGTTCTTAGTGAAGGAATCGTGCTTTGTTTGACAGTCTTAGACCACGACGCGAGACTGAAAAGAGGTCATTGAGAAGCTTACGTTATCGTAATGGAATTTGACAAATTTCCGCTGATAGTCTGAGTCGCGTAACACACGGAAAACAACGTAACGCGATCGTCGTGACTCAAACTATTCCATTAGCAAGGATAGTTTTATCAATCGGCGAAGCATACAGTTGGAATAAATGAATCAGCCCCAGCATCTCGCGTAATGCCAGTATAGCAGGCATCTTGTTTATTCATTAAACTCTCCCCTCTCCTACTCGGGATGTATTGTTTTGATTGTCTTCAACAAAAGCAGGCCAATCAAAATCCATTCTTGTCGCTTATATTGCGAGGGAGGGGACCCACTCACCCCTACCTGTGTGACGTCAATGCATCATTTGATATATTTATTAAAGACGGATTAAGTCGCGCCATATTGTTTTAACATGTTCTGGACTCAAGTGTGCCGTTTTCAAAGGGAAATTTCACCATTTTGAAGCCGTAAATCGAAAGATTAACTTCTAAGAAGCACCCGACACGTAAAACGGTGGAAATTGGTGAGTTCTTAGTGAAGGAATCGTGCTTTGTTTGACAGTCTTAGACCACGACGCGAGACTGAAAAGAGGTCATTGAGAAGCTTACGTTATCGTAATGGAATTCCACAAATTTCCGCTGATAGTCTGAGTCGCGTAACACACGGAAAACAACGTAACGCGATCGTCGTGACTCAAACTATTCCATTAGCAAGGATAGTTTTATCAATCGGCGAAGCATACAGTTGGAATAAATGAATCAGCCCCAGCATCTCGCGTAATGCCAGTATAGCAGGCATCTTGTTTTTTCTTCGTCGTATACACAAATCGGTACATTAATTTATTCATTAAACTCTCCCCTCTCCTACTCGGGATGTATTGTTTTGATTGTCTTCAACAAAAGCAGGCCAATCAAAATCCATTCTTGTCGCTTATATTGCGAGGGAGGGGACCCACTCACCCCTACCTGTGTGACGTCAATGCATCATTTGATATATTTATTAAAGACGGATTAAGTCGCGCCATATTGTTTTAACATGTTCTGGACTCAAGTGTGCCGTTTTCAAACGGAAATTTCACCATTTTGAAGCGGTAAATCGAAAGAATAACTTCTAAGAAGCACCCGACACGTAAAACGGTGGAAATTGGTGAGTTCCTGGCGAAGGAATCGTGCTTTGTTTGACAGTCTTAGACCACGACGCGAGACTGAAAAGAGGTCATTGAGAAGCTTACGTTATCGTAATGGAATTTCACAAATTTTCCGTAGCCTCCCACGCAGACGTTCTTGGGGGTTCGTCACGCGTTCCTGCCCTAAGAACGTCTGCGTGGGAGGCTAAAATTTCCGGTGATACTCTGAGTCGCGTAACACAAAGGAAACAACGTAACGCGATCGTCGTGACTTAAACTATTCCACTAGCAAGGATCGGCAAAGCATACAGTTGGAATAAATGAATCAGCCCCAGCATCACGCGTAATGCCAGTGTAGTAGGCATCTTGTCTTCGTAGTAGCTACAAATCGGTACATTAATTACGCGGGATGCCCTGAGGGGGCATACCGTGTCTAAAAACGGGACGATTTCTTTTTCTTCGTCGTAGCTTCAAATCGGTACATTAATTTATTCATTAAACTCACCCCTCTCCTACTCGGGGTGTATTGTTCTGATTGTCTTCAACAGAAGCAGGCCAATCAAAATCCATTCTTGTCGCTTACATCGCGAGGGAGGGGACCCACTCACCCCTACCTGTGTGACGTCAACGCATCATTTGATCTATTTATTAAAAACGGATTAAATTTGGGGCCATATTGTTTATAACATGTTCTGGACTCAAGTGTGCCGTTTTCAAACGGAAATTTCACCATTTTGAAGCGGCAAATCGAAAGAATAACTTCTAAGAAGCACTCGACATTTAAAACGGTAGAAATTGGTGAGTTCATGGCGAAGGAATCGTGCTTTGTTTGACAGTCCTTGACCACGACGCGAGACTAAAAAGAGGTCATTGAGAAGCTTACGTTATCGTAATGGAATTCCACACATTTCCGGTGAAAGTCTGAGTCGCGTAACACAAGGAAAACAACGTAACGCGATCGTCGTGACTCAAACTATTCCATTAGCAAGGATAGTTTTATCAATCGGCGAAGCATAACCGGGATGTATTGTTCTGATTGTCTTCAACAAAGGCAGGCCAATCAAAATCCATTCTTGTCGCTTATATCGTGACGGAGGGGACCCACTCACCCCTACCTGTGTGACGTCAATGGATCATTTGATATATTTATTAATGACAGATTAAATAGTCGCGCCATATTGTTTAAACATGTTCTGGACTCAAGTGTGCCGTTTTCAAACGGAAATTTCACCATTTTGAAGCGGTAAATCGAAAGAATAACTTCTAAGAAGCACCCGACACGTAAAACGGTGGAAATTGGTGAGTTCCTGGCGAAGGAATCGTTCTTTGTTTGACAGTCTTAGACCACGACGCGAGACTGAAAAGAGGTCATTGAGAAGCTTACGTTATCGTAATGGAATTTCACAAATTTTCCGTAGCCTCCCACGCAGACGTTCTTGGGGGTTCGTCACGCGTTCCTGCCCTAAGAACGTCTGCGTGGGAGGCTAAAATTTCCGGTGATACTCTGAGTCGCGTAACACAAAGGAAACAACGTAACATAACATATATTGTTTATAACATGTTCTGGACTCAAGTGCGCCGTTTTCAAACGGAAATTTCACCATTTTGAAGCGGTGAATCGAAAGAATAACTTCTAAGAAGCACTCGACTATTAAAACGGTGGAAATTGGTTAGTTCATGGCGAAGGAATCGTGCTTTGTTTGACAGTCTTAGACCACAACGCGAGACTGAAATGAGGTCATTGAGAAGCTTATGTTATCGTAATGGAATTTCAAAAATTTCCGGTAAAAGCTGAGTTGCGTAACACAAGGGTAACAACGTAACGCGATCGTCTTGACTCAAACTATTCCATTAGCAAGGATAGATTTATCAATCGGCGAAGCATACAGTTGGAATAAATGAATCAGCCCCAGCATCACGCGTAATGCCAGTGTGTTTGTTCAAATTCTAGCAGGCTTTCTACTGACTGATTGTCTACTGATTTTCTAATTACGTTTGCACATTCACCGCTAAAAATAGGTACCATGCGCACCGCCTGACGTAATGACAGGGGAAAACCCTTTTGAAGTCTGGCATAAAAATTTGCCGCAGACGTAAATCGAAACAGAAGGAGGCTGGAGACAACGAGCGATGATACAGAAAAACATAGCCACCGAAGGTAAGTTTCTACATTTTCTTGAAAATTGTTATTTGAGTCATACTAAGATATTTCTATATGTGTTCGAAAACGTCACCTGAAAATATAACTTTATTTCATTTGTGCTACTTCGCGATTAAGCTTAGTTCAACTCGCTCAACTTCTACAAAAACGGCGAAAACCCGAACCGGCGATCGATTATTTCATTAAAGCGAAAAGAAGTGGAATTTCAGGCGAGACTATAAAGGACTACATCACGTTATCTTTGGAGCTGTTTTAGTCTCTTTATTCTTTATTTCATTTACCTCTTTTGTTTTGAATCCCTTCGACAGGGCAGAATGATTTACCACGTCCGCTGACGATTTACATTCCATCTGTATGATTTATTTCTAAAATCAA
Organism: Pavona decussata; assembly: GCF_977016875.1. Classification (NCBI taxonomy): domain Eukaryota; kingdom Metazoa; phylum Cnidaria; class Anthozoa; order Scleractinia; family Agariciidae; genus Pavona; species Pavona decussata. The sequence goes on along the minus strand of NW_028145504.1, from coordinate 4,427,281 downwards.
TTTGGCTGTGGGTTTCTTAGCAGTTTAAGGATAGTAAACTCTAAATTTGTGCGTTCCTCGTACGTACCGAGATCAGACAAAGAAAAATGTGATGATCGAGCATATTTTCAAAACTGTACAGGACAATCCCCAAATCGGCTTTTGCTCATCTGTTATACATATTCGTGAAAAGCTACTATATCCTTTGCTTTGTTGCTGTCGTCTTTACGTTTCCAGATTACATTTTGTTACTGCCGATGAAATTTGTATAGATTACGAGAATTCACTCCGGCCGATATCAGCAGAACCTGTTTATCTGGTTATCAATTCGGGAAAAGCCGCGTGGGAAAAAACCCGGCGGAAGTTTCTTATGCAAATATCATGTGCTCTAACTCATACATACATGCATCAGGCGGTGTGCGTCACGACCCACAAAGGGTGCTGGGTAAAAGCATGGAAATGGCTCATTTGCCTCTGGTCACGATCGAGTAAACATCTCTCCAACGTAAGACTTATGTCGATTTACAGTCGCACTGAAACTGGGCATTCACACTTTGCTTCTTTTTCCAAAATCTATCACTAAAGACAGCAATTTGGCAAATTTTAACGGTCTAGTGGCAGCCGTAGATGCTTTTTGTTGGATATACAAGGCGATTTCGTTGAGTTATTCCCGTTTCGGAGACAATCAAAGGCGAGAATTTTTTCATGTTTATTCTTATACTAGTATTTTGTGCCGTCACGTCTGCTTATAGACGCTTTATTATATATATATTTAGACCGCAAGCGGTCGAGTGATCTCTTTCTCCTAAGTTCTGCGGCACGCAATGGATCTAGCGAGCGGTGAGGCCGCATGCCGCGAGTTCATTTTTGTAATTTGCATAATTTTACTGTCACTTTGCGCGCGTTATCTAAGGAAAAAGTACGACTGCTCGCAGTTTATTTTTCATTTTTTTCGCTCAATTGTAGTTTACTTTTTTATCTCAGGGTGATAGAGATCTACATTTCCTTCCTGGATATGTTGAAGAGAAAAAGCATTCGCCCGTTGGCTTTTTCCGGTCGGTTTCCCGGCAGTTGAGCTACTTTGTTTACACGATCTCTTCGTAGATTCTCTATTGGTTCAACGGCTTCCAACGGAAAAACCATAAGGGGTAGACCCGGGTAGACCCCGAAAATTCTAAAATACAAAGGCTAAGCTAGCTTAATGTGCAAAAGTATTGGCCAAATCCAGCAAGAGTAAGTAGCTTTAGCCTCAAGAAATGCAGTAAATCAACGAACAAAACAACATGGCGGCAGGCGCGAGGTCGTCACCTTTGAAATGGCTACAAGCGCGAGCAAATGCTTCAGCTTAAAAAGTAACCTAACCAGCATCAAGCCAATTTGTTCCTCTAGCCTTGAAACGAATTTCAACCGGGAAAAAATGTCACAGACTTCGTTCGTGACGAGATTTTCGACATGCTGACCTCTCCAGACTGATGTTCTTGGGCGCGAAGACTACTGATAAAATAACGCATTCTGATTGGTCGAATTTCGTGACGCACACCGCCTGTACATGCATGACACCTATTATCTATTTATCAGCTTGGGGAAGTCCCTCCATGTATCATTCACGTGCAAGGCATGAACGATGTTAACTTATACATAATTGAACGACTATTTTTACAGACACCCCCAACGGTTCATTTCGTTAGATAGATCTTCAATTGCTACAGCCGGAAATTCGGTTTTGCTGTGAAGAAAAAATTATGCTTTCTTTGTTTTGTTTTCACTTAACATCCCACTTTATTAATTAGGGACGAAAAATAACGTCAATAAAGCGAAATAAGAGATTTACGGAAAACCAACAGCAGCTATTCCGCCGGGGATGGGGATATCAGGGATCTTCCTCTGCAAGTTAAAAATTCAGCTTTGAATCCCAGCAGATCAAATTTTGCACACAGACATTAATGTCAAAGGCTTGGAAGAAAACAGAAAGGGACATTTGATGTTTTTCTCATATTATTGTTGGGTGGCTTTGCCAAGAGTTTAAGCCCTCACACATGCGCGCATACTTTCCTGTTGTTAAAGGCAATGGCAATTGTTGTTTACTCTTTGTTTTTCGGTTTGTGAATTTATTGTTGATTCAAGAGCTGAGGATAAAGAGGGTAAGTAAATAAAATCGATATCATTAGCATAGTTTCTACTCAACAGAAGCCTGCGCATTTGAATATCCTGATTATGAACATTTGCATTCAGTTATTGCGGGTGAAGAAGACTAAGCACGCTCCCTACCCTGGTCGTAGTCGTAGTCAGGGGTAAAAAATTTCCTTCAACACGTCCTGCACTTCTTAGGATAACTACTGACATATCATGCTGGCGCTTTCATAAACGTGGCGATGATTTGTTTGGCAAATTGTTTTGGAAAAGAAAACAATTCAAACTTGTCATTTGCATTTATATCTAGTGCACTGAATGACTTAGACAGTTGACAATCGTTAACAGTGTAGCGTGTGTTCTTCACCTGTTTCCAGGTTAAAATTTGAATTTGAGAAAGATAAAATTGAAATTTAGCTCACCTTACAAACATTTTCAGGGGCTCAACAGTTTAGTCATTTCATTGGATATGAGTTCGGAAGGCATCACCCGCCCCAGAAATTCAGAAATTCGGATTTATTGTGGGGAAATTCAGTTACAAGTCAGTTTAAAATTTCTTTCATATTTCATCTTTGGAGAAGCAAATATGGCGTTAAAATACGAAAAATGTAACCTACATGTGGTATTTTCGTTAAACCAATAATAGGAAATTTGGGTATATGTTTCTGTTTCCTTAACCCTTTTTGCAACGTCAGTATCAGTTGAGCGTCCCGGGACAGATCAAACTGTTCTAGCTGGGGCACAGAGCTGGGACACGGGAGACGACATTTTTTAAAGTATTTTACTTAAATGTTCCCGTTGGGTGCTCCTGTATTTTAAGAATTAAAATTAAATCTTGCTTTATCACCACATCTGCAACAAGTTTCTCTTCCAACACTGAAATTTCACAAACATGCAAGTTGTTTTGATATTTGTTTTAAACATTTATTGCATCTTTATTCCCTTAAAGGAGTTGGCAACTTTGGTTGCCACTAAATCAGAATTTTAAACCATCGACGATTACACTGTGAAAGCATTATTTGGCTTTTTATTATGCTTTTCAGCACAACCATTACCAACGCTTGTCGCTTTGAGGGCATGTCCTTCTCAATGCGCAATGAACGAGTTATAGCGATGGTGGACTTTTTCACTTGGTTGGTTGGTTGGTTCTGTCGTTAACTCTCGGGCATGCGCAGTGAATGAGTTTTAAATTCAATTAGTGGAAACAAACACGTGAAATTTTCTGTTCATGGCACATCAGGATAGTCTTACTCAATCTGTAGAGAATAATTTGACAATCATTTTAGTTTAAGAATGGAGATTTTTCGTTGAATCTGAGCAAAGTAATGGGTTGTTTCGTTTTTTCCACAAAGTGCGGTGTCTTTTAAGCATTAAAAAAAATTTAATTTAACAATAATTAAATTTAAAAATAATTTAATTTTAAAAATTCAATTAGTGAAGTGTTGGCAAGATCTTTGAATAAACAAGATGCTCTTTTATGGAGCACTTAGTGGCATGCGTTAGTGTATGTTTAGCACTAGTGGCCTTATTTGTTGTAGGCCTCACCGATTTTTTAACCTATCCTCCCTTAGCGATTGAACTAACTGAATAGTTTTACTCAGAAATATTGCGTGATATTGCGTTGCGCTACTTGAAAGTTTGCCGCCAAAAAATATTTCCCGCCAGAAAATGTCTTTGGCTGAAAGAAGCACTCCTAACTGATAAGTTCACTGCTAATCATAACTTTTTGCATTACATGAAAACTCGACATCTTTCATCATATTTTTGCTTCTCATACAAAAGTATTACATCAAGTAGATTAGTTTGCTAAAAAACATTAGTTTGGCTGTCAGTTTTCACACGAAAGCGGAAAGTGCCATGTCACGCATCAGTGACGTCGTAAACAAAATTATGCAAATTTCTAGGTGAAAAGAACAATTTTAGATCTCTTCAGCATTCATGCATAGGTTTCAAAGGGAAAAAATGTTCCATTTTCGCATTTTACATCTGGTAATAGGCCTTATCACGGTTTTCGACGCCATTTTGACGAGTAGGCAAACAGGCTTAAAATAACAGTGTTTGTATGGAAATCCGATGTCAAATAATTTTCATAAAACATCGCTTCTGAAAAATTCATGAATTGGAAACTTTTGGCATTAGGAAAAGGATTTTAAGAAAAAAATTGGAGGGATGTTTAGCTGTGCGAGAAAGTGTCCAGTCGTGTTTTGAACTTTCCATACATTTCCCTGTATTTTTTCCCCACAAACTATTTTTAGTAGCAGTTCACGGCTGGTTCGCTATACAGACCAGACAAATGTATGGAAAGTTCAAAACACGACTGGATGCTTTCTGGCACAGCTTCATCCCTCCAAATTTTTTTCCTAAAATCCTTTTCCTAGTGCTAAAAGTTTCCAATTCATGAATTTTTCAGAAGCGATGTTTTATGAAAGTAATTTGGCATCTGATTTCCATAAAAACACTGTTATTTCAAGCCTGTTTGCCTACTTGTCAAAATGGCGTCGAAAACTGTGATATCGATAAGGCCTATTTATCGGAAAGCAAAAGGACACGGTTGATGAATTTTCATCAACTGTTTGATACATACCGTGTTGAATTTATTGAAATGCATGTGTACAGGATCAAAACCTTTTTGGTATGTTCATTGAATAATGAAGCAAAATACAGACAACTAGCTTTCATTGAAATAATTCTTATTTAGCAAGAGTTGGTCATATTTCAAATTATTTTTACTTGAAGATTGCGTGGACTGAACTCCAAAGGAAAAATTTCACGCATTCATGCCGGGCATGAAAAGTAATGCAACGCTTTGTTCAACAGATTTCCCTTCGTGAGATCAGCTCGAGCAAAGTAATATTTTTTGGTTTTTCCACAAAGTGCGGTGTCTTAAATGAACTTTGAGCTAAAAAAAAAGTGGAATTTTTTTAATCGGCGCATCAGAATAACCCTATTCAATGAGTAGGGAATAAGTTAACAATCATTTTTATACTACAAGAATGGTTATTTCTCGTTACATAATCGGGCAAAGATATAATTTCTTTTAGCTCTCAAGGAAGTGTCCATAGCCGTCTTAATTTCAATTACTGATGTGTCATCTGCATTCACGAGTTGGCTCGCAGAAGCCTTTGATATTAGTGCAATTGTATAGTATAATCAATAACAAAGAATATTTCATCTTACAACTTCGTTTTTTAGCTTCATACGTCCTAAACGAAAGAACAGCGCCAATCAATTTCACGTCAACTGACATTTCCAACAGGTTCTACCACAAGACTGAAAAACTGACACATTTGTTTAATCTTTGTAGTTGTTTTTCTTCCTCGCAAGCCATGAACAGTGAAACATTAAAACAGCGCGATCAATAATTTTGTTAATACCCTTTATTTTAGGTATGGAGGAAATGTTGATTGACGAACTGCCAATCGAAACCATTGACGATCTATGCAGCCAACTGGAGAAGCCTCCTTCGCTCGTGGGCTGGCGAGGGCTAATGACAGGAGGCTTTGATAGGCCCTTTTCTGAACATGATGCAAATGATTTTGCAGCAAAAGAAGAACGCCCTGCGAGGGCTTTTCTATATTATCTTATGGCGCAACAAGTAACTCTACAAGACCTTGTGTACGCCTTGGAAGAAATTGGAAATAAAAAGGCACTTTCTATCATCGAGAAAGGTAACCAACTGGGAGCTGGTCATTGTGTGAATTCGTAATTTACTGACCCGTAGAGGTGATGGGATGAAGTGAATGCAGCTGTTTCGACAAAAGGTTGTCCAAAAATGCGTAAAAGCACCCGCGACAATGCTGAAAGGTAGTCTGGGAAATAACCAATGAATTTCAATAAAAGCTCAGAATCCATATTGCCTCCCATCTCAAGTTTTCATTGTAAGGTTGAGGCATAATGTATTCTGAGCTTTTATTGAAATTTATTGGGTATTTCCCAGACTGACTTTCGGCATTTTTGGACAAACTTTGTCGAAGCAGCTGTAATCATCTCATCACCTCTTGGGTATATTACGAATTCACAGCTCCCAGTTGGCTTGATAGCTCAATTGCTAGAGCACTGCAATGAAATCGCACAGGTCATGGGCTCGAATCCCATTCAAGCCTGACTTTTTTCAGACTTTAATAGGCCTGGGGTAAACATCGAATCTTAGTCGAACTTATTAATTTTGAAATAGGCGCATGAATGGTGCGACGTTTGCCGCAATTAAGTTAGACTCAAATTGATTTGTTATTTTTTTATATGGTTCGACTCCAGCATAAGTTCCACTTGCCAAGTCGGACAATGCGACAGTGGTTCGGCGAGCTATCGAAAGTCATTTCTGACATCGCACAGCGTGATAGAAGTGTGTTTTTCGTGTTTCATGAACACTAAATATAAATGCTTCAGATGCGAATTGCCTATTTGCAATAAATGCTCAGTCTTTGAGTCTTCTCTTTCTATTTTTCACAATTTAAAATGCCGAAGAAAGGCCCGACGAGCACTGTATTTCGGCATTTCGTTAGCAAGTCCTAGCAGTAACTAGCCGCGCATCGAGTGAATATCACAGGGAAACATGCTTATTCCCGTGTTTTAACGAAGTGCAACTTGTGAATTATGATCGATGCAGGTTCGAAGTTTGCTACCACGCTGGAATTAGGTCGACTCTTTGTTGAACCTATTTTTAATAAATTCAGCTTTTTATTGAAAGACCTTTTTATGCGAAACAAAATTCCTCGCTTTTTGCAAAAAAAGCGAGGAATTTTGTTTCGCATGTTGCAAACGAAACCCTCAATTTTATGTCCAAAACTACTTTTTGAGAATTATGACGACAATTTGCGGTGAAACTTCCGAAAATTGTTGTTTATAGCTTGGGTAATAATGGCATGGTAATTGTAGTTGAATTCATAATTTATTCAGCTTTTAACTTGCGCTAAATGAATGTTTCAACGTCTTTTGCGTTTAACACTTAAAGTTATTTTATTTGAAGAAGAAATTTCAAATAGGTCACCTTCTTGGCATGGATATTCTGGACACAGATCATTGTTTGCGAATATCTTGTGTGCACAGACTTCTTCAAGGAAATAATAAAAATAAAAGGAATTATTAAGAGACGCTGTAAACAGGTAAATCTGTACAGTCTCGATCTCCTTGTATTTCCACTGCCTGATGCTTTTGCTGTCTGCGTCTCTGTTATCTACATTGAAAAAGGATGAATCCCCTGTTGTTACTCTCAGTGTTGGCGAACAAAATAAGTATCCATCAGCTTTATCCTCTTCTATTAAAATGCACGACAACGTGTAGCTCACATTCTTGTTCTTTCTCAAACATTTATCCAGGAGCAAAGAAGAATGGGGTCGACATACGAGACTTTGGCGGGCGGCCTCCTCCTCGATGCATTATTCGCCAGCCGGAAGAGGTACACTTAATGCCTTAGTTATAAATGATACTTTGTTTACTTGACATTTACAAGTTTCGCCCTCTTTTTAACACTTGTTATTTTATTAAAAAGACAAAACTAAGTTACAATTACAAATCTTACATTAACATTATACAGAATAAAGAAGAGAGTAGCGAAAAAAGCTTCACAATTGATGTTGCCATCTGTTTACAAAACACCGTTGATTAATAAAATCAGGAGAGGCTCATCCTTTCTTGAAAGAATAGAATACCATTAAGGTTTACAGATATATTTCAAAATTACAATAATTAATTTTAAAATTAATTATTAATTAATTAAAAATGAAAAATTGAATAACAATTTTAACTAACCTTTCAGGTGATTTTAAAATACACTTTTGCTCACAAAAAATTTAACCATAATCTTAAAGGGAAGAATTCTTTCTTTTAATTTTATACGGCAGGCTTTCAGATTATTATTTTTGGTTGAGATGTATTTTCTCCTTGATATCTAGTTTTAACCTTGAGATTAAAACCCCTGCAATCTTATTGATTAGACCGTAAAGATTAGCTTGAGGTTCAATGAGACAGCCAGTGAAATTTTATAACTTGCCCTGTGATGTCTTGGAAGGTTGACGATGCGGGTAAATGTTTCGGCTTGTTCCCGTTTTCGCGAACAAGCCGAAGCATTTTACCTTCACCAGTCAGTATGCAATATGGATCAAGATGGGAAGATTGATGGGTAAGACAGTACACTTGTAATTCCCAGTGTGTCAGTCAGATAGTCACCACAGGTACATAATTAGTTTCAGCACTTTTCAGGAAGAACTGAATCGCCGATAAAGTAAAATGATTACATATACCATGCAGTTTTTCCCGCCTATCGAAGGTAATTATGTGTTTCCACAGCCTCCTCCCCAGTCGACCTTGGCACGCAATCTAATGTGACTTCACCCGTCACCCAATTGAACTGACCGGGCAACCTCGTTCCAAGGCTCCTCTCTCTTCCTCCCTCGAAAAAAGACACTAATAACGACTGGTCACGTGACGGCATGAAAACAAACATCTCCCCAGTCGGGGTACACTCGCTCTGTTATTTTGTTCGCAAAAGCCGAACAGAGATTTTCAAGGAAGGCACGAAAGCAAGAGAAATGAGAATTTGGTGTAGTTTCACGCGTCCTACAGAAATCGTATATTAAGTAGAACCTAGTGAATTTCAACCGGTCAAAGAAGCAGAGGTTGATAATTGACTCTACAGCTTCCCGGGAAACTTGAATTGGTGTAATTTATCTACAATATAACTGTAGGTGTCACTTATTCAAGTTTAGCTGTAATATAAAGCATTTCGTTTGCTCTATAGAATGAAATTTTATCGGCCTAAGTTCATCCATAATTCTTGGAGTAACAGCTTTATAGGATCTTTTAATTCATCGCTCACACGAAAACACAAATATATTCTTGTCAATATAAGCTGTTTATTTAATTCGCGAAGCACAATACTGATTTAATCACTGATTTCCTGTGAGAAATGACAGTTTAAGCTAGTTTTCAACATAATTCTTATGGATTAGCAACAGCGTTACCCGAGTGGAATAAACGTGAACCTTTTCCAGGTCGAACTTGCGTTGAGGTGTGAGTTGGTGTGGAAATGCTTGGTTATAAAATCACATGTTTTTTCACAAACTTCGCAGCCGGTTTTTTGGGCCTTTCTAAGAAACGGACAACTGCATACTTTACTACCCCTCCCTAACGGCAGATTTTTTTCAAGCACCCAGATTTTGGGTGCCACGTGACCAGCCGTATCCAGAGTCCTCTCTCGAGGGAGGAAGAGATTCTAAATTAGCACAAGTGTCGGTTTCCTATATGATGCGTCATACCAATAGTAATATTTTTGAAAATACTCCCCTGATCATAAACCACGAAGATATGAAAGTACTACGAGTAAAGACCCTTGTTACTCTCAAAATTAGTCATTCTCGTCCCCAGAGCCGCAAGGCCCTGTTAGCCGCCGGAGGCTGGGCACGAGGACTCGTCCGAAGGCCCAGCCGGCTGGGAGAGACAGGAGGATCTGAGGACGAGAATGCGAATTAGTGCCTTTTATTATCGGTACATTACGGTCGTCGTTCCCTTCAGGAAGATAAAAACTTTCGGGGCTCGCCACTTGTGGAATTCACGATACCTAACCTAGGCTTCCTTGATGGCCCAAAGCTGTCCATAAATAAGGGATATGTGAAGAATCCAGTTTTATCTGTCAACTATATGTTGCCTTTTTATTTTTCTACTCAAAACAGAATTCCTGCACTCCGCCTTTACAGCGCAGGGAACAAGTCGAAACATCACGACCTCCGGTCCAGGAGTCGGGAGCCAGTGAGGCCGAGGAGCATCCCCGTGACCTGGGACCTCGAGCTTTCGGGCAAAATATAGTTTACATGCTTTTCCGTTGTTTGTTTTTTACTTAAGTTTGATTAAGCGCCGAAAACAAATTTAAAAACATGATTTAATGCTAAAAGAAACTTTTTTCTCTTATGGATTGTGAAAATACCAAGGGCGTAGCTAGCCTTTAAGCCATTAAGAACAGGCTTAATAAGAATTTTCGTAATTAGTTTTTTAACAGCCGAAAGGCCGTATTTTCTTTTGCTTACTATTCAATAGCGAATACTCCCTATATCAACGTTTTATTTTGAAAAATAAAATAATGGCTTTTATAATTTAATATTATATATTAAAAAAATGCTGAAAGGTTAACAAAGGATAGAAATGCTACTATAGAACTTTGAAATAGTTTTGCGCACGAAAATTTAGTTGACTATTGATTTCTGCCTTACAGCGACCTTGACAGCTGTGCGCCTGTAATTTTTAGGAAGAAAGTACAACGGACATAAACTGATCACTCAAAATGCTTGTCAATGACTTCAATTGATGAATCAGCAGGAGAACTAAGTAAAGCGTGTTATTTCGCATATACCTAGAGGAAATCCCTATTCGCGTTCGTTTTGTGCGCACTCGAGAGAACAACAAGAAGGTGCAGGTATGGGAGGAGTTCCTTGGGTTTGTACAAGCTGAGAGCACCACAGGACAGCACTAGCCGAGAGGTTTAGCAGACCCGGCCAGCAGGGATATTGACCGGATGCGCGCACAGGGCTATGATGGGGCGGCAAACATGGTTAGGATTCACAGAGGTGTCCAAGCAATTATTAGTTATTGCGAGATGGGTGCTTGCCGAGGGGGAGAAACCAAACAACCTGGAGGATACACTAAGCTGCACAAGTGAAGATCTCTATTCGAGTGTTGCCACCTTGCTTACCATCCTGGGCTTACCATTCTCCACACCATGCCAGTGTCCACTGCTACACCAGAGAGAGCATTTAGCACCATGAGAAGAGTGAAAACATACGTGCGGCCCACTATGCTGACAGAGCGACTATCATCCGGCTAGCTCTTATGCACGCATACAGAGAGATGCCAATTGACCCCCGAGAGAATCATCAGCGACTTCTGTGCGAGCAAACCAAGGAGGCTTGCATTTGAGTGATGGTTAGTCCGTAATAGTCATGCACATGATTATGCCAGGCAGTCTTTATCAATTTTAAATTTTCCTTTTAATATAACGAAATCCTACAAGAAAAAGGAATCAGCTGTACATCTGTATTAATTAAAGCATTAAATTGTTAACTAGTACGGCCACCTGTTCCTACGTTCAACGTTGGCAAAGTTTGATATATATGACTTACGCTGTACAACTTGGGCTTTAATGGAAGAAACTGCTGGCTACGCCCCTGAATACCGTAATTTAAAACATTTTGTAATTATTATCCACCTGGACAATGTATTGTAAAATCAATAAAGTAGATAACATTAAAAGGGGATGGAAATTGGAGTTGTTGTAGTTGTTACTAATGGTTGTTATCTAACGTGGTGTTGATGCCATTCGTGGGTAAATCGAGGTATGAAGTTCGGGTAAAATAAACCAATCAGAAAAGATCTGCCATTCACGAATGCTAATACCAAATTTCACCAAATCTCCAATCTAGAGAAAGTTACAGCCTTTTCTTTTCCAGTACAGAACCGAAAAGGTTTGGTCACATGTTAAACATATACACAGCAATCCGAGCGATACAAAATGTTCTTTAAAATGTAAATTTCTCTATAACGTAAGAAGATCTGAGTACGGGATTAAGAGTCAATAAGGCACGCTCTCTGATTGACTAATACACACCACCATTTGCCTGTGGCGTCAGATTACTTTTGCAATATGCTCATCTGGTGCCCAGCTGCTTGTAGCCTGCAGAACAGGCGTTATTTTTGCGTTTTTCAGGCGAGCGGAGGCAAGCGCGGAGCGCGAATCACGCGCGACGGGAGGGCCGCGAAAAAAAATGACGCGTTCCTCCCGTGGCGCGTGAGTCGCTCGCCTCGCGCTTGAATCCGCTCGCCTGAAAAAGGCAAAGAAAAAAAAAATATATATATAACGTCTATTCTGCTGGCTAAGCTGCTCGTTGGCTGGATTCCACCCTGCAAGCAGAGCCTTTCTTTCCAAGAGAAAAGCAATACTCAACTTTTCAATTGAGCATGCGTAAGCTATTGCATACAGTTACATCCCAGGGCGAGTCGCTTAGCCTCAAATTAGAGTTTTCCCACAACAACACCAACAACAACAACAACAATAACGAAGGTCAGCTTTCTCTAAATAAAATAATTAATTGTTCAGATATTAAGCCCTTGATTATGTCTCAAAACCGAACGGTTCAATTTTTGTTTCAAGGAGAGCTACAGGCAAGCCATTTCGCTTACTGTGCGAGTCATTTGGAAGGGCATTAATAGAACCGGATACAATACTTTTTCCAAAACTTTCAGTCGTGAAAGTTGTTACAAATACAACGAATCGGTCAATTAAAAAAATATTTCAGTAAAACAGTTTGCCATCAATTATATGCTGAGAAGAGTTCGAACATTTTCTGGGGAGCCTGCAGCATTTTCCTCTCACCCGATTTTGAGTATTCCTTAGTGCTTTCGATAATCGTACAAAGGTGTTTACCGAGTATCGTCAAGCACAATACTCCACAGATACGTCTGTTTCAGTAAACAATCTCTCGAATCGATTTTGCCTTGCTACAGTGTACACAGTCTCAGCCTTAAATTGAAAAATTTATGAGTACGCTATAAAAACCAGTTTGACAACAAAAAACCGGAGTGGCTGGGCCGAAAGTTTAAACGACGGAAACTTCAAAGACCTGACACGATCTCTTCAGAGCCTTTCTTTGTTCTTGGCTCGATTCAATCTATAGATCTACTGAAATATTTTAGCAAGCGAGAACTCAAGTTGAAGGAACTCACCTCGAATTGTTCTAGTTGGATTTTGAAATAGTCTTTAAAAGCATTTGAGTTTGTCAAAAAAGCCAACATTATCCAGACGGTTCGTCGAAAAAGCATGTGAAACGATAGAGACTCAGACGTCGATGATAAGCCTCAAGTGGCAAATGAATAAAAATAGAAATAAAATATATAAATTCTTCAATACGTATTATTTCCTGGACTTGCAAAAGGTTTTTTAAATTGCTTTTTTCTTCTTCTTTTTTTTTTTTTTACGAAACCGCAACGGGCAGAATTATAAATATTGCCGGAATGCACAATAGAACTTTTCAATTACCTTTCCGTGCATAAACGATAAAGACGGTGAAGGTTATAGGACATTTCGTGTGAGTTTCCTATCAGGAAAATGTCCACAGTAGCTTTGGCTTGAATATAAAGTTTTCAAATTCTTTCATCAGAATCCCTTGGGAGTAATTGAGTGCTGATTTCAAGGGGGCTTATGGCGAGACTCCGTCCTAAAGGGGCATCTTTTTCAGCCTCGTATTTTAAGTGTTTGCTAAAAATCGCAAAAATAGACTAAAGTTTAAGGTGGTCAGAAGGAGGCTAAGGAACAGGCAGAGTTATCAATATTGCCGGAATGAATTTTATATAAATTTTGAAAAGATCTACTTCTATGTAGACTACAGGACAACAACTTTATTAATCAACATTTGCTACATTTTTAGGTCGCATAAATAAAATTGGCTCCGCGAAATAACAGAAAAGGACTAGAGAAACAGGGCAGTAATACTTAGAAGAAAAATTAATTTAAAATGGGCTGAGGTACTCACTGTTAGTAAAAGGCTTACGAGTTGGATTTTGAGAAATTCTTCAGTGAGCAAACAAAAAAAAAAAAAATTCCGCTACTCAGCTGCGCTATTTTCACTGTTATTTGTTAAATTGCTCCATCACTAAGTTGCACTTTAAATAAAGCTGAGTCTACTCTAGTGCACTGAGAGTGACACCTAACTCCAGTAAAATATGTAGCTACTTTTGCCATACACATGGATCAGGTCTGCAATGACTTATTCCATAATGGCGGGCAAGGCTTGAAAGTAGGGGCTTACACCTCTCTGATTCCTGAGCTTTTGCTCCTCCGTTAACTGGAAGGAATAAGTGGTGCTTCTTGGTCTAGCTGAAAAAAATGAAGACACTTTGAAGTTAGTTTTAATTCAATTTAAGACAATTTTAGACTAATTTTGGCCGGTGTTAAACGTTTGAAAGGCTAAAATATCATAAATTGTGCCAAACGAAAGTGCCAGGTCAATTAAAATGTTTATGTCTATTTAAAAGAATGTTTATTTTTCTATTGATCAACGGTTTTGGGGAATAAGGTAAACTATCTAGAACGTTAACTGTTAGTTGCCAAATGGCTAATTTAGTTGAATCTGCTCCGGGATGATACCTGGTATGAAGACATGCCGCAGTGGATTCTGTAGCCTCAGCTGTCGACAAATCCAGTTACATTCGTGATTAGCAAGGACCATTTCCATGCCAACCACGCCCAAATCAGTTGAGCCAAACAACCTTTCCACTGAGTGTACCACAGGATCTGTTAACTTATATTCAGAATGGCACTGCACTCCTTGCAAGTCACAAACCTGGTGAGTGAACATTGATTTCTACAAGTCGTATATCTGTCGCAAAAATGTTTAACAAACATATTCACAGTTACTACGCAACCTATTGAAAGCCTGAAGAAAATTCAGGCTTGAACGGGATTCGAACCCATGACCTCTGCGACACCGGTGCAGTACTCTACCAACTGAGCCATCAAGCTAACTGGGAGCTGGTCATGTTGTTTAAGCCTGAAGTTTTTGAATTTATATTCAAATAAATATTTTTGGCCTTTCTCGTTGGCACTTAGCCATAGCCATAACTAGTTTAGAAAATACATGACAGCGATGTAACAACTGGAAATGGAGACACTTCTGAACTAACGCCGTTTAAAACTGTACTGAATGTTTAACATTTGCATTTTTATTTATTTGTAGGTATGTATTTAAAGTTAATGCTTGCATCGACCAAAACATCCCGTTCGAACGCCTTCAGGTGTCTTGTTTTACCTGTACATTGTCAATCCCCATAAAAGGTCCTGTTCAAGTCAAACTCCCAACAACTAAAAGGTACATTTGCACACCCATGATAGTTTGGTTGCTTACCATATATCTATGTCCACTTATTTCCCAAGTCCAGTGGCTGAAGGCCGGTAGTAGCGCACTAAGGTTCTGATACTCTTTCCCACCGTTTGAGTTAAACTTGACATATTGCCCAGAAATGTAGGGTTCTATAGCCACATACTCCTGTGGCAAAACGTACCTAGAACAGTGGAATAAAAATTAAAAATTAAGTCAAGCCCTTCTTGAACACTTCCCCTTGAAGGATGATTACAATTCAGGTTCAGTTGGTTTAAAGAGAATCTGACAAGGGAAGAATTTCACGTGAAAGAAGACGTGTGAAAAGAATCGATAACAAGACCTTTTATACCCCTCTCTGTGGTTGGTACAAAACGTGAACGTTTTTAATATAATGCCTTTGGGATAAGGCATTTAATCAAAGTGAGAAAAATATTCTAATAAGGATCGATTTCGAAAAGCTTTTCACAAGGAAAGTTATTGATAAAAACATAACACGACGTTTTGATGACTTGTTGTCATCATTTTCAAGTGCGGAGAAATTTACATAAGTGATATTTATATCTGTCAAAGCTTATCAAGAGAGGATGAAGGTACAGAAATGGGTGAGTAACAACCGACACTCAACATTCAAGCGGACTCAATCCGCGCGAAACTCTTTATTTAATTTTCAATTTAATTTACATGAACATTTTCTCACTCCATTTCTGTATATATGAATGCCACGTATCAGTTAATTTCTCCGCACAAGACAATGATGACGTGAAGTCGTCGAAACGTCGTGTTACGTTTTTATTGCAAAAGGAGGATATTTCCTACCAAAACTCTCGGTTTCTTCCGCCAAAAGTTTACTGAAGCCGTTATTCATCTCTTTTGGTTCTGTTCCGATAGAATATCTGGTCTGATATAAATAAGTGTCTTTCTTTGCATGGATTATCACTTGAACCATCGTAGACATTCACGACAAGGAGTTCAATGCACATGGCGCTGCGTTCAATACGGCTTCTAAGTTCTAAAGTGTAGCTCGACCTTGGAGTTTATGATTTGGTGAGAAAGCAAACGTACTTGTTATCCCCCAAAACGTTACCGGGCGTAGCCAATCGATAAAATTCGGTATCCATCAAGTGATATCTACCGATTGATAACGAGAAATCAGTGAAAATCAATAAATTAATCTGGTGTGTTGAATCGATTGACATTGTCAGTCTGATTGTAATAAAAACGCTGGAAGAGTTTCATCAAAGCTGTCATGTAACGAGATAAGTCCTGACCAGTTTGTTTATTGGCTCAAAAAATAAAAACAGAATGATGAACAGCAAATTCGCTTCAAATTGGTAAGAAATGTTTAATTTTCCTCCGTGGAGAAATTTCAAAGTGGTAGTTACCTCATTTCTTGGTTTGTTGCTAACATTTGTTGATGACATGTCGATGGAAATATGGCGTGTTAGTCGAATCTCACAACTTTCACCTCTCACTTGTGGAACAGAAACTGGTTTGCGGCCAAATCTCTTAACAGATTTTCATAGACGATGGATAGAACTTTCCACTGATATGTAGAAAAACCTGTGAGCACGAGTCACTTTTGCAATTTTTTCCTTTTAACTTGGCCAAGGGTGCAAAGAGTTTGAATCACAAAATTTTAAGAAAGTTAGATTTCTCCGTTCGTATTTTACATTTGTTACCTGCTTGCCAAGAGAAGTTGATGGAAGAGTTATCAACGAAATCTATTTTTAGATAAAAATTGAATATGAGGTTCTTAGAGATACACTCTGTTATTTCATAAGAATTTTTTTATATAAAGAACGTCGAGGCTGAGATTAACCAGAATTTTAAGAACGTATTAAGAACATTCCTCAGGCTGAGAGTCGATTAAAGACGTTTTAATTTTGCTAATCTGTATATAAAATCAAGGTAACTAATGTAAATTAACCAATGTTGGCATGTTTGGTGACACACATCTCGGTTTGTCATAATCAGCAGTTCTTGATGCCATATCTCAGCA
Source organism: Pavona decussata (assembly GCF_977016875.1). Classification (NCBI taxonomy): domain Eukaryota; kingdom Metazoa; phylum Cnidaria; class Anthozoa; order Scleractinia; family Agariciidae; genus Pavona; species Pavona decussata. The sequence continues at coordinate 4,410,313 of NW_028145504.1, read as the reverse complement.
AGCATGCACTTTGATAGGCGTCCGCGTTGATTTACTGAAATACATGTAGTGTATACCATGTAATTTTACTTTTAAGTACATCTTTTAAAAGAACGTTTTCAGCCTCAAATCGCAAATTAGACGGACGTTCTTATAAAAAAAAACAGTGTAGTAGCTCTTGGTGGCCGAATTTATACTAGAGACGAATTATCCGTCTAGACGGATAATTCGTTTCTAGTATAAATTTGGCCATTAACTTACTTTCTGACTTGATGAATTTTTGTCCAATGGAATAAAGGAAAAATCGATATTAAAATCTTCCGATGAAAATCGATGAAATCGGTAAAAATCAAGATAAATCCTTTAATTGACAAAACGTTTGTAACCTAGAGATGTATATTACTTTTCTTTGTACTTTTTAAGATATAACGGAAATAAGCAAGCCATAGTAGTGAATGTAATTGTATTTTTTTTTTCGTTGTATCCTAGTGTATTGTCAGTACGTATTGTAAGTACGTATTGTACGTATTGTACGTATTGTAAGGGTAATATAGATATTGTCAAAAAAAAAAGAGAAATCGATAAGCAAAACGAGCGTGTCATCGATTTCTACCGATTGATCGATACAATCGATATTAATCAAATCAGGTTTACGGAATTTTATCGATTTTATATCGATTAATATATCGAAACCGATTTTTATCGATTGACTACCCCTGGAACGGTAGTAGCTAAACTCGTTACTACTTTTTTTTATTTCTACGATCCATAACTTTTAAGCCTTGAAAGCGAAAGCAAACAAGCGTTTCAAGATATTTTGTAATTTGTTTTGCCGGTTGATTTCTTGGCCACAAACTTAGCGTAGAAAATAATTTTCAACGAGAAAAGCTCGGAAGCCGCTAGATTCATTTTTGTCGAAACAAATATCTTAAATTTGACAGATTCATGAATTTAATTAACTTTTCGAGACGGAAAAGGTAAAATCTTCCATAGCACTAATGCATGATATTGTTGATTTTCTTGGTATAAAATGGCAAACCAGAAATGAAAGCCGCGAACGCCGTTATCTGCGTTATCACTAAACTGTCGTTACTTTTTTGTTCTTTTATTTCGTTTTGATATTTTATTTCTTTTTTGTTTTATTGTTTTGTTATCATTCTGTGTCGACTGTGATATAATGATTGTATTTTAGTTAGAATCGAAACTCTCAAATCGTGTTGCTTTACGCACACTCGAACTCAACTGAACACCAAGCCGATAGCATATGATTCAATCTTTACTCCTATTCTTGAGGCCTCAGTGCTCGTGTAAAAGAAAGGCCTTAAAAACGATCAAAACCCTACTTAGACTAAATCACTTGTAGAATCGCGAAAACTTATGTAAAATTATGTCTTAAGTTCAACGTAAAGATCGTTGCTTATCAACGTTCGCGGGTCCTGATTTGAGTAATTCGCTCTAACTAGTCTTCTCACCAACAGCGGTCTTGATTGCAAGGGGCTTATTATGAACTGAAAGGTTAGCTATGTTGCTTGATACCTAATACGCTAATCAAGCGGTACGGAAAGGTCGGTCAAATAAAAAAATATGTGGAAACTTTAGCGGAAGCGGTATCATGTGATGGCCTCCTATGTATTTACAAACAGAAACAAGTTTCTTGCATATTCTCCTCGTGTTACAAAATCGAAAGGCGGAAGTAGCAACCAGACATTAGGAGAAAAGTTTCCGTTTGGGGTCCTCTATAAACGCGATCAAAACGGTTATTTATATTTATTATTACATCAGGTATACAGCAAAGTGCTCTTCTTCTTACCTTTTATCTTCTGACCCGACTGGAATAAACCAAAGTAATTGGAAACTTGATAATTTATCTGTTTTGGCAATGAGAGGGATGACAAAATCTAGCTGCCTCTTAGGATCAACGCTAAGCTTGTAAAGTTCTTTCGTATTGAATTTCTGTGCGAACATCTGAGCTTTCTTGCTTGCAGCCAAGTCAGGGACCCACATGTCAAAATTCTTGGCATAATTCTTTTTGAAGACCTTGGTGACACAATCCATGTTATTCATTGGGCCGGCTCCTTGATATTTACCTCGGAAAGCATAGCGAGAGACTCCTTCGTCAAAAGGCTCTGTCTCGAACTTTGCCCAGTAACAATGGCCATCTTTGTGAGTGTTTGAAGACATAAACGTTTCGTGTGAACTGACACCTCCCATTCTACAATTTGTAGGAAATTTTCAGCGTTAACTTCGTTGTATCTGAAGAAGTACTGAAAAACTTGACTTTGAAAGTAGGCCGCTATTCCCAGAAAATGCTATTCGAGGAACCTTCGTAATTACAGGCTCCTGATTGGACGCCTATATTAGCTATAGAAAGTTGTATGAAAGCGAGGCTAATGGGTAATCATCGATGCTTCCAGAAAAAAATATGCGTTTGCAAATAAATTTTCCACAACCTGTACAAGGAATTTATTATCGTTTCAAATAATACAAGTAATAATTAAGACTGAAGTAAAAGTTCAGATCAATTCGATTATGATATGTCGGGTGAAGAACAGCCTCGAGCTGATCGCATAGCTTCTATACATTACAAAGTCACGGATAGCCACTCTTACCTCAACTTCAGTTCATCCCATCCTTACAGTTGCAAGTCATCCATACATTATAGTCTCATTTCTCAGACTGCGTAAGATTTGTAGTGATGACGCTGACTTTGACATTGAGGCAGCAAGAATGTAGACTTCTTTTGCATCACGCGGCTATCCGGATGACGTCATTAGAAAGGGAAGAGAACGAGCATCGACTAAATCGAGGATTGAAATTTTGAAGAGTGTTGTCGCAAACAACACCGCTATTGATAGAGTTCCATTTGGCACCACTCTCCATCCAAGAAACCTAGTAGTCGTTAAAATCATTTCAAAGAACTTCCGGATCCTTCATGAAGACAGTGCGACCGCCAATATTTTCAATAAACGACCATGGAAACATAAACACAACCAGGAACCTTCCCTTGTAACGGGATCGTTTGCCGTACATGCCCCCACGTCAATCTATCTCTCACAATGACAGCACCCAAAGGGCAGATTAATGTCACAGGACACTATTCCTGGATCACGGACAATGTGGTTTACTGTTTAACATGTTCCAAATGTCCATGACAGCTTATATCGGGGAGAAAAAAAGCTTCTGAGCGTACAGCCCAATAAGGCCATGGGTCCTGACAACATAGCACGTCGAATTAATAAAGAGTTCGCTAATGAATTAGCCGAACCAGTTACAACTATTTTTAATTCATCTCTCTCTGCTCGAGTCGTCCCGAATATTTGGAAGGAATCTAACATAACGCCCATCCCGAAGGAAAAGCAGCCTCAAAATGAAGGGGATATCCGACCTATTTCCCTAACACCTATTCTATCCAAAGTCCTGGAAGACTTTGCGGTTACCTGGATGATCGAGGATGTTGGTGAGTATATTGATGCTCGCCAATTCGGTATCCTTAAAGGATCTTCCACCACCTATTGCCTACTTGACCTAATTCACAATTGGCTCCCTGAGCTAGAGAAACCTGGCTGCTATCTAAGGGCTTGTTTCTTGGATTTCTGCAAGGCCTTTGACAGGATTAACCATACTATAGTGATCACAAAGCTTATAGAGTTGGGCGTACGTCGCTCTATAATTCAATGGATATGTAGTTTTCTAACAGAGCGGAGGCAATGCGTCAAGCTCGGTCAGTGTTCCTCTCAATGGCTCCCTGTTAACGCTGGGGTCCCTCAAGGGACTGAAATTGGCCCCATTTTGTTCGTCATCATGATAAACGATCTAAAATTGGCATCTCCACGCTGTTCGTACTGGAAGTACGTCAATGACTTGACTGTCTCAGAAGTTGTACGCGTGCGCGACCTCAACGCTTCAATCTGAGCTTGACGCACTCAATCCTGGGCTGTTAAAAACAACTCGAAACTCAATCCTAAGAAATGTAAGGAGCTGACTGTCCATTTTTGCCGCCATATTAAGCATTTTCCTCAAGATCTTGCTGTGACTGGCAATGCACTTGAAACCGTCGAAGCCCACAAAGTTTTGGGAGTCTGAGTTTGAAAGGATATGATCGCTACTTGTGAAAGACCATGTTTGTTTAACGTGAAACGAGAAAAGACTTGTCTTGGAATGTGATGTGCCGTAATAACTGAAGGCTTGAGAGGCAACCCAAAACACTGTGAATTACACATGGCAAACGAGCAAATGCTTTCAAGACAGCGTGCTTCAGAACATTGAACAACACGAACATTTAAAGAAATACAAATTATTTTCCATTTTTTTTGGTAAGGGGTAAATTTTTATTGAATTTTTTAAGTAAAGTTATCATTTTCTCAAGGTTTTAGTTTTCGAATAACCCACTTTGCTTTTGACCCCTCAAATAAGCGTAAACAATGCCCATGACCTGTTATTTTGTACTATAATGATTTCAATGGACTTTGCCGTTTATTTTTCAGTGGACATGATTTCTTAAGACTAACACTTATTCTCAGTCTGGGACTAATAAAACTTTATGCTCAAAGGCTCGCATCAGTTTTTCTTTTTTTTTTGTATATATATAATTTGTTCTAAACGGTCGAATCAGGCGCTAGTTCCAGGAATCTCATGTACATGCAATCCAATAAGGGACCGTTCATTTTTTTTATGGGATAGAGGGGACTGGTGGCATTTGGGGGTGGGCCACGCAAAAAAATATGACTTTTGAGGGGGGCTGCCCAGAAAAAAATTGACGGAAAAGGGAAGGTTGGGCAAAATTCTTAGATAAAAAAGTGGAATGAAATTTACATAAATATGCTATAAACAGTTCCAAAGCAACAATAAAACTCCACAAAAACGTTTATTTTAAAAAGGTGACAGGCTAAACACAACTTCCGCTGGTCACTGGCCAAGAGGTTTTTCCTTTTTGATCAAAATGTGGTGAGATCTCTAGTAGTGAGGGGGGGACCAGTTAGTCCTCTTTTTCGCGGTGGTTTCTCATTAATACGCGGTGGCATAAATTAACGACGATGACGTCACCGCCTATTGTCTTGCTCACTCATTATAGGATGACGTCATATTTAAGTTTAGTCTTACCAACAGGTTATGAACTGGTTTGACAGATTGATCAATGATGTCATGCTCTATTTTTAACTTATGGCAGTCATGGTCGGTATTACCGGTTTGTCGGTATTACCGGTTTGACAGGTTTTTGAAGTTATTTTTGGATACATGACATCATATAGTATATTACATACATACTTTATTGTATAGCTCCCCTTGGGGGGTTTTTCTGTCATACATGAAAATAAAAATAATAATAACAATAATGAAAACTATTTACATTTGGATGATAATATAGAGAGAAAGAAAAAAATACGATAATAAAAAAAACGATGAATTAAAAAATTCTTAAAAAGTCTTTTTTACGCGGGATGCCCTGAAGGGGCATACCGTGTCTAAAAACGGGTCGATTTCTTTTTTTTCTTCCTCGTAGTCACAAATCGGTACATTAATTTATTACGCGGGATGCCCTGAAGGGGCATACCGTGTCTAAAAACGGGTCGATTTCTTTTTTTACGTGGGATGCCTGTGCAGCCCACGTTATAAAATGGGGGCCGTTTGTATCCACAAATGCGCATCTTTCAATTATTAACTCGTTTTAGATGTATCAAATTCAGTTTTCTCCTAGAGGGGATCTTTTTGTCTCGTATTGTCCTTATTGTCTTTAACAAAAACGGTCCAATCAGAATGCAATATTTTAGTGTATGTCAGGAGGGATCGGACGGGAGTTAATTACTATTGTGATTATTCAGGTCCTAGTGATCTCTCGGTGGAACTGAAAAGGCTTGACTTTAGTGGCGTGGCCATATTGTTTTAATGTTTTAGATTCCAATGTGCCGTTTTCAAAAAGAAAACTAACCCTTTTGAAGCAGTAAATCGAAAGAATAACTTCTAAGAAGCACTCGACAGTGAAAACGGTGGAAATTGGAGAGTTCAAAGCGAAGGAATCATGCTTCTGTTTGACAGTTGTAGAACCATCCAGAATACGTGGGGGAAAGATCATTGATACGCTAAAACACACATCGCATGACTTTGTCGATTTGATGCTTAAACGCAACTGGAAATCCACTTCAAAAAAAGATTAAAGGTTTGATTGTCAATTTTTACTAAAAGTTTTCATTTAGGAAAGCTTTTTGCCTGTTTTCTTTCTGTTTTTTTGATGAAACGAAAACAATTTGTAATCTTACATTGTAATCTTACACTTTTATTTACATAACCAGAGTAGAAAACGTGAGTCACGCCAAGTTATTGTAATAGAATCTCCGGTACAACGAAAGACTTTTGTATGAGAAGCAAAAATATGCTGAAAGTTGTCAAGTTTTCATGTATGCAAAAAGTTTTGATTAGCAGTGAACTTTTCAGATAAAAAGAGTGCTCCTTTCAGCTGAAGACATTTTCTGGCGGGAACTATTTTAAGGCGGCAAAATTTCAAGTAGCGCAACTCAATATCACGCATTCTTTCTGACTAAAACTGTTCAGTTAGTTCAATCGCGAAGGGAGGGAAGGTTAAAAAATCGGTGAGGCGTACAATAAATGAGGCCACTAGTGCTAAACATAGTCAACGCATCCCACGTTAACGCTCTGAAAAGCGTCTTGTTTTTTTTTTTTCTTTTTTTTTTTTTTTCTTCCTCGTAGCTACAAATCGGTACATTAATTTATTCATTAAACTCACCCCTCTCCTACTCGGGATGTATTGTTCTGATTGTCTTCAACAGAAGCAGGCCAATCAAAATCCATTCTTGTCGCTTATATCGCGAGGGAGGAGACCCACTCACCCTTACCTGTGTGACGTCAATGCATCATTTGATCTATTTATTAAAGACGGATTAACTCGCGCCATATTGTTTTAACATGTTCTGGACTCAAGTGTGCCGTTTTCAAAGGGAAATTTCACCATTTTGAAGCGATAAATCGAAAGAATAACTTCTAAGAAGCACCCGACACGTAAAACGGTGGAAATTGGTGAGTTCTTAGTGAAGGAATCGTGCTTTGTTTGACAGTCTTAGACCACGACGCGAGACTGAAAAGAGGTCATTGAGAAGCTTACGTTATCGTAATGGAATTTGACAAATTTCCGCTGATAGTCTGAGTCGCGTAACACACGGAAAACAACGTAACGCGATCGTCGTGACTCAAACTATTCCATTAGCAAGGATAGTTTTATCAATCGGCGAAGCATACAGTTGGAATTTCCTACTCGGGATGTATTGTTCTGATTGTCTTTAACAAAGGCAGGCCAATCAAAATCCATTCTTATCGCTAGGGAGGGGACCCACTCACCCTTACCTGTGTGACGTCAACGCATCATTTGATTTCTTCATTAAAACTGCATTAAATTGTGGAGCCATATTGTTAACATGTTCTGGACTCAAGTGTGCCGTTTTCAAACGGAAATTTCACCATTTTGAAGCAGTAAATCGAAAGAATAACTTCTAAGAAGCACTCGACATCTAAAACGGTGGAAATTGGAGAGTTCCTGGCGAAGGAATCGTGCTTTCTTTGACAGTCTTAGTCCACGACTGCAGACAGAGAAGAGGTCATTGAGAAGCTTACGTTATCGCAATGGAATTCCCGCAATTTCCCTTGAAAACCTGAGTAACGTAACACAAGGGGAACAACGTAACGCGATCGTCGTGACTCAAACTATTCCATTAGCAAGGATAGTTTTATCAATCGGCGAAGCATACAGTTGGAATAAATGAATCAGTCCGGGCATCACGTGTAATGCCAGTATAGCATATTCATTAAACTCACCCCTCTCCTACTCGGGGTGTATTGTTCTGATTGTCTTCAACAAAAGCAGGCCAATCAAAATCCATTCTTGTCGCTTACATCGCGAGGGAGGGGACCCACTCACCCCTACCTGTGTGACGTCAACGCATCATTTGATCTATTTATTAAAAACGGATTAAATTTGGGGCGATATTGTTTATAACATGTTCTGGACTCAAGTGTGCCGTTTTCAAACGGAAATTTCACCATTTTGAAGCGGCAAATCGAAAGAATAACTTCTAAGAAGCACTCGACATTTAAAACGGTAGAAATTGGTGAGTTCATGGCGAAGGAATCGTGCTTTGTTTGACAGTCCTTGACCACGACGCGAGACTAAAAAGAGGTCATTGAGAAGCTTACGTTATCGTAATGGAATTCCACACATTTCCGGTGAAAGTCTGAGTCGCGTAACACAAGGAAAACAACCTAACGCGATCGTCGTGACTCAAACTATTCCATTAGCAAGGATAGTTTTATCAATCGGCGAAGCATACAGTTGGAAAAAATGAATCAGCCCCAGCATCACGCGTAATGCCAGTAAAGCTGGCATCTTGTTCATTAAACTCTCCCCTCTCCTACTCGGGATGTATTGTTCTGATTGTCTTCAACAACAGCAGGCCAATCAAAATCCATTCTTGTCGCTTATATCGCGAGGGAGGGGACCCACTCACCCCTACCTGTGTGACGTCAATGCATCATTTGATATATTTATTAAAGACGGATTAAGTCGCGCCATATTGTTTTAACATGTTCTGGACTCAAGTGTGCCGTTTTCAAAGGGAAATTTCACCATTTTGAAGCGATAAATCGAAAGAATAACTTGTAAGAAGCACCCGACACGAAAAACGGTTGAAATTGGTGAGTTCTTAGTAAAGGAATCGTGCTTTGTTTGACAGTCTTAGGCCACGACGCGAGACAGAAAAGAGGTCATTGAGAAGCTTACGGTATCGTAATGGAATTTGACAAATTTCCGCTGATAGTCTGAGTCGCGTAACACACGGAAAACAACGTAACGCGATCGTCGTGACTCAAACTATTCCATTAGCAAGGATAGTTTTATCAATCGGCGAAGCATACAGTTGGAATAAATGAATCAGCCCCAGCATCACGCGTAATGCCAGTATAGCAGGCATCTTGTTTATTTACCCCTGTTTTTCCCCAAAATACGATATTTATTTGTGAACCTCTGTTTCCATCGTAATTTCTTCTCCTTCCAGCATAACGAGATATAATATTCGAAAAAACCGTTTCGCCGATAATTCCCCTCATCACGTACCATCTCGCGCGTAGTTTCTAATTTTGTACGCCGATCGCGGCAATCGGGGAAAATCGCCAGGTGTGTCCGGTGCAGCGATTGCGATTTTCGCCGATAGTATAAAATCGCCGATACCTGGCATTCGCCAAGTGTGCCCGTTCCCGCGATTTTCTACGTAATGCTACGAATCGCCAGTAAAGCCAATTCATCAGGTTGGGCAATTTTATCACATAACTTGTTAAAACTGCCACATCGCCGCGATTGGCGAAAAAATCGCCAAGGGTTTTTTTTTTTTTTTTTCAAGTTTCAAGTTTTATTAAGCACATCAAGCGATTTTCGCTGGCGATCAAATTCGCCGCGATCGACGCATAAAATCGACAGATATAGATGTGTTTATAGCTCCAATTTTGCATTTCGGCTACCAAAATAAAAAAAGTTATCATTAAAAAGAAAACAAACATCGATAGCACCGGAAATAACGCATTAACATCAACTGAACAATGTTAATTGGAGCGTTTTATCGTGCATGGACGCGAAGAAATGAGTTGGAAAAGTAAAGAATGTTTCTAATTTACACATGAGCGTTTTTAATACCGAGGTATTGGAGTTTACTTACCTAGGTAAATATTCTGCGCATGTAAACGCCAACTGATACCATGGTAAACGCCGCCCGAGACAACAGAAAGTTAACCAAGGTAAAAGTTCGATTAGCTCTGGCCCTGTGATCAGGCATGGTTAAGGTCGGTAACCGATAATCAATAATCAATCAATAAATCTTTATTTAAACACGGTAAAATCCACCAGGAGTATTAAAATTAGAAATAACCTAACTATCCTAAACAAAATTCAATACCTGACTGCAACTAATCTAACTAAAACCTGTTTTTCATGAATGTCGTGTATACTAGTACTCTAACATTAAAACCAAGGTCGAGATGGCAGATATATCCGCTTGCGGTCGCATAGTATTTCACATTCCGTGGTGTCCAGATTGCGTCAGTCTCATTCGATCACGTTTTCAGACCTGCCAACTCTCACGGTTCTGCCCAGCCTCCCATGCAGTCGTTTTAAGGGGACTCGAATTACCTCCCTAATAACGACTGCGTGGGAGGCTAGTAGGTTCTGCCGTGAGTCTCACGATTTTTTGTCATTTCTCACGGTCTCACGACAAGGCCAATCTCACGGGTTTTTTGGGAAAATCTTTCTGAAATGAGATAAATTAAGTTGTGGAATAAAAATGGAATATTTACGAGGAATGCTAATGCCGTAAAGTGGTAAACTAATAAAGAGAAACACTGTACTTACTATTTTTTGTACCGAGCTGTGATTTTTGCTTGTCCGCCATTTTGAAAGGGGAGTAGGCCCTGGGAATGAGGTTGGTCTAGTTGCCAGGGGTTTGATCGGGGAAAAAAATAGAATCTCACTCACTATTTTGTGTAGAATCTCCAGATTTTTTTTCATGGGTCTCCAGATTTTCCTTTACCAGGGGTTGGCAGGTCTGCATTTTCGCAACTTCATTTTCACGTTTGTTTTTTATCTACCTACGAGTCACGGCAAAAGAATTTGATCGTGATCGTGATTGGTGACAGGTTTACCTCGGTCATACACTGTACAAATGTACCAGGATTTAGTCAGTAAATGATTACCTCGGTACATGCCCAAGTGTAAACACAGCATTAGACTAACACAAGGTATTTGTCGTTCCCGGTTGGTTGTATCACATTACAGAAGGTCACTAAAAATATTGTGTATTGTTATCAGACACACGTACTCTGATTCCTTTTCAGTTTTGATACGCGAAGCAACCCAAAGGTGGAAGTGTACATTCTTTTGGTGGTTTTACGTGGTTGCCAATCGACAACAACTCGAAAGAGTCCTTTCCTTCCAATAACCTCCGTAAATTTTGTTCCTCGCATCGTGTTGTTGCCGACTAAAACTTGATACATGTGAATGATTTTGGTTGCCTAGAAGGTGACCGAAATCTTGCCCTTATTTTCAGCATGGCAATTCCTTTCTACGTTCAAACGACGGCTCCTGCCAGCGTTTTATAACATCGGAAGGCGCTTTCAATGTTGCTAAAGTTGCTATTGTGGTTTTATCCAAGTAAACGTAACGTAAATGTAGAAATACGTCAAGCGTTGCGGTGCGTAAGCAAATTTTCAGTGTTTACGTTTGTTCCGATCAATCGATCTTATCGCTCACACTGGACCCCGAATGAAATTTATTGCGAAGTTTTAGTTTTCTATTTTACCCTTAGCCTTTCACCCACGGAATTGCCTTGGATCTTTAACGTTAATCGAACGTTTACATTTTGCGCTCGGAGATAGTCGAGATAGAAATGCGTGAAGTGTTGTGTTCGGCTGTCTGTATTAACATTAGTGTTTGCGTCCTGATCTTATCCCGGGTCTTATCGATTACGTTTGAAACCGAATGAAATTTATCGCAATGTGGAATTTCCTGTTCTTTCACACGGCATTTCCTCGGTATTTTAGGATAAGCTCCTTCAAAGGTTTTCATGCATGTTCAGTTCGCATTATATATTTGCTGAAACGAGCAGTTGACTGTTCTGCCTATCGAAGTCCAACTTTTGAAAAACATCCGTCCTAAAAGGAAAATTGCCCCTTTATTGTTTCGGTAAATGGAAGGATTTAGCAGACAACACACCTTCTAGCGTTTCGTTTATTTTTCGCCCCAGTTGTTCAAAGGCCGGATAACTTTATCCGCTGGATAGGGCACTATTCATGCTCCAAAATATACTTCACGTTATACGTTGTCCAAGGTTTTCGTACACTTCCAAACTTAACTGTGGTTAAAGTGTGCATATTCACTTGTACAAGAGGAAATACTGAAATCTTTGCACAGATTGAAACTGTCGGATAGTGACTTATCCATAGGATAAAGTTATCCGGCCTTTGAACAACTGAAGCCTGTTAAAGCCAAACAACCATTGTTATTTACGGATACACGCTTTATTGTGAAGACGAGTTACCGCGGAAATAATGCACCTGTTTTCACTCGAATTGATGACAGAAGAAGGTATTCGTTAATCATAGCTAAAAACAGTTAAGGTACAACTAATAGGAAGCAAACTATAATCTTAATTAGGGGAGGTCTGAACAGAAACTGGGAGGTCACTTATTTTCCAAGTATCCCGATACATGTTATAATATTGCGGTACACTTTTTAATGATTCCCAACACCAAAACAACAGTTTCTAAAACATTTACATAAACACTTTTTTATTGCTAGTAAATTTATCTTCTAACACTATGTCAGTAGTTTACTGTTCCGGGCTGCGGTTGCCATTCTACTACCCAGAACTAGCTTTTAAAAGAGTTCGTAAAATTTATTCATCGATATCGTCTATTCTTTTTTCCAACTTCAATTTACAATATACCCGAAATTTTTGATCGGAACTATTAGTATGATGTCCTTTTCCGTTGCAACAGCAAAAACACTCCCCAACCTGAAGTTCTCAAGAATTTCTTCCATTACTCAAATGTTCTTAATGATTTCCCCTTGGACTTGCTGAGTCATGTGTAACTTTTAAATGCTTCTTGTTTTCCATTCTTTATTTGCAGGTGACCGTAATGCAGGATCTGGAACTCAAATATGCTGCCCAAATTGTTGGATGGATATATTTGGTGTGTTGGACTGTTGGCTATTACCCTCAGATTTATTTGAACTGCAGGAGAAAGAGTGTCGTGGGTCTGTCATTTGACATGACTTGCATGGATTTCCTTGGATGCTTGGCATACGTTTTATATACCATTACGCTTTACTGTGATGCAGCTTTACAGAAATACTTCCATTCATTTGAACACCAACACTTCAACGATCAAGACAACACAGTCAAGTTAACAGATGTTGTTTTTGCTTCACATGGATTTGTTATGGCTTGTATCGTTGTTTTACAGATAATTTGTTATGAAAAAGGAACTCAGCGGTTGTCGAAAATAACAGCAGGCCTATGCAGCCTTACAAGTTTAGTGTTTGTTGTTCTCGTTATCATTGCTGCCACAGAAAAAAGCCACTCACTTTCAAGTTTGGCCTTAGCCTTGATGTACGCTGGTTATGTCAAAAGTGGTATTTCATTTATAAGAGTGAGTACTCAAAAACTGTTAATTTTGTTTATTTGCATGACTTTATGGAAGACTGGGTCCAATCATTTTACTGAAGAAAAGCCTGTGTTTGATTTTCGTCTATGGATTGGCTCCAAGAATCGTCGTAAAAGTTAGCGATCAACAAGTAAAACATTTTATGCACCTATCAAAGTTAATGCTTCTTCAGGGGAGGAGCATTGGCAGGTGATCTGCCCATAATGGTTTCCTTCCATTGTTTTTAACTTTGAACTTTCCACCGAATTTTTAGAAACATTAAGTGACCCTTCTGACCATTCTCAAACGCTCTGCAGTTTTACATTTAAACAGAAAATCTGAGCTAGGTTCAAATGCCCTGCCTTTGCATGGCCTCCCCCACTGCCCCGCATAACATTGATAGCTGCCTTAAAAACTCATTAATAATTGATAAGCCCATTGACCTATCAAATGGTTGATAATACATACGTCTGGTAACTTTATAAGGATAAACCTCCTCCTTATTAGTATGCGGGGTTTAATCAGCTGATAAAACACTCCTCATTGGTATGCGGTGTTTTCCTCGTATGCTAATTTCCAACGTTCACAAAAGCAAAATTGTTATGAACTCTATTGACACACGCTTTTCCAGGAATGTTTTTGAAGCCGTTCATAAAACTCGCAGCATGTGTTTTATCGGGTCTAAAACCACTCGGCTGCGCCTCATGGTTTTAAACCATATAAAATATTCTTGCCCGTTTTTAAACATTACATAAAACATTTTCAATACAATGGTCACACGACGCATCTCCGTGGTTTGGCCATTGAACTGGTACGTATGGGCGCAACCAAATTTTAATGGTTTATTTTCACCATCAATACCTGTGATACTTATTGAAAGTACAAATGAATTTTCTTCGTTTTAGAATGTTCCTCAAGTTTATCTCAATGCAAGCAGAAGGTCAACAGTTGGTTTCAGTATCCCTGGAGTGTGGTTGGATTTTGGTGGCGGCATTTTCAGTATGGTGCAGATGTTGCTGTATTGTGTGATTGACAAAGACAATGCACAACTGACTGGCAATGTTCCTAAATTGCTTCTTTCTATAATATCATTAATGTATGATGTCATTTTTATTTTCCAACATTATATCTGTTATGCATCAAGAAGTCACGTGAGAGTTGAGCGAGAGTGTTTAATCAACCAAGAAAGTTAACTGGTGGTTGATAATTAAATTGTTATATTTTAAGAAGAAAGTATTTTCTTTTCATCTGCATTTATGCTTTGTATTAATTTTCGATGGCGATTTTCCAACTCCGTCCCAATTTCTTAACCACCCTATAGCGCTTACACTTTTTGCCTTTCATTTTCAATTCATCCGCGAGGGATGCTAATTAATGCACAGAGACACTCTTCAACATCATTTTGACCAAAATACACCTCATTTGCGAATCCAGAAACGTTTTGCCTCTGAATCCGGAATCCGGCACTTTGGAATCCGAAAACCCGAACTAGGAATCGGGAATCCAACTAATGGAATCCAGTTTGCGGAAAATCGCCATTTCAAAGATAAGAGGTCACATCAAAGAAGACTTACCTAATAGTCGATAAGAAAAAAGCGAAGCATGGATATTGAGCCACACTTTTTCCTTTTCCGCTTGTCAAAGCGACCAATTCGTATTCACAATAAGAACTGATACATTTATATATGAGTGCATCTAAAACAACTTCAATAAATTTTAATTAGCAGCCAAGGTATATTGGTTTGGACCAACGATCGATACATTAGAAGATAGATGTTACATTTCTGAACATGTCAATTGACTACACGTAATTATAAGAATAAGATCAAATGGAACTAAAAAATTTTCCTTATAAACTTGTTCCCTTTTCCTAAACTTGAGAATTCCTAGGAGATTGACAGTAGCAAAAGGCATGATTTAATTACACAACTTGATTTAAATATTTGTCATCTCTTTAGAAAGCTTCCCATTCTATTAATTTTAACATATTTAATTTGTACCTGGCTAAAACATAGAACATAACATTATGCTGAGGATACAGTATTGATCCAGTAATTTAACGTTACGATAAGAAAATTCGTCTTTACAGGTTAGTGTAAAAAACAACTAATGTTGGCTTCGTCATGAACGTATACAGTACTATTCCACAAGGTTTATATCTCTGTGTTTTGCTGTACAACTGAGGTTCCAGCCTTTTTCAGGGGCTTATGACGCACATTTCATTTTGATGGATACACCAACATAGTACGACTATGTTTCACACTACATTCTCTAAAGAGGCATACTTAGCAATGATAACGAGAATAACAATTATTAACTGAATGCAATCAGTTATCATATGAGTGCGTCCGACACCTTATATTGTAGAAATTCAGCTATGATGGACCCTTTCTAGTTCGTTTCAGTGGCCGACTTATTTCGTTTAATCACTAGCAGCAAACAAAGATTATAGGAGTGCATTCGACACATTCGGCTATGGTAGACCATTTTCTGCTCGTTTCAATCGATCTTATTTCGTGTAATGTTATAGTGCTAAAATCACCACCTTTACGGAATATTTGACTGCCGACTGAGTTGGCTTAATCAGGGATGTTTCGCAAGATTGAGCGGGATAATTGTTCTATTATTCAACACATAACAATGCACAGTTTTTTGGCAGAAATGCTGGCTTTTGCCATTTTTCTCTTCGACACATGAAATTACGTATATCGCAGGATATCTCTTGACTACGGACGACGAATATTCACTGCACCATGTCCATATTTGAGCAGTGTTTACAATGTGTTGAATAATTAGTGCTACTGAACAATTATTCCACGAGCGCGCGGTGGAATGAGATGATAGATACGCGCCTCGTTGGCTATAATCATCTTTTATTAAAGACTGCATCATTGTATAATGCAATTCGAGGGATTTGATTGGCTTAGCGGCCATGGTATATGAGCCATTATACTATAGCCGAGAAATGGCGACCATTAAATTGCCTCCTGGTCGTTCTTGCACAGCGAAATCAGTAACATCTAGCAACATTTCTCGATTGTTTTTAATAAAACAATTATTCCACTCCCGCTTGCTGGATATGAGATGATAGATAGCCAACTCGGCGCTACGCGCCTCGTTGGCTATCTATCATCTCATATCCAACGCGCGCTCGTGGAATAATTGTTAAATATCCAACAAGTGCGAGTGGAATAATTATTGTTTCGTTAAAAACAATCTATAAATATTGCTAGATCTTGCTAATTTCGCCTTGCAAGAAAAACCAGACTACAATTTAAAGGTCGCTATTTCTCGGGCATAGTATAACGGCTCGTATACCATGGCCGCTAAGCCAATCAAATCTCTGTGAATTGCATGATGATCCAGCTTTTAATGATAATCAATAACAACTGCGCCCTTAATTCAGGCACTGCATAAGAACAGTCATTGGCGGTTTGGGACTTTTTTAGCTTGCATCATTTTTTCTTGTCTCTTTCAGTCTTGTGATAGATTTTTTTGCAAGGTTAAAGTCCTCTTCAAGTTTTTATTCCTTGATATACTGAGAACTCGGTTTCAGGCGGTCAGAGATGAAAGCGAAGGAAGCCGGTCATTGTAGAAAGAAAGGATTGTAAGTGCTGTTTACAGTAGCATGCTGAGCGAAGTCTTTTCCCAGAAAAATATTCTACTTGCAGTTACTCTAAAGACCAACTGCCGCTTAAATAATAACATTGTTTTATGAGTTGAAGCAACAAAGCATATTCACACTAAGGGGTGCTGGAGTATTACAATCGCAGTAAATCGCTCATTTCGGAGAGAGATTTTTCTCCAAGTCCTGATTGAATTCGGGCGTTGCATGTCATCTCTTGATAATAATTTGCAAAAGAGAAATGTCGAGAGGAAAGAAGAAAACCAAATTTTATTTGAGGACAATGCGCTTTTTTTTTTTTTATCGTTTGCTACAGCATCACCCCCACCCGCTCCTTCCCCACTCTTAAATAGGCCTTATCACGGTTTTCGACGCCATTTTGACGAGTAGGCAAACAGGCTTGAACTTTCAATAGATTTGTCTGTATAGCGAACCAGCCATGAACTGCTATTAAAAATAGTTCGCGGGAAAAAAAATACAGGGAAAGGTATGGAAAGTTCAAAACACGACTGGAAGCTTTCTGGCACAGCTACATCCTTCCAATTTATTTTCTTAAAATCCTCTTGCTAGTGCCAAAAGTTTCCATGAATTTTCCAGAAGCGATGTTTTACGAAAATTATTTGACATCGGATTTCCATACAAAACTGTTATTTCAAGCCTGTTTGCCTACACGTCAAAATGGCGTCGAAAACCGTGATAAGGCCTATACTACGAGGTTTTACCAACGTCCGAGGATTTTATGCAGTTTCCGTTCGGGATGAGAGAAGAATGGGTATTAGGATGGGGCCCAGCCCCTTTAATGTCTCTGACGGTCAGAGGAGATTTGCATAAAATTTTCAAAACATTTCGCATAACTTTGTACAGATTGTAAGGGTTGATTCAAGGTAAGTCTCATTTACGCCGAACTACGAGCTCTACTGTCTTCTTTGTATTCACTAATTGGCTCTCCAGCATGACGTTATAACGTTCAAAAATACCGTATCGGTACACCGACAATAGTCCATTCCATTCATTTATTCACCAGGCTTATTTATTGTATGCGGAAAATATTTTGCAAAATATATCACGCAACCAACAATTGTTCTGTCAGACCCGTCACAGACTCGGGATCGCCTCTTAATTGACCTCTAATCTCATAGCTTCAGGGTGAAAGAGTACTGTAATCCCTCATGTTCCAGATTTTCTTCACCCTCAGAATTGTGATTTTGGTTTGCCCATTAACTTTGTTTATGTTCTTTTGCTTCAATGTTGGTCGTCACAGTGTAAGGGGTATAGAATGGTCCTCGAAAAAATAATGATCGGTCTCAGCAAATTTTCAGTGAGTCTCAAAATCTTGGTGTCTCAAACTAGAGTCCCGGAATCTCAAGCTCATAAAAAATAAAACAGGAATCGAAATCTTGTATTTTGAAATTTGAATCTCAGAGTCTTGCAAGCCAATTGGTTGTTTATTCTAAATGAACCGTCATATAACAATAAAACAAAGAATGGTAGTGAAAAACAGCTCAACATCGCAATCGCGCGGGCTGTGAAACATGTAGGCTTGGATAAATACTACTCATAAATTGCCATATTATGCCTACAAAAGAGCAAGGCTGATTTCATGGCGTCTCATGCTCAGATATTCTTTGATTTGCAGCATCTCGGGCTCAGATTTGATAAAATAATTAAGTCTCAATCTTGGATTTTAAATGAGGGTCTAGGCATCTCAGCGAGTCTTGGATTTAACCCCTAATGTACTTGGATATAGTCTCTGCATATGTACAGCACCTCCCACAGAGTCATCTTTAGGGGAGTACTATGACACCCTGGGACTGACCCTTAAAAACAGCTAGGTGGGAGGACCTAGGAGGCTAGCCTGTGTGCAGTGGGATTTTTTCTGCTGGTTGCTTTGTGGTTAAGCAGCAGTAGAACGGTGATTAGGGAACTTAAGCAACGGCGATGGCAAGGGCAATGAGAACACCACAAAACAATAGGTTTAATGAGCAAAAACGATCACTCTGCACATGCGTTATATGTTTTTGTACATTTCTTTGCTGTCATCAGCAAAACAACAACCTGAAATGACCAAATTTTAGGTTTTGCGGAGAATGCGAGCACACAAGGGGTCACAGGGTTACATGCCACATTAAAACGCTTCTTGTTTCCCCATTTTTATTTACAGCTAGCTAGAATGCAGGATCTGGAACTCAAATATGCTGCCCAAATTGTTGGATGGATATATTTTGTGTGTTGGACTATTGGATATTACCCTCAGATTTATTTGAACTTCAGGAGAAAGAGTGTTGTGGGTCTCTCATTTGACATGACTTGCATGGAGTTTGTTGGATCCTTGGAATACTTCTTATATACCATTACACTTTACTGTGATGCAGCTTTACAGAAATACTTCCATTCATTTGAACACCAACACTTCAACGATCAAGACAACACAGTCAAGTTAACAGATGTTGTTTTTGCTTCACATGGATTTGTTATGGCTTGTATCACTGTTCTACAAATATTTTGTTATGAAAGAGGAACTCAGAGGTTGTCGAAAATAACGGCAGGTCTATGTGGCCTGGCAAGTTTAGTGTTTGTTGTTCTCGTTATCATTGCCGCAGCAGATAAAAGCCACTCACTTTCAAGGTTGGCCTTAGCGTTGATATATGCTGGTTATGCCAAAAGTTTTCTCTCGGGTATAAATGTAAGTCCTCAAAATTGGTATTTTTTAAATTCCATGCCTATTAATGGAACACTGGGTCTGAGTAGTTTCCTGTGGAAAAACCATATTTAATTTTTTGGGGTGGGGTGGGGTGGGAACTGACAGTTGCTATATTAGATTGTTTTGTTGGAGTGGAGTGCGGAGAGAATGGAAGTTACTGATTGGTAAGTATATTTGATTTCTGGGCAGAAGAGGAAACTGTCAGGGAGGTATACATTTGATATTTGGGTGAAAAGGAAGAATTAAAGACTAAAATTATCCTGGGAGGGACCAGATCTTTGCAGACCTCAATCAGTTTATATAATTGAGAATTAAATATGTAACTCTCGTCCTCGACAGAGTCTTGGAGGACTGGTTTTGTTCCAAGAAACAGCAAAATATACCTCTCAACACACAAAACATGTTGACCATGTGCATTCTCATTTTATTCTCTGACCACAAGGGCCTATAGGGGATTTACACCCGCTTGGGATCTGGGCGCTAACTATCACAAATACAGGCGGTGAGAATGATCCTCACAGCAGTAATTTAAAAGAAAGAAGCAAAAATGTTGGATATCTCATGTATTTACCCATGAAATTGCCTGATTTTTTTTTTTTTTTAACAAAACTTGCACAGGGACTTCAAGAATAAAATGAGTAAATATACTGTAGGACCAGTATAGATACTAAACAAAGAGAAATGGAGCAAGAGCAAATTATATTGGGGTGGAATCCATCTTCTGGTTGCTGAGTTAGATTCAAGAGAGTGAATGTTGTTGTTGGAAATTAGACAAAAAAAAAACAACAAATGTTTGAGGAAGGAACAATTGGATATTTGCATGGGACTGGGGTTGCGCTGATTTTTTTGGGGGATGGGGAGGTACTGTACATTGGATTTCTGGGTGGGATGTTGTGGGGACTGTACATTGAGTCTAGTGAAGGTATTGGGTGGGAACGTATGTTAAATTTAGGTGGGGGAATGGGTGAGGAAAGTACATTTAGATCAAATTTCTAGGAGGTCATTGAACTTGTACACTTGAGAACAGCCAATTTTAAAATGGTTTATTTTCACCATCATTGCTTAACACTTACTAAAAAAATAATACAAATGATTTCCTTTGTTTTAGAGTGTTCCTCAAGTTTATCTCAATGCAAGCAGAAGGTCAACAGTTGGTTACAGTATAAATGGAGTATGGTTGGATTTTGCTGGTGGCATTTTCAGTATTCTCCAGATGGTGCTGTATTGTGTGATTGACAAAGATAATGCACAACTGACTGGCAATGTTCCTAAGTTGCTCCTGTCTATACTATCATTGACATTTGATGTCATTTTCATTTTCCAACATTATATCTGTTTTGCTTCAAGGCGTTCTGTGGAAGTTGAGCAAGAGTGCTTAGTCAACGAACAAACTTAAGGTAGATGATATTTTAAAAGGAAGATAGTTGACTGTACAAATAAAAAATGTGAACATTAAAATTTGTCTAGATTTAACTGGTCACTGACTGGTACAAGTTATGTAAACTGAATTTACATAGCTTGATGATATTTTATGGAAACTGAAGACCATGCATTTTTAAATAGGCTCTGATGGAGCCTCTTGAATTTTATTTGTAAATTATTTCTACATGTATTTCTTATACAGGTGTACATGTGCATCGGTTTAATATTATATAATTTATAAACCTGTTAGATATGTTGCTACATGGTGGGAATAACAAAGAGAGGGGTCTTTATAATAGACACAAGTGTTTTACTGGAAAATACAGGACCCGAGTGGCATATTTTCCATATCCTCACTAGTGAAGATATTGATGACATCTCACGTCATTTCCTGCTTTTTTCACCGTTGTTTATGCAAACAGTTGATGAAAAATGGCGAACAACAGATTTGTCTATTTAATTAAAAAAAAATTCATGGTGGCTTGACTACACGGTGGCTTTTATTTTCTTGTGTTTAAAAGAACATTTAACTTGCTGCGCTCGCTCGTAAAATATGGTTTTTACCACATGAAAATAAAATTCATATCTTTTTGTTGCTGTGTAATATCCTCTATATATTTTACATTAAACAAAGGAAGGGTGCACATCTGTAATAAAATTATTGAGCTTGACGCTATAAAGGGTGTTACCATTAATATCATACGTGGACATAACAAGTCCACGACGAAAAGAAGTATTCTGATTGGTCCCCACAGTGGTCCAAATTTTGCCATAGACAGCAGCTAGACCATTCATGAATGGATTTCACTTGGTCGTGTTTTCAAAGAAATGTCATTCAAGAAGTTGTTTTGGATGAGTTTGAATCTTTCTGGATATCTTATTCCCTACAATTTTAGCAAAAAACGTTTCTAAAAAGAATATAAAAATGGATGCTGTAATCAATTTTCATCATTGTAGTGTTCACACTTATTATTCAAGTAGTTTGCTTGAACTGTTTAGGCAAAAGATATAATTATTGGTCTCATTCTTTTTTGTTAGCTTTTAAACCAAGCACACACATATATAAAATTTACACACAAGCGACCACCATTGGAAAAGCTCTTCGCCACTACCTAGAATCCTAATTTTGTAAATGTGATTAAGTATTTTAAATATTAGAAATTTAATGTATATTAGGTCGTTGTCTAGGAGAATTATTTATTTTGCATTATATTTACATAATTGTAGCTATCATAAGGTAATCTTAGAAACATGTATGTAATCATGCTTCTAATTCAGTTATAGCTGACCGCAATGTGGTTAATAAACAGTCTTTTATTTTATTTTTATTTAGAAAGTTGCTTAGACTTACCTCCAAGTCAAACTACCTTCCTCCTTGCCCTGCCTCCCTCCCTTCCTCTTCCCTTCCTTCCTTTTTTCCTCCCTCCCTTCCTTCTTTCCTCCTATCTTTCTTCCTCCTATTAACCAGGATTCGTACAGGTCATGGAAATCCCGGAAAGTCATGGAAGTTTAGAAGTTCATTTTCCAGGCCTGAAAACTCATGGAATTTAGGTGTGGGTCATGGAAAGTCATGGAAAATGATGTTTTATTAAAAAGTACAAAATAAATTTTTTTTTTTTGCCAAGAAAATAGTAAAAACATACCCAAAATGAAAGAAAAATGGTAAAATTTAGGTCATGGAAAACTTGGAGAAGTCACGGAAAAGGTCATGGAAAGTCATGGAATTTCAAAAGCTCAAAAGAGTACGAACCCTGTTAACTCACTGCTTTAGTTTCGTTTAATAGACTTAAGGCTTTGTGCTTTTATAATTTTCATTATGTAAATCATGAAATATATGAGACTTATTAATACAAAAACTTTACACGCAGACATTTTACAGCCAATAGGCCTTTATATCACGGTTTTCGACGCCATTTTGACGAGTTGGCCTACTCGTCAAAATGGCGTCGAAAACCGTGACTGATCATAAGGCCTATTTAGTCTGATTCCAGGAATTTTGTGTCCCTGCAAAAATAAAAGCCAAACCTTGAAACCTCTGAATTTAGTTTCCTTCCAGTTACCCACATCGGCTTGCTAAAAGTTATTCGTTCCACTTACAGGAAGACTGGAGGAAGGGTATATCAAAATGGCGATTGGCGACTGGATGTGCGACGCACAAATTCAGCGCGTCCTTTTTCTGAACCTGAAAATCGAACAGCTCTTTCGCATCGCGCGCCAGACCGTGTAAAACACGTTTTGCAACCATCTAAACGTTAGACGGAAATGTTTTGATCGTTTAATTAGCCGGGATTTAAAAGGGATATACCGAGATGAACGGTTATCTTTTAACCTGTCGTTCCCAAAATTGAGCCACTCACTCAATTTTTGGCGCGAACCCGCTCCAACCTCGTTCCCGGATTGGATCCGCTGATGAGCCAGCGTACAGTAGCTTGGGTACAGCGGCTGCTGACTTGTGGACGAAAATGATGGAAAGAAAATGGCGGTTTTTTCTGTTGTAAGTAGCTTGCAAAGCCACTGTTTGAGAGCGGTGGCATGTCAGCTGCCAGACCACGAAACTTCATTGGATCTTCTCCCAGTGGAGATAAAGACAAAGTTGGTTAATTTGTTATCCAAGCGAGGTCTTCTGTCAGACTCAAATCTTGCAAAAGTGAGTATATGGAGAGGACTGTCACATAAGCTTGAGCTTTATAGATATAACAATCATTTTAAAATCAAGAAAATTCGTTCGCAGTACGCATTAAGTCTTAAGGTATTCGGAAACGTTTGATCATTAAGTAGTCGATTCCTTGTAACTTAGTACTGAATGCTGGGCCACTTTTAAAGGAGTAAGCTTATTATTATATTACTCTTGACTAGTGTCTAGTGATAAGGCTGGTCAATAATTATTGTGACCCCATGACCTCTTTTTTTCTTTTTTACCTCCTTACTTGAATCTAAACATCACCCAAAGTACGTCTAAGGAAGAAATTTGTAATTTGCAGAAACCAATTTTTTTTTTTTTTTTTTTACAATTTTTTTAAAATCTTTATATTTGTGGTTACCCAATAAAAAACGTGATTAGACTCTGGAACTCGCGTTGCCATGATGTTTGAAGATTAGAATAGAGCATTTTTGCCAGTAGGCTCGATTAACAGACACTGTTTGGGAAATTAGCCTGCACTAGGAAAGCTAGACCCCAGGGAGCGGCGGAAATGGAGTCTATTTTGCCAGACAATTACTGAACTCAAAGAAATCTTTCAAAGACCCAACTTGTTTACTTGTAGTCAGAAGTCACATGTTTTGAGAAGAAAAATGGTGAGCCAAATTTGAAAATTTGACTGCAAATTTGAACATTTAAAAAAATAATTTCAAAAATCATGTTAATGGGCCAATCACGATATGATTTTGTGGAAGTTCTTTGGTTGCTGTATTGATTAGTTCATAGGCTCTTTAAATAGTGAAGAAAATTTTGCAGCAAGCTTGAATATTAATAAAAGCTAAATCTAAGTTTACTGAACGTGGATTGAAATATACAGTCAACTCTCTCTTAGGGACCACTTCTCGTAAGCGACCACCTCCCGTAAGCGACCACTTAGTAAACAAGCGTATTGTTTCTCAGTTAAATACTGTTTGAAGAGCTCTTTCGTAAGCGACCATCACTCAATATTCTCAAGGGACCTTGACCACTTTTTAGGCCAGAAATTTGACATATTCTTTTTCCGGTAAGCGACCACCCAACATAATCACGTCTGATCATTAGTAAATCATTACTCAGAAGTGACAAAAGTTCAATTTTTAATGACACTACCCCAGACTGCTGAGTTCAAGTATAACATAAGACACATTGACAACTACTGTACACTGTACTGTACTTTTCTCCAAACGTGTTGCATCTGAAAAAAATCAAATGAATTAGTTTTTATTTGCGTAATTTTAGCTGATAAAGTAATATTTTTATGTGATTAATTAATCAATCCAGTATTAAGGTTATCTTGTTGATCTTTCTCATGAGCGACCACTTTGTCGTGACCCAAGGGTGGTTGCTTAGGAGAGAGTTGACTATATCATTAAAGTGTGTGATTATAGATGCCTTAAATGTGAGCTGCTTGCAGTGAACCTTGACAATTGCAAAGTGACCACTGCAATTTGGCATTTTATGGTTTTTGACATTACTAAGAGTTTTCTATTAGAGTAGTGGAAAGTTGTTTTAATTTCTCTCATTCACTTGGGTTGACACATAAGGGGCAGTTATCAAAACAAAGTTCAGTTTACCGTAAACAAATCTAAGATGAGCTGTTTAAATACCCAGCCCTATAGGCTCGATGCCCAGTAAAAAACAAAACTTAATTGGGGCCCCTTTAAAAACTTCTAGCAAGCAATGTACCTGTCGCTTTTGTATGTGAGTTCCTAGTAGGGAATAATGCTAACTACATCGTCTAGGTATACTCTAAACAGTTCTTACATGTATGCTGTCTTCATACTGTAGGTATTGCATCCTGCCTTAAGGGAACTAGAGCTGTGTGAGTGCATGATATCAGATGATGGACTTGCCTTTGTGTGTATTTGTAAAAATTTGAGGAAACTGGACTTGAATGCTTCGAAGAATTTAAGGGATAACATCACTTCAGAAGGTATGTACATTGTATGGCCCATGTACATGTATGTGACTTGTATGGTATGACTTATGCATTTATTTAATTTAGAGTAATTTTCAATTGAGTATCAAATTTGCATTTGCTTTATGGTATTGCTTTACTATGCTCAGTGTTTGGATGGCAAAATTCACTACATTTTCTCAACCAATGAGAAATAAAACCAATCATGACTTGACATTTTCCTATGTGTTACACCACTTACATACTGTGTATTAATTTGCTTTGACTCATTTGATTTACCATGTTATTTCCATTTGTTGTAATGCTGTTGCTTTCATCCAAATGGACTGTTGCTTTCATAATAATAATAATAATAATAATGATAATAATAATAATACTTTATTTATACACGTGACACTAAGGAGCTCCTAAGTGCTTGTTAAAACGTGTACCTGTGTACAAAAGTAAAATAATAAAGTTAATCAGTTAATTAATAAACACTACCGAAATACTAACTAGTTATAATTACTATTATTAATCTATATACAAAATTTACAAATTTCAAAAATTTCCAATTCTCCACACTTCAAGTCATATGAACTTTAATAGCCCGCTTAAAAGATCCAATGCGTTTAGTTTCTCTAACCATTGGAGCATAGTTAATAAAAGGCGATGGTCATGAAGCCTGACAAACTTTTTTGTTATATGTTTTTGTTAGAATTTTTGGCCTTGACCGTGCACAAACTACAATAGATTTTGAAATGTGCTGGAGCAGCTGACCAATTGAAACGTTCCTGTTAAGATATTCAACTGTGGTGTGAACATTAAAACAAAGGATTGTGCACGGTCGCTGCCCTTCCAACTTAAACTGCAGGACCATTGTTTTCATGGCAAAGTTTCATAACCAGTCCCTCAATTAACTATGATTGGAGGCAGTGCATTCCACAGTTTACTGACCAAAAAGGTTAAAGATCAATGCATACACTCCAAATTGAATGGGGGAAGTTCTAACCTTGTGCCAATCCCGCACAAATTATATTTAACATTCTTAAGATTGAAAAACTCATAGTAGATAAATTCATCCCCCTCCCCCCCCCCCCCCACACACACACACACACACACCTGCCTAACCCCAGAAAAACAAAAACCCAAATGCTATTTCTATTTGATTTATCACACAGGTGTCATCAAAGTATTTTCTTCCTGTTGCCACCTTCAAACAGTGTATCTGCGTCGCTGTATTAATGTAACAGATGATGCCATTGCTGCTTTGACTCAACACTGCAGTTGTCTGCAACATCTCAATCTGTGTGGATGCATTAATATCACAGATGCATCACTTCAGCTGATTGCTCGCAACTGTAGATTTCTTCAAAGTCTTAACATCTCCAAGACAAAGGTCATTTGAATGGTACAGTTGTGCTGGAGTTTGATAAACAAGGTGTTATCCAGAAAGTTGTGTGAGCTGAAGTAGGACTTTTTAGGGTGGAATCTCATGAAAAATGCCCCTAGTTTCTTACAGCCAATGTAATTGCAGTGTTCAAAATTTGTAGGCTATAATGTACAGCTGTAGGCTGTCAAAAATGTTTTGCCTATCAGGACTCAACCCTTATCCAACAGTGGTTCAGGAAATTCATCCAGATAAAATGAATTTACACAGTAAAAAGGTTACTTCTTGAAATGCAAACGTCCCCAAAGATTTAACTGCAGTGTGTGATCTTTCAAGTAAACCACCCCCACCATCATCATCATCATCGTTATTATTTCACAAAGTTGTAGCTTTTCGGAGGAGTGCAGATTTCTGCAGCATCCTAAGTCTACTTTTTTTAATCCTACAGCGCCCATCCCCACCGGCAGACCTTTTACATTTGCAATCAACAATAACGACAAGATTTCATTACGTAAAAAAACATAAAGGAAACGTCGGAGGTTATAAATCATTATTGTCATCATTATCATCATCATTATCATCATTATTGATTCCCTTGTATCTTGTCCAGGTATCTGATGATGGCATAATGCACCTAACCTCGGGAAAATGTCAGCACTCTATAAAAGTAAGTTCTGTCTTGAATTTAATCTCTGTAAACCCAGTTTAAGGATGGTGCCTACTAATAAAGAAGTATTCTTGTGTGGTTTATGACTATGCGGAGAAAGCAGATCTTAGCAAGGGCTATTGAAACGAAAAAGAAATTTGGGGGTAACCATGCTTTTTTTAGAGATAATGAAGCAGCAGTTATTCTAAAAAACAGTAAAATACAAAGCAATGTATGGAGTTTTTTTTTCCAAATTGAAGCTTTTTTATCTCTGAAAAATACATGGTTACCCAAATTTTCTTTTAGGATACCAATAGCACTCGCTAAGTTCTGCTTTCTCTGCATAGTTTTAACCGCGCAAAAATATCCCTGTATTAGTAGGCACCACCCATAGGAAACCCAAGTATCTCAAGATGCGCAGAACGAATGTGCAGTAACAAAAGTAGGCACCGTCCTTAAAATACCTTGAGTCTCAATCGGTCCATACTTGTCCTGTTTCTCTCCTATATGTACCTAGCACATACCCACAGATTGTCTGAGAATTAGGCTCTGAAAGCTGAAATTATCCCAACCATTTAAACACGCGTAGGCGTGATGTCAAATTCAGATGATCTCATATTGTCAAGCCTTTAGTCAAGTCCAAAACCTTAAAATAAGTCCAGCAGGTTGTGTTTGAATAGCACCCTCAAACCCACTTTTCATAGCTGAACAAATGCTCCAGTTCTACATAAATTTATAACTATATTTATAAAGAAACACTTGATTCATTTTTGCTTTTCAGGAAGTTCAAGTTTCACACTGTGTTCACATAACAGATGCCAGTATTGAGGCCCTGCTTGCTCGCTGCCCAAGAATAAACATTCTTATCTTTGATGGCTGTCCACTTGTCACAGACAGATCCCGTCAAGCTATTGAAGAAGCTGGACATTTAAAACAGTTATCCTGGACAGTGTATTGACTGTTAGTAGTCACTGAATAGGATAGTCTCCAAGCACTTTAACCCTTTAACCCCTAATATCAAAGAACAAATTC
Organism: Pavona decussata; assembly: GCF_977016875.1. Lineage (NCBI taxonomy): Eukaryota > Metazoa > Cnidaria > Anthozoa > Scleractinia > Agariciidae > Pavona > Pavona decussata. The sequence continues at coordinate 4,381,753 of NW_028145504.1, read as the reverse complement.
TCTTATCTTTTCCCCATACTTTTCTTATAAAAGTACCAGGGTGAAATAATTAAAATATCAAGAAAATTCACCTTGGGTGATCATATCCTCAATTCTCATGACCTCAGGGATTGAATTAGCGTTGATGTTACAAGGAGAAATTTGATTCTGATTGATCACTGTGAGGGCTTAAAGGGTAAAGGTACCTTTGATTGGTCGTATTCGGAAATAAGAGTATATAAAATGATTACTAAAATCCGTCATAAGACGTATAGATGAGGGTTTAGTTTCTAAAGAAACTGTGGTGCTACGTCGGTGGAGGAGGGGAAACGAAATGTTTGTTTCTATCAACTGAGTTGATAAGGTGATATGGAAGCCGTAAAGAGATTCCAGAGCTGACGTTTCGAGCGGTAGCCCTTCGTCAGAACGAATCATGAATCACTTTTCGCTCTGCATGACAAAGGTCTAACGCTCGAAACATCACTCGTTGCGGTGGCCAAATTACGTTATCAACTGAGCTCACAAGACGTGCTTGGCAGATACCGGAATACAAATTTTTTCTTGAACAGCATGTGTGAACAAAAGTTTGCAGATTTCCCAAATTTACCTAAAATGAAAAATATTGAGGCTATTCCCTTCATTCTTGTTCCTAACGCGGTCACTTGAGCTCGACAAAATGAAATGGCTTTTTACTGACTGTGATACAAAACAGCCTTATCAGGACTGGTCAATCACAGCATACACAAATCGCGTAACGAACCAATCAGAGCTTGAAGCGTAATGCAACAGGTACCAAAGCGCGGCAAAACGTGCTGTCGTCTGTGTACCTGCAACACGTGATAACTTTCGACAGCCGGCTGAATACCATCGTAAAATGTAACTTCGAAATCTTTCATGAAGTGCAATGGTATTTTATTGAGGACTTTTCTAGAATGCCTATTCCAACATTTGAAACGAGTTCATTTTTATATTGCTCCGAAATAAATAGTTGATAAAACAACTGTAAATAGTGAGGATGCATGCATACGTACTTTTTCTCTTTAAACTCCAGTGTACTGGAATCTAAGATGATTTAAGTTATTCGAAGTTTCATTCGATTGTTGTCTTTACTTTTGACTTTTGAGTGTTACGTTTGCTAGTTTTAAAGGTTCATTTAATGTCATTTATTGTAAAGTTCCGTGCGTTCACAGTTACTTAAAAGTAGTGTGCGCTGATGTAGCGTTTTTGTTTTGCCTTTTTTCTAAGAAGTTGCTCACGAACTCGCCAGCTTTGCCTTCCTTTTGTAACGTGTAAATTTCAAACTTACATGAGCAGTCACTGGCTCTCTTGTGCTGTCTTGAATATGCCAAAAAAAAAAAAGCCTATAATTCTCATGTAGCATTTACACGACTCAAATTTACCATCTTTATTTCAGGGTGCGTTATTTTTCCAGAATAGTTGTGTTCTGAAGGACCGGGTTTTGGTTTCGGCCTAAATGTCTTTGCATTCAAATACCCAGGTAAAATATTTACATCTAGGTATTTCCTCTAATAAGCCACACCCCCCCCCCCCCCATTTCCTGCGTCGCCTCCCCAGGGGCTTATTTATTCAAGGTTCCCAAAGGGGCCGGGGGGCTTAATAGAGGAAATAAGGTACGTATACGTTAGAGTGCTAAAGTGAGCAGTACTACCTTTGAAATACCCCCGGGCTATGATCAGATCACTGTCGTGTGGAACGTGGGAATTTGGGTATTCACGTTGCAGTAATGGACAATACTGCTCACTTAAGCACTCAAATTTGCACTTGAACTTTTAAATGAAAACCCCACCACTTCTTTTTCGTCCAAATAAAATCCCAGTCATGCCTTGTTGGAAAAGGCAGGTCAATAAGACTAAACTTGTGTAGCCCGGTGGTCACCGTTACCAAAGCCTTTCACTTGCCGGTACATGCATGTTTACGTTCGGTCATGTAGGACTTGTCTGGCCATGTGAATACTGGTCGAAACTATTTTGCCCGTGGTTATCATTCGGAAGTGTTCTCACTAAAACAGTTCGTTGTCTGTTTTCCAATATTTGGCAAAATAAAACTGAAGATTGTTAGGCGTGAAATGTTTTAAGCTAAGGCTGTTCTGTACCGGGTAGCACTAATCTGCGGAACTGCAGACCGCGGAACCTGCGGAACCTAGAGAAATAACTAGTTTTTTTTCTTTTTCAACTTTCATGCCAGGTATAAGGTTACAGCTGATTTCATTGCTGTGTATAAACCCGGATTTTATTTGTTTTTTAACATGATTCGACCAAGAGAAAATGAGATTTTCTCCTGATTCGACGGTCATGATTCGATAGAGAGGTTACCAAGCTTATCGATGAACTCGCAATTCGCGAAGACTTGAGGTGGTGGGTGATTTATCACCAATATTTGTACGGGAGTTCGATAAATAAAACAGCCAAATGAATGTCCTTTTTACGAGTACCGCATTTGTTTCAAAAATCCATACATTGTATTGGCAACGTGGCGAGGTGAACCGAAAGAGAAGAAAAGGACGGCAATAACACTTGCGTGGTATATCAGCCATAAAACGACAGTATGTTGCCCTCAAGAATTCATTTCTCTGTTTGGCAATCACCCTCAGCTGAAGTTCAGAAAAGCAAAACAATAAGCTTGGGACGTTTGGCAACCAGCCATTTCATATACCAGCATATACTAGAAGAGATGGAATTTTGAGGGATAATTTATGTATACTCTTGTGTAACTGCAAACTTTGTTCGACTTCAAACAAAGGAAAAATAATGAGTTTTGTACGTAAAACCAAGGCGCAGAATCGATCGACACATTGTTGCAATGCTAAGCCGGGTCCCTGTAACGGCGTGAAACCAGTCTTGGAATTCATCTATATAGAGTTCCGGCTTGCTCCTTATCATCGCCTCTAAAACTTTGTTTTCTCTATCTGCTCCAATACCAGGCAAAGAAACGTTTATGCTAGCATATATTATTCAAGATATTGTTCAAGAAACCAAACATAAACAAAACAAACACGAGCTTACAAGACAAGATTCTTTGCCCTCCTTTTCTTCTCTTTCGGTTCACCTCACCACGTTGCCGATACAATCTACGGATTTTTGAAACAAATGCGGTACTCGTACGTACTCGTAAAAAGAACATTCGCTGTTTCCTTTATCGAGCCCCCGGACAAATATTGGTGATAAATCACCCGCCACCTCAAGTCCTCGTGCAGAACCTTCGTGATTTTGCGAGTTCATCGATGAGATTGGTAACCTCTCGATCGAATCATGACCGTCAAATCAGGAGAAAATCTCATTTTTTCTTGGCCGAATCATCTTAAAAAATAAATAAAATCCGGGTTTATACACAGCAATGAAATCAGCTGTAACCTTATACCTAGTATGTAAGTTGCAAGAGAAAAAAAACTAGTTATTTCTCTAGGTTCCACAGGTTCGCAGGTTCCGCGGTTCCGCGGTCTGCAGTTCCGCAGATTAGTGCTACCCTTCTGTACCAACACGAGCCTACTCATGCACCGTAAATTCGCAGAATTCTTAAGTGGGTATGATGCGTGTCTTTTCTCTTAGCTCACAACTTCAGAGCATTGTTTCATCCAAAATCATTGAATTGCAAATCACTACAGCGCAGCACACAATCCAGCTTTCATTTTTAGTGAACAAAAATACCAACCCAGTGGCCTGAACGTTGAAGTATGAAGGCACTCTTTTGTTAGTCTTGCTTTAGACTTTTAGAGCAGGATGATTTATGGGCGTTGAAAACGTGGCAATTAGAATGTTAAAATCGGATACACAGACTTTAAATTAGCACCATCTCGTACAGAGCCTTGTACACGTTAAATTTTGCTAATTCTCAGAGTCATTAATTATTCAATTTGGTCAGGTGCACGTATCTTGCTACCCAATGAACTACTGATCAAGGCGCGTCCGATTAGTTTAAAAACTGATCAAGACACTTGGGCCCAGTTGTTCAAAGCCCGATTAAGCTAATCCTGAATTAATGTGAACTTTGATTTTAATTTAATTACTAATCAATAAAGGTTTTTCCAAAAGATTTTTGTCCCTCAGTTTTGACGTAGACTTTCCTAAACCTTTAGCTTGAAATTAGCCTTCTAAACCATTTTAAATGAGCGAGATGAAAACCCAGATGAACTTTTAATCTTGTTTTACAAAATCGGCTTTCGAACAACCGGGCCTTAAATTTTAGTCAACGTTATTGCAAATGAACAACATACCAATTCCCGCCTAACTCGTTTAAGACAGCAACATACGATTCAGTAATATGATGCCATAAACAGTCTTGGGAGGATATCTTTCCCCGGACTTTTTAGCTACCAACATCACGAATTTAGACAACCAATAGTCCAGCGACAGAGCATACATCTCAATAATATCTGCTCTCACATCTTCAGCCTTGTACAACTCGTAGTCCTTGAAAAGGCCACCGCAATCTAAAACCGGAATTTAACCTCTCTTAATTTCTGCCATTCGGCAAAAATGCTCACATCACAGCCCACTTATTTTTATATTAAGTCGAAGCTAGAACGGCCTCATTCACCAAATCGTTTTATTGGGAAGAGGATTTGGGAACGCAAAATCGTGCTAATCTGGACACGAGTTCTATCATGCGTGGCGTTACGTAATTTTTCTAAAGCATTCTACCCTTAAAACTCACCAACATATGAATTACTCATTTCATTAACTAATTACCAAATAACAGACAAACGATCTCACATTATCCACGCCTTTTGACGCACTCTTGTTATTAAATAGTTCTACCAAATTTCCACTCTTTGTAATACCACGAAATACAACAAAAGATAATCACATTGCATTCAAGTTTGTGAAGCCATATCAAAAACTTGTGTTTCATCAAGGGTTCCAAACACCTCGAAACAAGGAAAGGGCTCCGCCTTCGGCGTCGTTCTTTCATCTGTTCTCAGTGTTTCAAACCCCTGATGAAACATTGATGAAACACTCGCACCCGTGTTTGATCTATTACATCAATGGTTCTTTTAGAACTCACAACTAAAAGAATCTACATGCAATAGTTTAAGGAAGCGGATTGCTCAAGAAAGGAAGGAATGAGAAAGAGTTTAGAGTGTATAAACGGAAGGATTCCATTCACGTACAGACCTTTGACCACTGGAGGAAAAAGGTTAATGCTTTCTCGATTCAAGAAATGTATTGTTAATCTTTAAAATTTTTGCGAAATAAACAGTACGTTCTTCCGTAGCTAATTCCCTCAGGCGTACACTCACTTGGTTATTTTTCTGTCAGGCAGAAATACTTCTGATCTCAGTCATTTTTTGTGATGACTTGATGAATTGTCATGATTGCAATTTTTACAGTCCGTCGAGTTTTTAGTTGGCCGGAGGCAAAATTGTTTATTGGTTAAGTAAATGATTATAAAAATAACTCAAACACTGCTTGCATTGATAGCTAAAGATGGTACATTTTTAATTTAAGGGTGTGAGGGTATTCTTGGCAGTAACCCTAACCGCAAGACTCAATTTCTTCACACATTTTAGTCACTTGGAATGTAATTGAAGCCTTGGAAAAACTGGCAAAGATTGCAGTAAAATCTACAGATAACTACAGAGACAACAATCAATACACTTTACTTTCAGTGGTAGCTCGCCTAAAAATCCGACGGTGTTCGGGGAGGGGGAGGCATCCTTATATAAGTTATATGTGCCGTCATAAGCGGGGACGATGAATTTTGAGCCGTTTTGGTTTGAAAATGGGATAAGATTTGAACTATACATTTTGGTCCGAAAACCGGTATTGATTTTACAGACCTGGGGCCCGTTTCTCGAAAGTCCCGGTAACTTACCGGGCCCGATAAGCATATTTTAATGGTTTTTTTTTTGCCGATTACACAGTGATTACAGACATGGTTCTTGGCCAATGGTTTTATAGAATTATTAGATTTAAAAATCCAGTATTCAAAGCTAACAAAAATTGACTTCTGTAAGAAACATTTATCACCAAAGACACTTACCGGCCCGGTAAGTTACCGGGACTTTCGAGAAACGGGCCCCAGGCCCCCAGTTGTTCATAAGCGGATAACTTTTTTCACGCGATAAGTCTCTATCCAGCGAAGCAAATGTACTCCAATCAATGCTTTTGGCAAGTTTTCCACACAATCCCATTCTTAAATTTGACATATGCTTCTACTCTATTCACAAATTATAGGACTGTCGGGAAATCTTGCACACATTTTATCTGCCGGATAGCAAACTATCCAGTGGATAAAATTATCCGCTCTTTGAATAACTGGGGCCAGGTGTTCAAAGAGTGGATAAATTTATCCAGTGGATAAAATGTATTGGTTCAGTGGAGTTTAACAATTATTCCACGAGCGCGCGTTGGATATGAGATGATACATAGCCAACGAATCATCTCATATCCAACAAGCGCAAGTGGAATAACTATTTTATTAAAAACAATCAAGAAATATTGCCAGATCTTACTGATTTCGCTGTGATAGAACAACCAGCAAACAATTTAATGGTCGCCATTTCTCGGCCATGGTATAATGACTCATATACCATGGCCGCTAAGCAAATCAAATCCCTCGAATTGCATTATATCATGATTCAGTTTTTAATAATACATTTTATCCACTGGATTGAGTTGGGACTGAGTTATCAGTTCTTTGAACGACCGGGGCTAGGTCTGAGAAGGGGCACGGACTTTAGCAACTCACTCTGAAAACGAGTATTGAAAAAATTACATCTTTTGGTCTGCAATAGGGTCAGGGTTTGGAAGGCCCACCGGCACAACCCTACAAAAAGTCCGAGGAGACCTGCCCCCTCCCCTCCCCCCAGTAACAGGGTACACATTCGATTAGAAATTCTAAGTTGGAATCGACGGGACAGAAATGTGATGCTTAAGTTGCTGCAGTGTTACCGACCCAGGAGCATAAAAACTGTGTTTATCGCTAATAGGACACATGTACTGTCTGAGCCTGTGTCTGTAAGCCGGATAATTTCACCGGCAACACCTAAAATTTGTTTCAATATGTTGAGGCTCTTGACTGAACAAACGCCGTTTTTGGACCACATAAAGAGCGAATGAGGTGTACGCTCCTGGTCACAAGCATTTATGACCGAATGTTCAATTTTCCGAGCCAGCTTAATTAATATTATTATGGTGTATTACGTAAGTGAAATATGTGAAAAACATGGTCTCTCCTTTATTAATTATGGTTCATTAACTTCCGATAACAAAAAAAAAAACGGAATGAATAGAATACTGTTTATTGGGAAACCACAGATTGTTTATTTATCGTTTTCTGTTTTCTAAAATAAAGTTTGGGTTTCGAGTTTTGGGCCGTACATCGGCCACCCAAAATTCCGAGCAGTCCCACAACGCGCCTAACAATTAATAACGAAGATTGAAGAGCTCTCATGGCATTGAGATGAATCAGCTACAATATTATAGCAGTAAATAAGGATCCCGGGAACTCATGTACCACCCGCTAGTGACTGGAGTGACGATTAAAAAATGAATACCGACGCCAGTAATTAAAGCCACACAAGACAGGAGCTAAATAGGAGGAATTAGGCAGTTTCCTTGTTTACATAGGACTAACCCTCTTCATTTAGTTTCCTTAGTTATTAAACCCACTCGGATCCTATATCAAATTGAAAGGTGCATTCTCTTCAGGCTAGCCTGGCCATTGTTGTTCCACTTGAGCAATAGCACTCCCAATTTTTGGCAATTTCCAAATGAAAGTAATTCTTTTTCGAGTAAACTAAACCTTCTCCTAAAAGAATGTAATTCTTTATAATCTGAGTTAACCGAAAAACCTTTCAGAAAACAAACGAGCTTCCGTTTATCCTGACTGAACAAAAAACTTTCCAAAAGGAAATCAGTCTGTCTGTAAACCTAAGAAAACTAAAAGCTTAAAAAAACAAACAAAAAGGGTATGATTTTTCATAACGTATTTCAGACTAGGGGTCGATTCTCGAAAGTCCCGGATATGAACTAAAGGTTTCCATTTTTTTGTCCATTTCCATTTTGATTGATAGAAAGCATTTTCTCTTCTTGATGGTTACGTTTTCTGCATACTTATCTAATGCGCTCTATAAGATTATAAATACTTTTACAGTTAGCCGTCTATATAAAGGTTAAATCTCCGTTGATCGAGGAACATTTCGGCATAGTTTTCGGTTCCAATAATTAAGTTACAGGGACTTTTGAGAAGCGGCGCCCTGTCCCCTTGCTGTTTCCGCTTTTAAGGCTAAACTAAAAAACGGCAAAAATTGTTTAGTAAACACAGCACACTCTACCAAAATCTGATCGAGCCTTAACTGTAGACCAAAACAGAATAAAAACAACAATATTCTGTGTAGCTGCACATACGTTCAGGAGTCACCCTCAACTCATTTGAGATGGACATTGCACCTGTCTGGTGCTCATAAGGCTGTTAGAGCGTTGTGATGAAGAAGGCCCAAGGAATTCACCGTTCCAAGTGCGTTGGGCAGATTATTCCTAAGTGAATTTCTCCGTTATAACAAAAGCTACGGTTTGAGTAGTCTGTTCTTGGCTTTGGTAGAACCAATTTTTGCGTAGCGTCGCGAGGAACACAAGAAGTAATTCTTGAAGTAACCATATTACGGAGATGAATTTGGGGGAACCTGCATCTTCTAACAGATAAGGTGTCCGAGCGAAGCGAGTTAAGAAGATACCTTGTGGTCGTGTCGGTCACCGATAACATTAAAAAAAGTTTTATGCCTTGCAATAACTAGTGATAGACTGGATCGCCGGCAGATGGTGAAGTGTTGACAGGCTTCACCGTGCAAGGATCTCTTTTCCTTAATCTCTTATCCAGTTCGCCCGTTTATCGATAATCGTTTACATTTAGTAGTCTTTTCGCTTTCTTTACACCAATTTTGATCCACTTCGTAAAGGGCGACAACGCACTTTCAAGAGGCATTGAATTCGTTTTCGATGAGAAGGTGATATTCACTTTGCGTTCACTCCTACAAATCTGTCAGCTGTGTTGAAAGCGGTTAATTCTTTGATGGCAGATTACTCTTCTGTTTAGGAGCTTATAAACTGGCACTGGTAAGTAAGTAAGCAAGATCCTTTATTTAACCACAATGAGAATAAAAGCATTGCATGCTTGAGGGGTCGTGTGTACCCTTGGGCTTCATACGTTTATTTCGTCCCTTTGATAGACTTCTTGTTTTTCAAGATTATAGAATCCTCACTGATATGTGCCCCTGTTGTCGCAAAGTATTTTGTATCAAATCACTGATAACCCAAGTGCAGCAGATTTTCTCGACAAACAGATAACCAAAATGGAAAAAATAAGATTTTATCATCGTAAATGTTGTTATGGTACCAACTACGAAACCTTTGGCCCGAAATTGTCTCTCTGAGAAATCCTTGAAAAAAGACGTTCAAAAGAACGCTTTAAGACAAGCCATTGCCGTTGCTCCATGAGTTATTTTATCGGGTTTCCCACATAATTTATTAGATGTGACTATCAGAAAGGACGGCCAATGCAGCGAGACAAAACCAACAGATACCTTGCACCAGTCAGGGTCACATCGGTCAAGTGGATATCGAAATATATCGCCATGATATCTAAGAGGACACTTTCTTTCAGTCACACTGCTGTCCAAAAAATGGGCAAAAAAGGGCAATCCAGTGATGTTTCATCACGTTTAAAGCTGATGTTAAGATTGGAGAGTTTGTTTGTCCAGCAGACAAGAAGTTGGCTACATATATTCCCTTAGATAACGATTGCGTGTCTAGCCCAACTAACCCGAACCAGGCTGGCATTCCAGCTGACTGCAGCCGCTTAGCCGAACTCGTCAGAAAGTTCTGCTGAACGTTTTTCAAGAGTTACACTAAAATCCACTTTACACCCACTTTGGCTTTTAAAAGGGTCAAGATTTTAAGTCAAACGAAAGAAGGGATTTAGCACTCGAAAATTTACCCAAACAACTTCCGTGCGACAAGGAGAAGGCAATGTTGAAATTACATTTCCTGTTGACAGTGGTAGACAGGAAAAAGATGTAATCCTCGGTTTCCTATTTAAGGGTCACGCGAAAAAAAATTCGGCAATAAGAAACACATGGTGGATCGAAGTGCGCGATAATTATAAATAATCAAAATCCCTCAGTTGTTTGCGTTTATTGATTTTCAATAGGTTGAGCGATTGGGCATGCTTTGGAGGGGCAATTGACTAATTGTCCAATTTTGCCAAACACGTTGAACATCGCCTCAGAACAAAAACCCTAAATTCCCGCTATGGGAGATAATGGTAAAATGTCAAAGTAACAGTAAGACCTCTTCAACATCTCGTGCCTGTCTTACCCCCTACTAAACGCCGCGCCACGAAACCGTACCCTACCCTATATATATGGACGGTCTTCTTACACCGAGCATACTAGTCGAATTTAGAGCAAGCTCTATGTTCGCAGCTGCAGAGACACGTTGAAAGTTCATCGCGGTTTCAGTTGAGGAGTAAAAATGTGGAACAGCGACTTTGCACCAAATTGGCCTGGAATGGTTCAGCCACAGATACTTCATGAAAGCTACATCGAAGACGATGATGACTCACACGTCAAAAGGCCGATGAATTCGTTTATGATATGGGCGAAGATTATGAGAAGAAAGTTTGCTGAGGAGAACCCGAAACTTCACAATGCGGAAATAAGCAAGCTCTTGGGCAAGGCTTGGAATGAACTCACGACTAAGGAGAAACGTCCGTTCGTCGAGAAAGCTGAAAGGCTACGGATTCGCCACATGAAAGAACATCCGAATTATCGTTACACACCTAAGAGACGCTCACAGGAGAGACGACCCGGGCAGCGAACCAACTCAACTTACATCAACCCGACGTTCATCAGCAGCATTTCCAATGTTGTGATGAGTAGTCAGGTATTTGGATTGCCTGCTACCCCAGATCCGAGTAGCCCTAAGGAGAGACAATTCTCCCCATCCCAGTACATGGATCACGGTGGGCAATGTTATTCTACAGGAAATGAGAACTGGAACTTCAACAGGTTTAGAGAAACGTTTAGCAATCAACACGATTATAACACTTACCCTCCGACAAGACTGGAAAAGGAGTACAGCAGATCTCACTTTGTTGGACCAGCTGTGCCCGATAGTTTACAATTCAAAGGTGGCCAATGCTTTCCATCAGATCGGAACAATAGTCTTACGGATCACATAGATAGCAGATCTGGCCCCAGCACAGAGCATGTGTTTTTGCCAGAAAATGGACGAAAAGATGTGGTTCTTTCACCTTGCTCTTATCAATACGGACAAGGGAAATCATCTGAAGCTGATTATTATCGTAATGTACCTCGGTCGTCAATTGTCAAGAGTGTTCATCCCACAGGAAATGATGAATCTGCCTTGAACGACGAACGACATCCGCGCAAGATTGTCAGCAGAACTAGACTGAGCTCTTGTAGATTTGCACAGCCGCAAGCTGCAGAAAATGACGGCGTAGAAAGCGAAGATTGTTCTGAACGAATAAGGGGAAGTTCAGGGAACATGTTTGAAAACTTCACCGAACTGCTATGCGATGATTTGGACGAACTGAGTATGTACCTCGCTTAGGCATATTGAATCGTCTAAGAATTCCCTTATTTAAAATTCAACAACCATGAATTTTGCATTATATTTTCCAATACAGTGTTCCAATAGCTCTTTCTCGAAGTTATGTAAGCTTAAATAGTAAATCATAGTGAGACATTTGGGTTTCATCGTGACCCTTGTAAGTTTAAAGACCACATAAAATGACGGAACCAAGATTGAATCTAGCACAGAGAAGGTCAGTTGTCTAAACGATATTCAGTATTACCGGGATCGAACTTGTTAGATGCTAGGAAACGATACAAAATTTTAAGCTTGTAAAATAGGGAGAGTATTAGTTTCACTCTGTTTTATGGCCGGATTAAATTTTTTGGTAGAAAGCCAGGTCGGTTAACGAGTTTAAAATGAGTTTTCGTCATGCCCCTCTGAAACACTTTTTGTTGAAGACAAAATATTAGTAGGGTGCATAGAATGCTATTATGATCACGCGCGGAGCAGCTTGAAAATTTGTGAACAACGCTATCGCAGACCGTCGATGAAGGGTTATTATCCGTAAATTTCTTTGCATATTAAAAATGTCGTTTATGATGTGACGAAAAGTGCACGAATCGGTTTTGTGTTGAAGTTTAATAATAAGGCGTCGAAAAAAGCTTTTGTTTATCTCTTGCAGCTAATAGCTTTCTTATAGCAAGGGTGTATTGTGTAAATGGTTATAATGAAGCAACAAAAACAAAGGCAAAACACATCGTTTTCGTGCACAGTGTTTTTTAATTGCATCTTCTGATTGTTTTGTAAAGTACTTATAGTGTAAATGATATTAAACCTGACAGCTTGCTCTGGACTCGATGCATTGGCTCATGAATATTCCCATCAGTCAGAATTTATTCAACACGCTGACTGACCCGCAATAAAGGCCATGGATTTTTTTTCAACCGTTACTAAATTCAGTCACCAGCGTTTGGATCATTCATGACCGAGGTAAATGGCCCATTTTGTTCTTTGTTTGCCTCGTATCAATTTTCTTATTTCTTTCGAGCAAAAAGCGGGGTCACCCGCCAAGAAATATTTGTGGGAATCCAATCAAATTACTGCGTAGGAGGCCGTGACGAAATGTTTTTGAGGTAAATACGCCAAATTACCGCGGATATTTTGACCGGAAAATAAGAAAATTATCTTCGCAGTTATGAGAGCAATTTATGCGACTGCACAGAACCTGAAAATCAGTTGACGGTGATAAATTTCTTTGTTTCATCCAGTATCATAAAATTTTCTTTATATCCTCGTGATCACATGTTACTAGTTCAGATAACAATGAGACTTGCAGGGAAAAGTCCGGGGAAAATTCGTGCAGATGCTAGAAGTCATACTATTTTAGGCGATTATGTCAAACGAAAACTGGTCTTGAAATGGAATGATCTTTATAATTAAATTGTCCTTTGAAATGACCGAAAAGGATGAAAAATGCTAGATGGGTTAGCTTGGGTTGTCAGAAAACTAGAGAATACAAAAATTTGTTTGTGTTACTCTCGTGTCGACTCGACAGAAGCAGAAAGTTTGAGTCAAGTTGTGCTTTAAAAGGCACACAAATCTTATCATTTGTTGTGTAGCCAATTGTTCATTATCGCACAAACACACATACGAACCTTATTTCAGATGTTTACTCGAATCTGAATTTTTGCTACACAGAAAAACAGCTCGAAAAAAAAAGATTGTATTGACACAACATTTTGTGGATTTGCTCTCCTGTTTTTTATTCTAATTCCCTCTTTTTTCAAAACTTCTTAGTATTTCTCAATACACTTAAGGCTTACGAATTACGAGCACTGCTCGAATGTTTGGAGGGCAGAATTGAACGGTTTCGGAAAATTGCCAGTAACATGGTCAAGGAGCCCATTTAGTATAAATTTCTTACAAAATACCAGTTCTGATGGGCATTTTGCCATTTGTGCTCTCTTGAAAGGGCCCGAATGGCTCTTGATATTCTACTGTTGCCTCTAAAACTGAGTGAGATGTCGGAGATGGTACATTAAGTTGCTAAGTTAGAATTTTTTTTTTACCTGTTCAAGAGAAGGTATCAAACTCAAACATTTGTGTGTTTTTCACACTTCATCCAAGATTCATCGAGTTCTTCCCAGTCATAGCTATGTACACTGACTTGTTTCTTGCTTTGATTTTTTTTATGTAAACCTTGAAAGGTAGGGGTATACGAATGGTCCATCGAAGCTCGGACGAGGTTCGAAAAAAATTAATCGAGTCTCGAATTCTCGCATTTTAAAGTTAGCATCTGTTAATAGCACGACTAGAGTTTGAACCATACTGAAGTCTCGAATTTTGAATATTTGAGTCTCGAAATCTTGCAAACTGTCGAGCAAGAAAAGAAAGGTTCTAGTCTATTTTTGTCAGCAGTGATGAACAACGAACGCATGCATGAAAAATGACCACCTTCTTTCTTGGTGCTATCGACTTGAAAATTATCCAGCACTCAGAAGCTCTTAGAGTCTTCTTGGGCTCGCATTTATTTTAGGTGAAGTCTAGAGCACGAAAATTATGGAAACAATGAAGTCCTGGTCTCGGATTTTAAAACAAGGGCTCAGTTCACAATCTCGCAGTCTCGGATTTCCGTGAAAGGTGTAACTCAAAAAGACATCTCTTTCGTGGAATCCCCTGATGTCAACCTTTCGTAAAAATGCTGTTGGTTAAACGATGCTTCGGGGTCCAATGAGCCACTTTTAGTCCTTTTACCCCACGTTGCTTGTAATGAGTAGAAAATACCTGTTTTGTGGTGCGTCATGTCCGCTAAATAGAGGGATTATTTACGATTATAAGCGATCAATTTCAAGACCTTTATCACTCTCCACTATATTAAGTGTCCCGGTGTTAAGTACAGTACCACTTCATTCATTTTTCTTGAAGTGTAATGTGTATATCCGTTTGATTTCACTTCAGTATTGAGTCAGTATTGACTGATTTATCCATCCTCCCCCAGGCAAAATTCCGGGAGCAAATATTTCACTTTTTACCACAGGAAATGTCAGTCTGGATTAAACCATCACCCGAGTTCTTGACCAAAGGCGATATATTTTAAATGATAAAACCATTTGTACAAGTATTTGGAAAGTAATATTAAAACAGCGCTCCTTTGTCTTTGATCATAGCTCTCCAATTAACACCATGCTGAAACACGGTGTACTTTGTTTCTGCTTTGTTTGATTCAGTCTTTGCTCTCTGAAGATTAACTACATATATTTTTCAGTTTTTTTACGCACCTACATGTGGAAGTGATCATAACAAAACATTTTGGGTGAACGACACCCAAATTAAAGTCTTAAATTTGCCTTTGGACTATTCATTTAGACCTTTTCAGCTCGTTCTAGATTTTTCCTGGTTATTAATACGCGTCTTCGTAAGTTGCTTGCACCGCAACAAGATAAACAAATAAATTAAGCTCTCCATGCGACGGACTGATATCAATTTCCAGCCAAAATGACGCCGGAGAAAAAATGAGGAAGGCCAATATGGAATGGCATTTTGTTTTGTTTTTTCTGAAGTTTCACTAAATTTTCCTATTTTCGCTCACTGTAAATGAATCGCGAAAAAAACCCTGAATAACCCACAGAAACTGCACAGAAGAAGATTGAGGTCACTATTGTATCCTCTACAATATTGTAGGGTGGTAACCTATGTACATCGCATTTCCTCAAAAATAATCTTTTTTTGGTCATATCTGGGAAATGTTTGGCAATGAATGAATAGCTTTTGTACTGGACATTTAGTTCTTGTCCCTGTTATTGTAAGGGTACCGATGAATATCGCGAAACTACTAGGGAAGTGGTCAAAACTACTATACCTACTCATACTGGAACAGGGCCCACCAAACCACAAAACAGATGGTGGTTTCTGCCTACACCCTTACCCCCACCCCCCTTTCTCAACCTCAAAAGCTGGTGTCTTTATCGCATAGCCACCCTTCTATCCGGCAGTAAGATGCGGCAATGAGATTCAAACTTCACTTTTTTTCTTGTTTATCTAGCAACTGACTGACTCTTGCTCAGTTAATATTTCTCTGTCAACTCAAATTTTAAAACTAATAAAATGTCGGTAATGTTCATGAGACAGGTGGTGTCTTCGATAACCCCCTTACCCCAGACAAGGTAGGTCCTCTTCAAACACTGTCTTGTTATAACCAGTTTCCCTTAACCGGCAGCCAGCCAATCAGTTGCACTGTTCAGTGAAGGCTCGATTACCAGCTGCTGATCGGGAAATGAACCCGCTCTCACTCCCGAGAAAATCGAGCCTGGAACCAGTATCGACTTGCATATTCCTCCACTGCTCTCGATATATTTCGTTTGGGTTGGGAGAATTTGTGTAAACATCAAGACGTTTTGTCTTGCTGATCATTTTTTGTATGTTTGATCTAGTAGTCTTGTTGTTGGGAGACGTTTGATGTTGATCACTACACCATTACGGTAAATTGTTTCCACGTCCTTACATGTATTTCCAATGACTCAACCTTCGGCAAGCTTGATAAAGTGAGTTCATTAGTAACATGATAACTTTCTTCTAGATCGTTGTTCGCTGTTGGCAATTTCCCACCCAAGATTAATTTTGCAACTTAAGCATTTTTTTAATTACAAACATCCGGCTAAGTTTGCCCGGGTCGTACTCTTTACCCCTTTGTTTTTCGCCAATGTTCTTTATCCCCCAAATGCCCAAAATACCTAGATACGTGTATTGGAAATTAACAGGAATTTCAAAGCGGTCGAGTTATTTTCTTTTAAACGTTCATTTCCGGTTATTTCTAATATTTATACCATGAATTCTTTTGTAAGAGAAACTTAAAATTTAAATAGCAGTGTTCTTCGTTTAGCGTATGTTAACGACTGAATGCATCGTTTATGATACTTAATTCTTACTCTACTTATTAGAATTGCCTTTTTCAGCCGATAATGGTTCTTTTTAGTGTCATGGGACGAATACCCTGCGAGCCCTTCGATCTTCCTAGATATGGGACGAAATGCAGCGGAAATGGTCCCTTTGGAATCATCAACGTAAACATTCTTACCATAAAGTGGAATACAATACCTCCGCGTTTGCATTAATTTCCTTCCTTTGGAAATTAAGCCTTTTCGTTGAGTTTATTGCCTTTGTCTCAAACCAAATTTCTCAGTAAATTCGCGTTGATTGAGGTGGTCTTAATTTCAAATACCTTAATTGTACAAGCGTTAATTTCCATAAAAAAATTAACGAGGTACCTTGTTTTCTCATTTTGCAAAATAATTGAACTGAAAAAAGCAAGACCACATGGAAGAAATGCTTAGGAGCTTGAGTATTTGAATAGGCCATTTTACAGTTGTGTACTTAGTGACCTGGCCTTGGATTGGAAGCGAGGCTGGGTCACTCCCCAGCCACTTAGCACACAACTATAAAATGGGCTATTATAATACAACAATTTTTACAGCATAGTATAATAAACAGCACCACAATAAATTACTGCTGAAGAGTTTTCATCAGATCGATGGTCACACTTCACAGAACAGAAGCACTCCTGAGATTCCTACGATTATCGAATCATGATGTACGTGACGTGACGTGCAATTGGACGAATTGGGTCACGTGAACCATGTTCGACAACGCCTGGGAAATTTGCGTTTCAGAGCGTCTCGTACATACAGCCACCTCAAGTATGGGTTGAAATGGTGAAACGTTTGCCTGGTTGACATCAAAGGCGCCGTTTAGTTGATTCATCTCTCGAAAGGTAGGTCCTCTTCAAACACTGTCTTGTTATAACTAGTTTTCTTTAACCGGCAGCCAGCCAATCAGTTCCCGGCACTAGTCAGAGAAGGCTCGATTACCAACCGCTGATCGGGAAATGAACCCGCTCTCACTCCCGAGAAAATCGAGCCTGGAACCAGTATCGACTTGCATATTCCTCCACTGCTCTCGATATATTTCGTTTGGGTTGGGAGAATTTGTGTAAACATCAAGACGTTTTGTCTTGCTGATCATTTCTTGTATGTTTGATCTAGTAGTCATGTTGTTAGGAGACGTTTGATGCTGATCACTACACCATTACGGTAAATTGTTTCCACGTCCTTACATGTATTTCCAATGACTCAACCTTCGGCAAGCTTGATAAAGTGAGTTCATTAGTAACATGATAACTTTCTTCTAGATCGTTGTTCGCTGTTGGCAATTTCCCACCCAAGATAAATTTTGCAACTTAAGCATTTTTTAATTACAAACATCCGGCTAAGTTTGCCCGGGTCGCACTCTTTACCCCTTTGTTTTTTGCCAATGTTCTTTATCCCCCAAATGCCCAAAATACCTAGATACGTGTATTGGAAATTAACAGGAATTTCAAAGCGGTCGAGTTATTTTCTTTTAAACGTTCATTTCCGGTTATTTCTAATATTTATACCATGAATTCTTTTGTAAGAAAAACTTAAAATTTAAATAGCAGTGTTCTTCGTTTAGCGTATGTTAACGACTGAACGCATCGTTTAGGATACTTAATCCTTACTCTACTTATTAGAATTGTCTTTTTCAGCCGATAATGGTTCTTTTTAGTGTCATGGGACGAATACCCTGCGAGCCCTTCGATCTTCCTAGATATGGGACGAAATGCAGCGGAAATGGTCGCTTTGGAATCATCAACGTAAACATTCTTACCATAAAGTGGAATACAATACCTCCGCGTTTGCATTAATTTCCTTCCTTTGGAAATTAAGCCTTTTCGTTGAGTTTATTGCCTTTGTCTCAAACCAAATTTCTCAGTAAATTCGCGTTGATTGAGGTGGTCTTAATTTCAAATACCTTAATTGTACAAGCGTTAATTTCCATAAAAAAATTAACGAAGTACCTTGTTTTCTCATTTTGCAAAATAATTGAACTGAAAAAAGCAAGACCACATGGAAGAAATGCTTAAGAGCTTGAGTATTTGAATAGGCCATTTTACAGTTGTGTACTTAGTGACCTGGCCTTGGATTGGAAGCGAGGCTGGGTCACTCCCCAGCCACTAAGCACACAACTATAATTAACAATTAGATTATGAGCTCGAGATTTCTATCGCGTGATAGTTGATGAGGGCGAAGCCCGAATCAACTATCACGCATAGAAATCGAGAGCGAATAATCTAATTGTTTTAGTATAAATCTACTAGTCGTTCAAAACTAAACAAGTAAATAATCTATTTCCTCATCGCAGACACTTCGAAAACGCGAAGAAGCGGGCGCCATTTTGTTGAAAATCGCTACTCGCTATCTATCACAGAATAGATAGCGAGTAGCGTAGCCAATCAGAGAACGGCATTCGTGATAGAACACTAGTAGATTTATACTAAAAGGGGCTATTATAATACAACAATTTTTACAACAAAGTATAATAAACAGCACCACAATAAATTACTGCTGAAGAGTTTTCATCAGATCGATGGTCACACTTCACAGGACAGAAGCACTCCTGAGATTCCTACGATTATCGAATCATGATGTACGTGACGTGACGTGACGTGACGTGCGATTGGACAAATTGGGTCACGTGAACCATGTTCGACAACGCCTAGGAAATTTGCGTTTCAGAGCGTCTCGTACATACAGCCACCTCAAGTATGGGTTGAAATGGTGAAACGTTTGCCTGGTTGGCATCAAAGGCGCCGTTTAGTTGATTCGTCTCTCGAAAGATTTATAACAATTTCCTATCTTTAAACGATAAGAATTAAGGAGAGAACATTAAATTGCCCCGGCCCGGTAAGACTCTGGCGTACACGTACGAAAGGGTCTGCATGGCGTTAACTGATAGCTGAGAGTTGGCCAAAATTTTAAACTGTCAGCAGAAAAAAGGCAGTTTTTATAACTGATAGCTGAGAAACGTTGAGAAGTCTGTTAGTTGAGATGGCTAAACTTTGGCTGAGTATAGTGCAAATTTTACTTGCAAATAACTTGTTAAGATTTCAGATTTCAGAGTTCAGATTTCAGATTTTTTTGAATGGAGAATAAGTTGCTAATGAAGATGGCTTGGGGCTCATCAAAAGTAGTAGCAAGGTCGTCAGTCGATGAAAGAAGTGTCCGCCGTAAAGCCTCGAAAGAGACTGGAATCACTCGCCGAAGTTCTTCGGAAATCTTCGGATGATACTCGACACTGTTCGGCTAATGATACTGATACAGACTGAAAAAAACATGTGAGAGGTAAAAGTTAACTAAGGTCAGGAATTCATGCAGTTATTAACTGATAGCTGAGAATCCAGCCCCCTCCCCCTCCCCACCCTGCAGACCCACGTGCTATGCAAGCTTACTGAAGCATTTTCGGAAAAAACCTTGTTAGCACTTGCGAGATGGGCACAAGCATAGAATAAACCGTGTTTGAATTAGCGGGAGAGATAAGTTTATCCAAAGGATAGTGAATGCTGTGGTGAATTTCGTCGAATCTGTATGCATCCAAAAAGTCATGATCTTGTCGGAATGGTTCAGAATTGATCATTGGATTTATAGGAAAAATACAATAAAATCTGCAATTCCACAGCGACAAACCGATGAGTTTGATTTGTTTTTTTTCAAACAAATATATTTCAGTTATTCTAGCCTTTGCTGTTTATTCTATCAAGCTTGTCACCTCCGCCGTTGGGATCAGTCTTCCGTCAGTATTTTATAGGAAAACTTCCGGTGCAAGGTAATAGCTTATTCAAACGGTAAGAAGTGGTAGAAAAACATCACTGCCGTGAGCCTGTGACCCGATTGAAAAATTTAGGCTTTTGAGGAAACATTAACAAACAAATCCGTACAAGAAACATCACCAAGAAATTATGCTTTTCCGACAATTTTTTTTAACATTAATATACCGAAAATTTAGAACACAGAACACTTAAAAGTCCGAACCTTCGTAAATGTTCCCACCCATATTTCCCTCCTCTCTGAGTTAATCAACAAGCTAATAAGATTATTTGTTAGGATTACAGTAACGGTAAATTTTCCTCCGTCAATTCAAACATTGTTTTGTCGAGTAAAACAACAAGTTCGCTCACAGGTGGTCTAAATCATAGTAACTGAAGATTCGAACAGGATCGCCACTCGGTGATGTTTTAACAAAGATTTTCCATCGATTGTCCAAAAACTCGTCAAAAGCCCATCTTTTTTCATTTTGCTTGCCCTCGATACAAGTCCTCGTCTATAATTCGTCAGGTTTTCGTCGAGAAAGATTCGAGGTTTTTCCCCCCTCACTCGATGGAATAACCGGGAAACACATCCGACACTTGAACATTCCTTAACTTAACTCTTTCCTTATATAAACTCGTTTTAACCTTGTGGCTAATAAATTTGACAATAACTGGACTCGAATTATTGCCACGTCGTTTGAGTTTGTGTGTTATCTCAATGTCACTCGGATTAACATTAACATTCAACGAGGTTGCCAATTTTAATACTACCTCTTCCGTCGTTGAATAGCAATCTTCTGGTTCCCATGAATTTCTAGGCTATTTTTCCTGGTATACTGCTCCAAATCATCGAGCGCCGTGTACAGATTGTCCGTCTCTTCCACTTGCTTCTGGAGTTTATCTTTAGCTTGTTGAAGTTCGGTCTTCAGAGTTTCATTAGTTTTTTAAAATCTTTTCCAAAGATGTTTTTAAGACGCTGACTTTTCTTTCTTTTGACTGAAGGGACAATTTTAACTGTTTTTGGTCCTCTCTCAAAGTAGAGTTTTCTTTTAAGATGCTTGTGACAGACTTTTGAAGGTCCGCTAACATGTCACGTATTTCATAAAGCGTTGGTTCTTCCTCCGAAGCTGCATGATCAAATTCTTTACGGTCCGCCATGTTATTGATATCTTCTTCGTGAGCGTTTGGTTTGTTATTTGGCCGTTTAGCGACGTTCGTCTCTTCCTCTGTCGAACCGCGGTCTCCACGTTTGTTTTTCTTGCGAGTCATATGCCCATTTACCAAAGATTTTTCACCGAAAGAGAGGAGGGAAGACGCTACTCAAAATTCACGTCCGCTCCACACGAGCTCCACGCATGACTCTCAAAGAATGAATTTAAGAAAAATTAGCCCGCAGGACAAACGACGGTACATTCTTGAACCACACTGCACTTTTGCACAATCGATGCACTTCTCATATAAATGATAGCCCCGTTGTCACACGAACTCTACAAATTGAAATTCCTTTAAGATATAACCAAAGTTAGCTTTTCCCCTTTACCCGGACGGACTACCATGGCAATTTGAGCACTATCTGGCACTTACTAATAAATGGAAGGGTTAAGCAACCCTCCGGTGCGCTTTTCAAATGTTTTCAAAATTTGCAACAATTTCGTTCCTTTCCTGTGCAGGTAAGCAGTTTCTAGTCTCGGATAAAGTGTTTTATGTATTACGTGTTCCAGCGGATACCAGTTCTGAGTTGGTCAGGGATTGGGTATTGATTCGAAAAGGCCAGGTCAGAAAATGTTTCAGTGTTTGAAGTTTACGATAAATTTCTACAAAAGATCATGTCGACTTTCTGTTTTGTCAACTTTCTTATAACACGAAACACTCGTTTTTAGTCACATACGCAGACGCCACACTGTTGGTAATCATGAGGAAGGGTTTCCTGCGCGATCCCAAAAAGAACTGAAAGCACTAGTTAAAGAAGAAAGAAGACAACTTGTTTTTATTACTAAAGCATCTAAAAGGAATGATCATACCGCGGAGCTCTATAGTGTCACCAGTACCACACGCATGCGCACAGCCATATCATCCAGGCAGTGGCAGCCATGGACAACTGTTTCGGCCATATTATGCCTCATCAGCATGGTATAGCCATCGGGCACCTCAACGACTCGAAAGCCGAGTTACACTTACCCTTTGTTGCCATGGCAAATATTTTATATTCCCGTTGTAGATACAATCTACCTAGTATGCTTTACCTTGTTCTTCAATCTTCGACGATTCCACAGACTTTAAGCTTCTTATCTTCTATAAAGGTTGATTGATTGATTGATTGATTGATTGATTGATTGATTGATTGACATTCAGCTAATCAGTCTAAGCATGAAAAAGGAAAGTGGCTGTCTTCTTCCCTAGAAGCGATGAGTTAAGTAAGTAAGCAGTAAGTATGCCCAAGGAAAATGAGGCTAGACACTCGTTATATAGCTTTGTGGCAATTGATCTTCAAACCTACTCATACCAGCACCACAATCAGAAGTACATCTATACGTTCTTATGGTTGAAAAGTTGACTCTTTCTACCCTTCTCCTGTGATTTCCAGATACAGTTAATCTGTTAGGTGATCGCTGCATTTCACAGCGTTCTACAGCTGACGATTTAGAGAAGATGGCAACTATCGCTTTACGGAAGGTGGGCATTCTCCAAGCATACAAAAACTGGTTCACTGCGCAGTTCACCAAAGTCAGCAGAAACTGAAGATCACGTAACCAGTGGACAAGGGTGCAGTTGCACTCTTTGCTGCAGAAATTCACAATATAAATCATAACGCACGATGGTATTAAACATAAAACGAAAAACGTTATGATTAACTGAAAAGCCTTTGTAAGTTTCTTTTCCATGTTAATTGCTTTTGTAGCGAAGTGACCTTGCTGAAATGAACTCCATCGGGAGATTTGCGCTCTGAGTTTGTGATAGATGCGACAATACGAAAATGTCACTATCACGAACGTGGCGATAACAGCAGTGTTGGCAAATATGAACGCCAGTAGGTAAAATCCAGTGATAAAGTAGATGCATGGTAGTGACAGCGATAAAAGCCATATCACCCCGGAGATATAAACCACGGATCGAGGGGAAAGCTTTCTTCTGATGGATACTACAGTGAGATATCTGTCCAGAGTTAGAGCTGAAAGACTGAGAAGCGAGGCTGTACACGAGATAAAATATGACAGATGAACAACCCATATTGTTTCCATGACGCCATAGTCGAGAGCCTCGCGGATGTGCCAAACGACAAAGGCAGGTTCGGTTAAGATTCCAACGATAGCGTCGCTCAAAGCCAGTTGGAGAATGAAGTAGTTGAATGAAGTTGATAACTCGTGGAAAGGATCCTTTATGATGGCAATGCAGATCAGAATGTTACCAGGCACAGTAACGAGGCACAACACCATGGAAACAACTGACGTTGTCACTGAGACGGAAAATGGCGCATGCACACCTTCGCATAAATCTTTCACGAAAATCATCTTCTTAGTGGTATCATCCCGTAACTTGATATTGTGCGCCTTTTAGAGATATAGCAAGCGTGTATAGCTCACAAACGATCCACTGAAATATATCTTTTCAGATTTATAGAGTCGTACAAGAGACCTCCCTTGAGTCGTGTTAACGTTTAATGGTTCTTGGAAGATCGTTTCTTTTACCTAATTCGTTGTTGTTGGCTTGGTAAATCTTTGAATTCTACAGAGTTTTCATCGGTGTCTATAAGCAGAATAACTTATGTTAGTTTTTTTTCTAACAAATTAAATAGCAATTAACACATGGATGGACACATTTGTGTTTTACAAACATTACCGAATGATCATTTCTGAAAAGTACCCAAGAGAACCAAAGTAGAACCGACGCCTGATAATGTCCTCATAATATGCATTTACTGAACAATAACGACAACAGCAGCAGTATAGGCCTTATCACGATTTTCGACGCCATTTTGACGAGTAGGCAAACACGCTTGAAATAACAGTGTTTGTATGGAAATCCGATGTCAAATAATTTTCAAAAAACAGCGCTTCTGAAAAATTCATGAATTGGAAAGTTTTGGCACTAGGAAAAGGATTTTAAGAAAAAAAATTAGAGGGATGTAGCTGTGCCAGAAAGCGTCCAGTCGAGTTTTGAACTTTCCATACATTTGTCTGTAAGCGAACCAGCCGTGAACTGCTACTAAAAATAGTTCGCGGGAAAAAAATACAGACAAATGTATGGAAAGTTCAAAACACGACTGGACGCTTTCTGGCACAGCTACATCCCTCCAATTTTTTTCTTAAAATCCTTTTCCTAGTGCCAAAAGTTTCCAATTCATGAATTTTTTAAAGAAGCGATGTTTTATGAAAATTATTTGATATCGGATTTCCATACAAACACTGTTATTTCAAGCGTGTTTGCCTACTCGTCAAAAGGGAACTTAAGCACCGGACGTTTTCGGGGCGACGGCGACGGCGACGTCTACAAACGAGCCAGTCTGGGTAAGAGGGCGCCGTCGTTCCCGCCAAAATTCAACCTTAAGCAAAGAGGTGTTTTTGCGACGGCAACCCTTTCGAAAACTGCCTTGAAAGCTTGCGAAAACCTCTGTGAAAAATGTCTTTTCGTGAACCAAGAGAGATGCTGTTACTAGCATATGATGGTAAAATAATTTCTGATGAAGAATTCTTGGTCTTGTGGAAGAGCTGCCGTTCTAAGAACCCAGATTTTCCGCACAGTTCGCACGCAAGATTTGATCTTGAAGACATCAACGAAA
The DNA here is from genome assembly GCF_977016875.1 of Pavona decussata. Classification (NCBI taxonomy): domain Eukaryota; kingdom Metazoa; phylum Cnidaria; class Anthozoa; order Scleractinia; family Agariciidae; genus Pavona; species Pavona decussata. The sequence continues at coordinate 4,356,783 of NW_028145504.1, read as the reverse complement.
CCGAATTTTTGGCAGAGTTCAGAGTCTTATCGAGCCTGTTCAATCTTCTCTGGGTTGACTCCCAGAATTTGTCACGGTCTGGACTGCCTTTCTTGAACTGAAACAATTCGCTAGCAATCATTTCACGCAACAGGAGAATGTCGTGGTCATATGATTCCATTACAGGTTGTTTTTTGATAGCCATCTCCACGCTAGAGGCTTAAAAGTTCAAAAAATGACTGCAAATACTTGATAAGCGCCCGTACAAGCGCCAAAACGATAGAATAATATTTTAAGCATCGATAAGTACAAAAAATTGAGGGCAAAATGATATAAAGGAACGAAAATCATAAAGGCGAAACTCACGTTTTACAAGCGACGTCAAAATAAGCAAAACAAAGTCGGCGCCGAGTCGCGACGGCTGACCATGTCGGCGGGAAACGTGAATCGGAAGTAAATTTGAGTTCCGGTTGCCGTCGCCCCGTAGAAAACGTCTGGTGCTTAAGTTCCCTATTCGTCGAAAACCGTGATAAGGCCTATTCTCACTGTAAAAATAATCACTAAATCAGCCGTGCGGTATTTTTTACCTGTTTAAAACACCCTCTGTGAATAGTTCATTACCGTGCGACCCTCTAGGGATCCCGGTTGCCTATTTAAGTAAATTATTCTGGTTCTTTTTGCGTCTTTTGCCAAGTTACGCCCTCTGGCTCGGCTAGCAGTATATTTTTACCCACCCTCCCCCCCTTCGGCGACGTTTTACTTTGTTTTCCTTACTGTCTTACGACTTCCTGCCTAGGCTAAATTTTGCCTCCCGTGGCTTAAAAAGTCGATCGATCCGCTAAGATAGTGAGTGGTTGTTTTGGCGGTGAGAATGGTAAACCAGCATGATTACGATCATCAACATCCACAACAAAAACACAGCAGCAAAGTCAAATAAATCAAAGTCGAAGACAGCAGTTGCAAAAACGTGCTCTCAATAAGGTGTGCATATCTATGGTACCCACTTGACATGTCGCCTATTTTAAACCCTTTTTGAGCTCCGATTTCGAAATTAGAAAAAAAAAATGGTAAATTCCATGAGCCAAGAATATTTCGACATCGCAGGAAAGTATTCCTTGATTTTCTATTAATTCAGCTTAACATGGTCGCAATCCTCAACTTCCGCTTAACCGAAGTAGTTCTACTGATCTCCACCGATCAAAATAATTTAACGTTTTCGGTCATTTGTTGTACTTGTCTCTGCTGATTATGCCTTTCTTGATAACGTTACAATCGACAAGTCTCTACTTACTGATTCCTCTATAAATTGGTTCTTTCGTTTCCAGGCTTTTTGAGAGTTACAAGCGCCCAAACCAGCATGGCTCAACTTGTAGCACTATCAGTCCAAAACGTCTTTGCGTCAACATGTTGATGAACGGATCATTTCTAAAACAATCGTTTAATTTTATGGGCGATATTGCATCCTAGCAGACAATGTACTGATAATTACTCTTGAGATTATATCATGCTTCACTGAACGACTAAATATGCATAAAAAGAACCACCAACTGACAGTTCCGTTTCTCGCAGTCGCTTTTCATCTGTGGTACTGAATAAAGAAAAGTTGATGTACACCTGGACAGGTGCCAAACACACGTGAAGTTCGAAACCAACAGACGAAAAGGTTCGTTCCATTCCTGAGTGAAATTTCAATTCAGTACGTTTTGTGCCCTGCTTTTTTTTTAATTTTGATCTTTCTTCGGATCAATGAAATCCTAATAAACCACGAAGAATAAGCTATTGCGCAGTTATTTTCTTCGATGCTATTAGCCTATTAGTTTTTCGATTGAGGCTGGAAATTTCGTATAGTGTCAAGCATGCGAGTTCGAACGGCTTGGCGCTAAGCTCGCTTAAGATTACTATAAACAAGAAGAGGGCATTCACGTATTCGGTAACCAGTGCAGATTAGAAACTTGTGCACCAAAATTTATTACATAAAGTTTGAAAGGTTTCAGTCTCTTCTTGAGAATTTCTCACCACAAACTTTATCCGATAACCATCGAGAATTTAAACATAAACAATTACGAGAAATCGAATTACAATACTTACTGAATTATTTATCTACCCTGTCAGACATGGTTTACCTGCAAATCGTAGAAACTGGTAATCAGCTAGCTAGGATTCCTTGAAGTCACGTTTCAAATCTCACCAGACAGTAAACAATGTTGCTCTCAACCAGGATCCCCTTTAGGGTATTCATCAGTTCTGTGTACGTTTGTCGGAATAATTTTTCAGTCGGGCTCTAGTACATTCCGTCGGCTTAACAGTCTTTCAACCGTTACCAAGTACAGAGCAGAGACGAGCGGAGATTGTTGTGTCACGTTGAATTGAGTATGTCTGTTATGTCTTTCTCCCACAGGACTACTGAGCTTGTTTTCAGCACAGGTTACCCAAGCGCACGATGAGATCACTGCTCAAGTTTAGTTATGGCCTGCTATACTCAATACTGAATAGGTTAACCCATACAGCTCATTAGCCGGTTCCATGCTATGCATGTATCATCATACTGTGAAAAATATATATATTAGAGTTTGTTATGGAAGTATGGAAGTTCAAATTATTAATTATTTGGAAATGGGCTCCTGTTTGGAGTCATTCCATTTGCAAAGGAGGTTGTTGCCAATCGTTAAGAAATTGGGGAGAAACTTTTCATCAAGAACATGAAACATTTTCGAATTTCTCGTAGCCTGATCGATAATTGAACCGCAACGGTTCAAATCTTCAGGTTAAAATAATGAAAATAAAACAAGGTGCCTGCTACACTGGCATTACGCGTGATGCTGGGGCTGATTCATTTATTCCAACTGTATGCTTCGCCGATTGATAAATCTTTCCTTGCTAATGGAATAGTTTGAGTCACGACGATCGCGTTACGTTGTTTCCCTTGTGTAACGCTACTAAGTTTCAAGGGAAATTGCGGGAATTCCATTGCGATAACGTAAGCTTCTCAATGACCTCTTCTCAGTCTCGCGTTGTGGTCTAAGACTGTCAAAGAAAGCACGATTCCTTCGCCAGGAACTCTCCAATTTCCACCGTTTTAGGTGTCGAGTGCTTCTTAGAAGTTGTTTCTTTCGATTCACCGCTTCAAAATGGTGAAATTTCCGTTTGAAAACGGCACACTTGAGTCCAGAACATGTTAACAATATGGTGCCAAATTTAATCTCTTTATAATAAATAGATCAAATGATGCGTTGACGTCACACAGGTAGGGGTGAGTGGGTCCCCTCCCTCGCGATGTAAGCGACAAGAATGGATTTTGATTGGCCTGCTTCTGTTGAAGACAATCAGAACAATACATCCCGAGTAGGGGAGGGGTGAGTTTAATGAATAAATTAATGTACCGAATTGTAGCTACGACGAAGAAAAAGAAATCGTCCCGTTTTTAGACACGGTATGCCCCCTCAGGGCATCCCGCGTAATTAGGTAAAGCAGCCACACTTCTGGCTTAGCGACCACGTCCTGTTGACACAATTTCGGGCTAGAGGGGGGGGGGGGGAGGGGGGATTAGGGAAGAATGTTTTCGTGACGACAGCAGCCGTCTGTGATTTAGATTATATTATTCACCCGGGAATATTCAGCACATTTTACGCGTACGTTTACTTTCTAAATGTTTGTACTATCCCTTTCGTTTACGTTCTTAGTTGGTACCATATCTAGCTCCTGTCTTAAATAAGGTTCGTTTATACGTTTCCGAGCATGATATAAAAACGCGCCAATGCGCGTACTTAGCTTCAGGACACACTTAACCTGGACGTGTCAATATTAGTTCAACATATTCCAGATTGTTTGCGACACACTATATCCCACTGACTGTTGCCGGATTTAAATCGACATCTTGAGACCGTGAGAAATCGACTCTTGAACGGCAAGAAAGATGGGAATTTGTCATGATACGAACAAACTGGAGCATATCATCAAGTAGCCGTGTATCTGCAGGTAAGCCTTATGATCACAAACAATTAACAAAATGTAAGCTTATGTCGGTTTATAATTACAAGGTCATAGCCGAATTACGTGAATTTCCTACGATAAAACAGTACGAATCTCATTACTATGGAGGCCGAAATGACAAATCTTACTTTCTGTGTATGTAAATACACAGAGCGCGTATTATATAGTTTTGGTTTACAGCGGCAAAACAAGAGACCAGGCATACGAGCGAATTGAATAGCGTGAAGTTGGCGAGGAATAAGCAAATTTGAAACTTACGACTGAGTTCTTCTCGTTTAGTTAATCTCTCTAATGATCCCGGGGAACAAAATCTTATTTGATTGAATAGATCATAAAAACCCTTGTTATTGCTTCGCAGTAAATGATGTTGAAATTAGTGTTTCAAATGTTTAGACAAAATAACGTTTTTGCTACTGTGTGCAGTGATTTAGCAATCTATCATTCAGCGAATTTCATCACCCATCCTATGCTCCCCGGGATCCTTTAGCCTTTCAAGGGTTTGATTTTCCGAAATTTCAGCTCACGCCAGACATCTGCCTCTTTATTTTGGCTTTTGCCGGTGATTAAAACTGTGAGTTAGGTATAATGGCAAGGAAAGAGAGCGACTTAGGGCAGCCGGTTTTTCGATGGCAGATTCAATATGATTCACGCAACGACCGAATGAGTGCTTTGTTTGTTTTGGGTTATTTTCAGACAAACATGGTATTAGTATATCACATGAAACATTGCACAACGTCGTCTATAAAAAGCTCTCCAGGGGCCACCCAACGGTTCTTTGCCGTTTGGATATCTGTTCGGGAAGCCTTTATCGCCTAAGAAAAGATGGATTTTATAGCTACAGTAGTTTTAAGGAGAAACTGAAGTTTTCTTCGTCAAAATGTCTGTTCAAAATTTCCTAACACTGGCCGAAAACTACTGAATTCTTTTCGTTTTCGAAGGAGCAAATATGTCGTTAAAAATGCGTAAAACCAACAACAATTTGTAAATAAATTTTTCGGGGAATAAGATTCCGTATTCTAAAAACTTTCTGCAAGTTAAATTTTCCGCTAAAGCATGCAAACAGATCACTAAACGAGCTGGGAACACAGGACTAGGCAGCATTTTAATATTAAAGCATTTTGTGAATTGGGCTGGTTGGGGTACGTGCCTCCCCTTTCACTTTTAAGTTTGTTTAAAATTTAAACGTGGTAAACTCAACTTTAGACAGTCTGAAAACAGTGGTAAGCAAAACAGTACTCATGGCTTCACGCAACGACCGAATGACCGTTTGGTTTTGGTTATTTTTTAATGCAAACATGGTTTTATCATATAAATATTGCGTAACGGTGTCTATAAAAAGCTCCTAGTTTTCAAAACAGACGTCGTGTTGATAGCCAGACACTGGGGACGTGCTTCCCGGCCCGCTCACTTCCAAGTTTGTCCAAATTAAACTGGTTAAAAAACACGTTTCGCAAGACAAAATAGTGCAAGCAAAACAGTACCAGAGGAAACTACAGATCAGAAGCTTAAATTCTTTCACATAGTCACACGGCGTTCGCAATTTCATCCAAACACACGCGATTTGACTCTGGGGTTGAGGTGCGTTAGAAGACATTCAGTTAGGGTCAAATTTGCCTCTATGAACAAGTTCTACCCGTATACATAACGTTTGCCCCTGGTTTCGTTCTTTTTTTTAAATTTATTTATGTGGCTTTAAAAAACCTTAGTTTTGGAAAAAAAGATATCTCCTAAGTAAAGATAACGTAAAAGGAAAACAAACGGAATTTCGGAAAAATCCTTTTGAGCTTACGAGTAAAGTTATATTCTGTGACGGATTGCATTGCATTGCATGTATGAAAATGTCAGAGGTTTTGCTAGTTAGAAATTAATGAAAATACCGTCACATATTCTCGGGTTTAGCTTAATCCAGGCTGAGCGTCGCGTTCATCATTTTAGTTGGTCTTTTTTTACTTTTTCAATATGCCGTTTTTCCCATGCATTCTAGAATTTTACTTATCTCGAACTGAGGTTCAAGTTAATAAATAAAAGCTTTGACTGCCAACATGAAATTATGTAAGGACGGGCGACCCAAATACCTCTACCCTGGGAAAACCAACGTTTCGTACATTTCTTTACAAAACCCCAACCAACCAGACCACCCTGTCTGTAAGGCTATCTTTTTTGCATCTAAACGGTCAAGCCAAGGCCGCCATTCTACCGGGGCTATGGTTTTAAGTCGGCGAACTAAATGCCGTCAAAATTTTATAACTTGGTGTCCGAGTGTGTCATCAGTTTGCTTTAATTGATTTTCTTTCTTGTATAGAAACTTTTTTCAATCTCCCGTTTTATCATATTTACCTTTTATCTAAATACTGCTACTACTACTACTACTACTACTACTACTACTACTACTACTACTACTACTACTACTACTACTCCTGCTGCTGCTGTTGCTGCTACTACTGCTACTACTACTGCTGCTACTACTGCTACTACTACTGCTGCGGCTACTACTACTGCTGCTGCTGCTGCTACTGCTACTACTACTGCTACTACTGCTACTACTTCTACTACTGCTGCTGCTGCTACTACTACTACTACTACTTACTACTACTACTACTACTGCTGCTGCTACTACTACTACTACTGCTGCTGCTGCTACTACTACTGCGACTACTACTACTGCCACTACTGCTACTGCTGCTGCTACTACTGCCGCTGCTGCTGTTGCTGCTGCTGCTGTTGCTACTGTTACTACTACTACTACTACTACTACCTTTTTCGAGTCCTCGCTTAAGGTTTTAATTCTGGCAAAAGCAGTTGACAGAAATTTTTGAGGACGCAATGTTTCTCCCAATACCATACCGTGTGCCTCGCCTTTTCTGCCTATTTCTAGAAAAAAGGGTAGAGCAGGTACGTTATTGTCAACGATTCTCCTCTTTTGATCAGCATTTAGCGATGTGCTCTCCATAAAAGCGCATATGGAAAACGGAACTATTGTGTTACTCGAGGTAAGACAATATGAGTTAACGTGTAAAAGCAAGCTATAACGTACCTCTTTATTACGGACACCAAGGGGACAGGAATAAGTGTTCATGTTATAAAGGTGTCCGTTTTAGAGAAGTAGGCTTTATATGGGTTTCGGTCTTTTAGGGACCAAGTGAACTATCCGTAATAGAGAGGTGTTCACTGTATTCCCTCCTGTCTTTGTTTCATATGACAATTAGCCTGCGTAGCAGACACATGGAAAATGTAGGGCGCACGAGCCACGCGCGGGAGAGAGACAGACACGCGAGTTTCACCCTCGTGTGTCTCCCTCCCTCGCGCTCCACGATTTTTTTAGCGCCCTATATATTTTTCACGCGCCTGCGACGCAGGCTATAATACGAGAATATATACCAGCAACTTGGCACCAGAAACTATATTTTTGAACATCTGGCTAAACCTCTTTTTCAGCAGATCAGTGAAGTTGCTTATGGACTGAACCGCACGCCAGGATGCCATTTACCAAGAATTTATGCGATGAAACTTGGCCGCCATTTTCTCTTTCCGTTTTTACAGTGCTTATGTCTGTAGTACTGTGTTTGATCACTCTGCCTGGAAACTTGTTACTCTGCATTGCGATACTTAAGGATCCTTACAAGGAACTGAAAAATTCGTTCAACTGCTTCGTGCTCCAGTTGGCTCTAAGTGACCTTCTAGTTGGTGCGTTGACAGAGCCGTTGTTCATCATGTTCCACATCAGAGAGGCTATGGGGTACCCGGTAATACACTATATTTGGATTATCCACCTGTCGTTCTTTATACCTTACACAGCATCGATATTAAGTCTCGCAGCTTTAATGTTGGACAGATATCTCACGGTGATGTCGTACTACAAGAGAATCTTATCTAACAACACAGTGATTCTGATATCAGTACTGATATGGGTGATATCTATAACACTACCATGTTTTTACTTCATGACTGGCTTTTATTTGTTCGCGTTTGTGTTTACAAACGCTGCGCTCATCGTGATCATCAGCATATTAACCTTCTCTTATCTCCGTGTTCATCAAAGACTCAAAGCTCAAATATCTCGCTGGAACTGGCTTCATCAGACTCAAGTAAAGCTAGACGCTATGTCGATGGAAAGGAAACTCAACCGAGCTTTTTACACCATTTTAGCAATCTTCGTGCTTTGTCTGCTCCCATCGCTGGTAATGATATACGTCATCAGTTTCTGTGACACGTGTCAATGTAAGTTTATTCACTGGCTGAGAGACCTGCAGTTTTTACTGCCTCTGGTTAACTGCTCGTTAAACCAGTTTTTATACGCCTGGAAGAGTCGCAACTTTCGGAGAGCAATTTCTGCGGTGCTCTGCAAAACAGTTTCGTATGAAGTTCAAGTTAACGTGCCAACTCTTAGTCCTAATGGAATTGTTTCTATCAGCGCTACGCGTTCAGATGAATTGGAGCTGATCCCTTTGGATCCTGGTAAACTTCTTACAAAGGTCACAGACGGGTTAGGCGAGGTAAATGAAGACGCTAGAAAAATTTTTAGTTATTGAAGACTGAATAACCTCAACGGAGAAAAGTTTGACATTTTCATTGAAATTGAAGCAATTTAGCAAATTAATTATTATTTCTTTCACTCTTAAAGTTAACCCTTCCTTCAAGTAACCTAAATTCAGTAGAGTTAAATCAATCTCGTACCCAAACCTTCCTGGGATCTGGGTACAAGATTACCCAATGTCGTCCCCAGGCTGTTATCAACTTTTAAATGACGGAGAACATCTCCGATATAACGAAGATACATCTGACCTGCTATTTTGCAGGGTTTGCTTTCGCCGGCATTTTCAATATTAATGGTAAGAATAGTGAGAAGATCCTGGGGATAGGATTACAAAATAACTGTAATAGTTAGACTGGCCGCTTAACGGTTATTTAAGCAGAATTTCATTTTAGTATTTTGCGTAATTTAAATGCTATTTTTGTTACTTAGGAGGAACTTTTAGGAGGGACTTGAGGGGCTAGCCGATTGCCTTGCCTCGTCGTGAGAATATTAGTGCTTTATGCACTTTCCAGCAATCCGATTGCTTCCCTAGTGTCATTCGCTGCCGTCGTTTGGCTCGTCACGCAACGCGTTCCCTTGGTGGGGGAGGGAGCGTATTGCATGACGAGCCCAAACGACGGCTGTGAAGGAGACTAATAGGCCATTTTCATGATGGCGTCATTTTACTACAACTACCAGAATTCATTTCGTTTTCCTTTTCAAATGTAAATTTTGTAATCCCAGTGGACAGCAAAGAACAATAGCTCTAATTAGCATGAGAAAAGGAAAACCAGAAGGATTCTGGTAGTTGTAGTAAAATGACGCCATGGTGAAAATGTCCTATTGCTTCCCATGCAAGTCGACGACGTAATACACGCTTACCCTTGACAGCCTTATTCAGAAAGCCCGCGTTCCAAACAACAACAACAACAACAACAGCAGCAACAACCCCAAATTGCATTTTTCTTTTCTTACTTTCTCTTTAATTTAATTTAATGTAATTTAATATTCAATTTAACAGCTTTATTGGCTGCTCCTCTTACAATATACAGCTATTTCAATTAACGTCGTCGGATTAAAATCAAGGTAAAAGACAAGACCGCAATGTTTTGTGGGATTATTTTTTATGAATAATTTCATCAAAATCATCCCTGCACGTGCAGGTCATTGTACTGCTAATTATAACCTATTGTTTTCTTCCGGCAGGACTGATTTTGATGAATTTATTCATAAAAATCCCACGTAAACTTTCGGTCTTGTCTTTTAGCTTCATGCTTTGAACCGACAACGTTAGTTGAAATGACTGTATAATATAAATTAAAAAGAAAGAAGCAAGACTCAAAAGGGGCAGGTGCAACGGGACGAACGTCCCATGCGAGGCATCGCCCCTGGATTAAGACCTAACTGAATTAAAACAAAATGAATACTCAAGCATTCGTTAAGAAAAAAAAATAAGAGTGGCATGGGCACGTTTGGACTAGCGTCCGCGTGCAGTGGTAATTGAGTTTATATACCCCTGACAGATGAGTGCTCATTAATTTGCGGACAAAAAGTTGAAAAGGATTAGGAGAGCAAAAACTGGTTGGGGGTGCTAGCTTACAAACATTGTTCCAAAGTTTAACTGTTCTGTTAAAGTACGAGGCCTGAAAAGTAGATGTTTTACAAAGAGAATTACATAGATTAAGGAGTTACTTTGTCTTGTACCGCCGTGGGAAACAAAAGATACGTAGTTCAGAACATCTAAATCAGTACTACTGACAATAAGGCATTTATAAAAAAGGCCAAGTTTTTGAGTTCGCGATCTAGAGAGAGTGGAAGTAAGTGTAGCATTTGAATATATTTATATAGATATTTGCGCCTTATAAGCTTTTTTTAGCATAGTCAGCCGCTCCTTGTATGACATTTCGCCTCTGCGCGTGGGAAGAATCCACCTGCCTGCACGTCTCTGCACCTGTTCCACCTTAGCATTCAGAGTAACGTAAGCGGGCGACCAGACTTGGGTGGCGTAACACAGCCGTGACTTGACCAAAGAAAGGGAGCGCCTAACAGAGACGTCAGTGAGCAGGGGACGTGTCCGTTTGAGCAAACCAAGAAGCTTGTTTGCTTTCGCAGTGATAGTGTGGATGTGTGAGTCCCAAGAGAGCGTACCAGTTAAAATGACACCAAGATCTTTTTCTTCTGAGACGCCTGTCACGGTTGTGCCATAGAGGGTGTAGTCAAAACCAATCGGGGTCTTTTTCCTAGTCACAGTTAGTGCTTTACATTTAGACGTGTTGAATCTAATATACTTGCGCTGCGACCAGTCGTGCATATTTGAGAGTGTCTTGTATGAGGTAACAGTGTTGTGTAGACGAGACATTTCAATATAGCTTGGTGTTGTCGGCGTAGAGTGCAGCCTTCACGCCGTCAGCAACTTCTTCCGGCAGGTCATTATAAACAGAGTGAACAACAGGGGGGGCCTAAGAATTGAGATCGCACCCTCAAGAGCCACCCTTTGTGTACGCTCAGTTAGGTAGTCCTTTAGCCAACAGAACAGTTGACCTTTTACACCGTATAGCCTCAGCTTTGCTAGAAGAACTCTGTGATCGACAGTGTCGAAGGCCTTAGCAAAGTCCAGATAAATCATATCTGAATGGTCTTATCTAAGGACTGTCCGATTGTGTGTAAGACTGACAAGAGTTGGGTTATACAAGAGCGGTTTGGCAGGAATCCATGCTGCAGTCAATCAATCAACAATCAACACCCGCTTGGAGCGGGTAATAGCTGAAGCCGTCGGTAACAGCATGACAACTAAATTGACAAGTGAGTCTTGTGGTTTTCCATTTCCATCCCAGAGCAAACGCGCAGTTGGGAATTCATGGATTCTCCTCAGTCCTTGAACGTTCACTGAAGAGTTGATTCGCTGATTCACTTTTGTGTCATGGGAGTCGTTTACACTATTTTCTGATTTGAAGAGATTTCCACTTACGTCTTGTGAAGCGTAGGGAAGGCGACAGATAAGCTATCAAGCCAACTGCGAGCTGATCATTTTTTGAGCTATTTAACAATTATTCCACAAGTGCGCGTTGGCTACTTGTTAAGGTGTCTGAAGACAGTTTGCGCGCGCCTTACAAATCCAAATCTGACAGAGGGTATCTTCACAAAACATTGAAGTGCAAAACCAATATTAATAGGAGATCTCTCTGTCAAAATTGCATGAAAGCAGCGTCACTATGTCAGTATTTTGTGAGTTTCATTTTTCTGGAGCCAAAAAACGGAAACAAATCTAACAAGTGCATTTTCCAAAAATAAAAGAAACCTTTTATTTGGGGACGATTAATAGCTCCCTGAGTTGCCATGGCAACGATACCTAGCTCAACAGTAACGATAAAAATACATTCCTTCTTAGTTACTCTTGCATCATGCTAAAGCCCTGGTCAAACGGCGCATGATAGTCTATGATATCAAGTTGATGATAGTCGATGATAGTTAAGACCAGTTAAGGCCGCGCGCTCGTTTGACCACCAGCTATCATGCACTATCATCGACTATCATCAACTATCATTCACTTTGAGCGTGTTCTAATTCTTCATGATAGTTGATGATAGTTTTTCCCGTTTGACCACGCGCATGATAGTTGATGATAGTTCTTCGGTCAGCTGTTTTCTCCACCAGCGATCCCAAGATTAAGTTTCAGTTAGTTCTTCCAACAACTGAAGGAAAAAGAAGAAGGCAGCTGCTTTCTTTCGTTGCGAAAAATTCCTCTCTGCGAAGTTTTGTTTGCAATGTTGATACTCGGCAGATGCCTGACACTAGAGGCTCAAGGTAATCTATTGTCACTTATCACAAGTTTCTCCGAGTCGTTTGACCACCCGCTTGATGGTTTGTAATGGCTGATTATAGTCAAAACTTTCATCAATTATCATCGACTATCATGAGCCGTTTGACCAGGGCTTACATGATCTCGGGCACCCAGAAGTACTTAGTTTGCAAATAACGTTCACAAACACGTGTATACTAGACACCTGTGTTCGGCCACCTTAATCAATATTTACTGAGCCTGCGGCAAATACTTGTTTTAGTATAATTACTCAGGTGATTACCAGAGAAAGACAAGAACCGCCCGAAAAATGTCAATTTTGAGAATGATGTATTATTCAGTGCGTGACACTGGCATACGCGGAAAAAGGAAATACGAGTGCTCCTATCAGGAGTCGAACCTGAGACCTTCCGCCTTACTAGTTCGGATGCTCTACCACTGAGCTACAGGAGACTTGTGGAAGCTTAGGCCATTAAACTAGGTTCATGAGGCAAACATCTTGCATAGGACTTGAAAGTCAATGTGTGGCTTATGTGCAATGGAACAATTGTCATGCGTTAATAAACAGAGACGCGCAGCCTGGCGATCACATGCTCAATCGAAATCACCTGGTCAATCGATAAACTGCACATGCCTCAGGCAGGTCCTTAATTGTCTGCCGCTACAATAAGAAAGAGCATTGACTTCTTCAGTAAATGAATGTTAGCTTTCTCCGACCCGTTTACCAAAATAGATAGGCTGTTTGGTGTACAACTCGAGGATGACTCGTGTTAGCACTTTGAAGCACAATTTCTTGATGATGGCTTCGCCGGTTGGACTTTTCTAAATTGTCCTCGGAGATAAGCTGCTTCAGGTAGGAATTAAGTCCTTTATTGGATTCACTAAACAAGTCCACGTTTATCCCAGATGAAATTTTTTTGTTGTGAGGCGGTGACTTTAGATGGTGGTTGAGAGCCGCTCGAAACGACAACAAACTAGTTTTCAAAAACTACCACTGATCTTTTCTCCTCACTGAAACGTAAACTTGGAGAGACCTTTTTTCATCTCTTTTACGTCCATGCTTTCGAATTCTGTCTAAAATTCGTTTTGTTGGTGAAACTATTCTGTTAAATCAGAAGAAAATTTTGCGCGAATTTAATTTTTTTTTTTGTTTTCATTTTATATTGGTATCGACATCGACAACATTCCCACTGCAGTTTACAAGATTTTTATTACAATTAGCAAAACATTCATATCTTGCCTTCGAAAAGTGCCACCCCGGACCTGAGTGCATTTTTAGTGCCTTTCGGAATAGCATTTTCTTTCATCTTATTTATTTCTCCCTCAGAAACATCAACTCGCTAAACGGCCATTTTGACAATTAGTGCTCCTGCTATATTAACCTCGCGCCAGGTGATTATAGCAGGATATGGCGCACTCTTCGACCAATGAGATCAATAGGATCTCTATAATCACCTGAGCAATTATACTAATGGCTCATATACCATGGCCGCTAAACTAATAAAAAAAACTCTGGAGCTGCGCTGTCAAATGAACCTGTTTTTAATAAAGACTTTTCTAATGAAAGGTGGCCGATAAAGTATTTTTTAATTTTTTTGATAATAAGGAACCGCAGATTGGAATATTCACAGGCAGTACAACCAAGATAGAAATCAACTATCCACCTAGTCCTGGCCTCGCGAGGTTTTGCGAGTCACGTGTTTCTAGCAAAGACCTTTCTAATGAAAGATGGCCGGTAGACTATTCTTTTATTTTTATCATTATTAGCCCTACTTGCCTCAATTCAATAGAATTTTTACTCTAGAATGAGGCAGGCATTTATTAAAAAAGTTTATTATATGGCCACGGGCCGTGTCTCAAAAGGACTGGAAACGATCAAATTCAAGATCTGTACTGGCGAGCTCGGTCAAGATTCTCCGATACAAACCGCCCGCTCGGTTAATACGAACTAGCTATTGCAGTTTTTCCTGTGAAGCAGGCGTAATCAGGGAGGGGAGCGAGAGGGAAGAAGGAAGAAAGGGAGAATTGGGGGAAGGGGAGAAGGAACGTTCCCTCTCCCCTCCCCTTGACATCCTCCCTAATTACTTGATAACTCAGGTTGTAGAACTTACATCGGTTTAACGGGAAGTCTTGGCTTCGAATCCCGTTCAAGCCTGAATTTTTTTCCAAACTTTCTTTTCGCAACTCCTAAAGTTGCGTTGTGATAGTTCATTGATTTTCTGTCATTTAAATTATGTGTAGCGATTGAAACAAAGTTTGATTTTTGTTTATATATGTTTTTCTTAAATTTGCATTTATGAATTATAGGAAGCTGCACTGGTAAACAGCTAATGCTAACAAAGTATCAGCTTCATCCCTAGCTAAACCGAAGAAAACTTACCCTGCATACAAAACGAAAGAGGGTGTTTGGCGTTTTAAGATCATGGACTGTTAATTTATATCTGATTTCGGCTGAGGCTTTTGCTTTATTTCAAAGCCTATAATTCAGTTGAAATGTTTTTAGCGACAAATTACTTTTTACATTCATGACACCTGCCAAGAGACGTGAAAGTGGAGATAACAAATAAGCAGCAACCAATTTTGTCAGTGTTTATTTCAATGTGGTAGTAAACTGATGAAGGTACGGCTCACTTCCTGTAAAGCGACAAAAAGTATCCTATCACCCTTTACTTTTTAAAAGATAATCATGATTAGACATTTCTTGTAGACCTAGTGTTGTTTACGACACCTAAATGATTGAAAGCTCTCGAATTGTTTACCGCATCAAGCTGCATTCAAATAAACAGTTTCTTTGATAAACATTCTGTAACGTTTTCAAACTCTCCGAGATTTTTTTTAAGCAAAATAATAGCTCGGAGGTCATTTTTGAGTTCAAAAGAGAAGACGTGCATTTTTATTCGATCCCGTTTACTCCTTAATTTCATTTTGTTGAACGAGTTGTAACGTGTGAATCTTTTATAATCCCTATTTACGCCATTAACGGATGAATTTTTGCTTAACCTAAGTCCTAAGAAAAATATGAAATTTTGCACTGTAATCATAATTGCTAATCAGTATATATGCAAACTCCGATTCTCCGAAAATTCATCTAAACTCGACAGGAAATTAACTTGTCACTCTGTGGTTGTAAAACACTTAAAGAATAATATTACAACTGCAGAAGAAGAACAGCCGTCTTTGGATATTTGGACAAGGCAGTTGGAGTTTTCGCACGTTAAATAATGGCTCTAATCCTAAAAGAAAAACCCTCAAGTAAAATTTAGAAAGAAGACATCATTTTAACGGTGGGTCCTACATTGAGCCTGTTTATCTTATCTACTATGGTCAACAAAAGCAAAAAAGGAAATTGGTTTCTTCGGCAACAAAAACAAACATTCGCCGCTCTTCATTCTTCTCGTTTTAAATCCAAGTTTATTATTGCCATCTTTTGCAGGCTAACAATTCTTTCATCATTTTCAGGGTGACTGGAAGATATAATTGCGCGCCGTCACCATGACGCAATAGAAAGTTTGAGTGTAAAGCGACAAATAAAGGAAATAAGATTCAGCAAGAGAGATATCAAAAGTTTCCGGCAAGTGACATTCTCGAGAACAGGTGACAGACGTTACGAACTAGTCGGGATTAGATTGCCGGAATATTGCTACTCAGTTCGTATTTCAAAAAAGGAGATGAAGTTCGGGGCCAATCTATGCGACGATGTCTGGGCCCCGTTCGCCACATCTGTGACAACAGCCTGTGTTTCGGCCATTTTGTGTACTATCACCGTTCCCGGCAATTTGCTTATCTGTTGGGCAATCATTAAAGATCCAAACAGAGAACTGACATCTTCGTTTAACTACTTGATTCTGAATCTGGCTATCGCTGATTCCTTCATTGGAATTGTCACTGAACCAGTGTTCGTGTGGTACCACACTTCGGAGGCAATGCACGAAGAAGTCTTGGGACTACGTTGGTTGGTTTATATGTCATATTTTATGACTTCTACAGCTTCGGTGCTAAGCATAGCCGCTCTGGCTACGGACCGCTACTTAGCTTTGACTTCAACAACTATAAGAAAGCTGTCTTCCACGAGAGCTATTGCCGCCTCTATCGCAATCTGGCTTATTTCCGTAGGTCTGCCTTTTCTTTATTTCGCATTTGGATTTTACAGCTTCGCCTTCATTTACGCCAATACAGCAATAATTCTAACCCTTATCTTGTTAGCTTTCTATTTCGTTAGAATTGTTCGTAGTCTAAACGCTCATGAAAAACGCATGAAAGCTGTTCTTGGTCAGGACAGCCAACGAAGAGGTCTTCGCGTGGAAAGGAAGGCCACAAAGTGCTTCTTTCGGATTTTAATTTTCTTCTTTGTATGCAGTTTCCCATCTTGCGTCATGATTTACGTCATAAACTTGTGCAGCACGTGCAGTTGTGACGTTATACACTGGTTTAGGGACCTTCAGTACTTGCTGGTACTCATCAACTCCTCATGTAATCAGTTCTTGTACGCATGGCGCATGAGTAGCTTCCGCAGAGCGTTTGGTAGGATTCACCCATTGTTCGTGGGCTGGGAAGGAAGGAAGAGGAGGTCCACTGTGTCGATTGTGCCTTCAGTTAGCACTGCACTCAGTGATATGGACAAATGCGGGACGAATGTGGGGCTTGAAAACTGCGCCTTACATAGAGAATAGGTAAAACTAAAAGAGTTACTCCTCTTCTGATAAGTGTTGTTATTGTTGAACTTGAATAATCCAGGAAGTTTTGCTTGGTGAAGCTGCAAATTCTACCAATTTGACTATTGACTTTCTCTTTGTCTCATTTATTTCGGGTCTTCTTGAAATTCATACAATTATGCGTCTTTCATACACCTTAAGTTTTAGCAAAATGTTAAATCCATAAAAAGTCTAACCTATTTAAGTAATTGTCTCTCACAACCAGTAACAAAAGTTAGATTTAGCAAAGTCGAAGATGTCCAGTGAAAACGCGAGAAGACATTGGATGTTATATTACATCTTTTACCTCCACAGGTCACCCACGCATGCAACATTGCCTCATTGCTCATCATTCCATTGACCTCTTATTTTGTGGGCTTGGGGAACCTGTGTTTCCGCAATACTTTTTATTGTCGCTTACGTTTACATGAGCATTTTAAATTATTTATTCCTCATTATATATGTATTATTAGCGTGTGCAAATTAAAATCCATAGCAGCTTGTCCTCGTTGATAGCAGAAAAAAGAGGAAAAGAAAAGAAAAAAAAGACTCACGCTCAGGTCGTACACTTTTCTGATTTCCCCCCTTCTTTTACGCTTAAGTTCAAATAAGGTTTACTTCATGTAATTTTAAGAGAAAGACAAAAGTCAGTTTGAGATATGGTAACGAGTGTCACATGACAGGGCTGGACGTCATCTGCTAAGTTTCACATGTAACATTCATCCTGCATGCACTCTTTGTTTCTGTGTTTTTTAATATAAGAATCTTTATAAGAACGTTGATGCTGAGATTAACCAAAACAAGGGAACATACTAAGAACATACCCCAGGCTGAAAGTCAGTCGGTTAAGAACGTTTTTATTTTGACCTTTCGCTTATTAAAATTAGCATTATGAATACGGGTAAAAGAAACTTTAGTCTGATCAGTACAATTAACCAAAACTGCTGAGAGTTGACTGGTACGATATCTTGTACGCAGCACAAGAATAGGTCGCGCAAGCATGTCACAGGTAGCTTGATACAACATTTTATTAAAAACTGTATGGATCATTGTAAAACGCAATTCCAGGGATTTGATTGGCTTTAGTATACAGCTATTTCAATAAACGTTGTGGGATCAAAGCTTCAAGCTTAAAGACTTTCTCAAAGCAGCTGCCAACTCATCCACTTTCAAGATATTCTAACATTTCTTTGATCCAAATGGCTCGCCATCGTAGATCTTCACTGAACGGGCGAGGCATAACTGATTTTGATGAATTTATTCATAAAAAATCTCACATAACCTTGTGGTCTTGCCTTGTAGTTTTATACTTTGGTCCGACAACGTTATTGCAACAGCTGTTTGAGTCATTATATACCATGCTCAAGATATAGCGACCATTAAATTGTTTTCTGGTTATTCTTGGAAAGCGAAATCAGCAAGATCTAGCAATATTTCTTGGTTGTTTTGATAAAACAATTATTCAACTCACGCTTGTTGGATATGAGATGATTATAGCCAACTCGGCGTATCGCGCCTCGTTAGCTATCTATCATCTCATATCCAACCAGCTCCCGTGGAATAATTGTTAAATAGCAAATAACGTTTTTTGACAGGTTTCTGGTCTCATGTGCGTTGACTTATGGAAGTACTGAAACAGATAACTTAGGAAGATCTTAAGAACGTTTTCAGGCTGAAATTGCAAAAAAATGAAAAAATAAATAAAAAATAAAAAAAATAAGAGCAAGCCCCTCAAGCCTCATCCCCAAACTTAAAGCATAAATAAAGCATCGTTACGACTTTTGTATGCGTGTCTTTTTTACCGCGTTCAATTTTTGGGAAGTTTGTGGTTGTCGTTTAAACGGTATTACGACAACGATGATCGCTGTGAAGGACAAGGGAGAGAAGCCGTTTCATCAAACTTTCAGCTTGAGAACAAGGTACCCTGAAGGTATCTGCATAGCTAATTGAGGTACTTGCTATGAAACCTTGCCACGACAACTATGGGTTGCTGAGTACAATGTAGCGTGAGATTTGTATTTTCAGTTGTGTAGGCAGAGTATCTGTAGTATTTGTAGTGTTTGTAACTGTAGTGTTTGTAATTGTAAAAAAGAGTGACATAAAAAAAAAAAAAGAAAAAAATGGGTTGCTGCACTGTTTCTCCACTACATTTCAAAATCCATCATTACTAACAAAGGAGAGATCTCCATGATCTTCGCCTCGCTCGAAAAACCATAATAACAACGGAAAACACGAAAAAGCCAACTTCATTAAACATACTGGGTTCATAACTTAGATATGGGTAAGAGATGAACCTCTGTTGTTCTCACAAAAATCTCAAGTAGCGTTATCCGTGGGAAATACGGGGAGAGGGGAGGGGGAGGGAGGGGGGCTTCCCCCTCTCTCTCGATCTAGCTTTGCAACAATTTGTGGCCCTGTAGGGTTACGGCTGCATTCAACGGTATCTTACATGAACAGCTAACTGACAACTGAATTCACTTCAATAATGCAAGGGCCACTTGTACTGAACAGTACCAAAGTGAAGCCGAATCTTTGTGTAGAACAGGATCAGCAATGATACTCTGCGAGCAGATCCCTTCGATCTTCCTAGATAAGGCACAGCCTGACCACCCTCTGTTTGTGTGGTGTAATGACTGTTTGCAACTTGAGACTTTATATTCACGCGACACGATCGGTTGAAATTTTTACTAAGTAGAGATATTTAAAGTCGTCTTTCACCTATATGTTGAAATAAAGTTTCAAGGAAATGCTGATTGAGTCACGCGTGGTGTTTTTTTGCCATTCCGAGCCGTAGAAACCCTTCTCTGGCGCGTTTACTGTTCAACAGTGCCTCCCTTTCTCTAGTACCGGCCTTCGGTCGGCAACACTGTTGAACAGTAAACTCGCCAGAGAAGGGTTTCTTCGGCTACACATAACACCCCATCGAACCTCTGTGCGCTGCGGAGCTGAGGAGGGAGATTCTTGGACTCGTTGCCCTCGATCCAGGGGTTCCTTGGGACTGAAGGAAGGCCGCTACATGACGATCTAGGCGACCGCTGACCAGTTTTTTGTAACCCCGATAGACGACCCGATAAACAGCGATTCACACCGATGCACACACGGGCGTCGCATTGTGGAGCGTTGCATCGTTCAACTCTGGTTCAACATAAAACAGCTGAGAAGGGGCCTAAACAACCTGGCTCTGTGGCTTTATAGTGTGACCAATATACAGGTATGTATTTTACTCGTTTTTGTCTTTAAAACTCGCATATAAAAGTGATAAGCGAAGTCTGTTCGATCTGCAAGCATATCTCACGTGCTTGTTGAGTTGTTGTCAGTCGTTGAAACGTTTCCGTGCATTTTTCCGTTCATAAAGAAAATGCAAATCAAGATAAATCTGGATAAATGTACCCGGAATCCACCAATGTATAAGCTTATTGACATTTTTGCCAAGATTTCACCTGTGTCGTATGTGTAAGCGCCAGAGGTTTTCAAGGGGTGGTCCCGTATTGCCACGCAGTAAATCAAGGTTATCATGTTCACGACACGTGCGAAAATGCATCTGAAATAAATACATCACTGTACCTTAGCTATCTGAAAAGCGTACATTATTTAAATGAAGTATTAGTCTCTTCATGCAGTCGAAAATGAATGAATGAATAGCAACGTTTTAGCTATAAATCCAACTTCTTTGATGCATTCACGTACATTCCTTTGAGGCGTCCACATGAAATATGGAAATGATACATGTTTCGGTAATTGTGAAGAACAGCTCACGTCCACTGACTGTCAGTCGACTGTTGGCCAACAGATTACTGACAGGTTACCAACAGGTTACCAACAGATTACTGACAAGTTACCAACAGGTCACAGGCTTGGGATTATAAGTCTCAGTGCTTGCGAGATGTGGTTAATTAATTAGTGTGGTGCTTTTACATGTGCATGTATGATTAGCGTCCAGTGTACTCATGTACTCATGAGATGCAAAGTTCTGAGACTTATGACCCCAAGCCTGTGACATACTTGTTGAAGGTTAAAATGAATCCCAGGTTAAAATGATTTCAACCTAGGTTGATTTGTATTTTCGTTTGTTTTAGATGTAAATTACCCAACCTTAACAAAGGAAAGTACAAATCAACCCAGGTTGAAATCATTTTAACCTGGATTCATTTTAACCTACAACATACTCACCACAAGAGTCACCTATAGCACAGTGGCTAGAGCATCTAAACTAGTAACTGAAAGGTCGTGGGTTCGATTCCTACTAAAGGCTTGGAATTTTTTTTCCCGAGAACTTTCATCGTGTACTTATTATATATTTCACAACTGTTATGAATTCACTTTACATTCAACTGCCCCTCTCCCCCACTCTCAAGTTATGATTTTACACAACGTAATTATATGCACTCCCCTCTACATGCAGCTTCCTATTTTTTTCCAAGCAACTACACCTGTATTGTACAGTCTCCTAACTGAATTTTTGGAGGGTGCAGCATTTTCATAGCAAAGGAAGGTTTCAGTCTAAACAACTATCCTATCCCCCAAATAAAATAGGGCTACAACCTTGGCTTCATTTACAGTGTATTATACTTCTTCTTACAAATACACGTAGCAACTACATTAATCTGCTTCTTTTTCAGGGCTTTGCAGATATTTATTTTGATATTGGATGTACATCATCACTCCAGCAAGAACAGAAAGAACAATGTGGATCAAGGGTACATGAAACCTTTTGGTCAATTGTAAACCTATAATTATATTATTTTTTCGTAAAGTAAAGAAGCAACCAAATGAATTACTTGAAAATCTGAAAATCCTGTACATGTATAACCATACATTCAACTCTGTTGAATGACATTGTATGGGGGGAGGGGGGGGGGGGGCTGAGGGAAATGAAGGTATCTTTACCAATCCTGTGATGATGAATGTTATTACTCTTGACTAAAAGTTAATGTTGAATTACTTTGGCTGGCCAGGACTTACATTTACATGTAGCTAACTGTATTTTCTCTGGCATAAATTTGTTTGTTGCAATGCAGTTCAATGTTTATTTTCTTTTGCTTCAAGTTATTACAATTTGAATCTGAGTCTTGAAAAGGAAAACAAAAATAGGGCGGTTTGAAAGTTTCAAACCAAAATCAAATATTGTGAACCACAATATACAATCATGTAATTATACCCATTGAACGTCAGTTTTGAATAGTACATGTAGTTACACGTATTTATCATTGCTAGATCTAACAGAGGGCTCTCTTTTTGTTCACAGAATACAAAGCCCAAAGGGCTGGAATTTTTTTTTTACCCCCTACACACCCTGTAAGAAGTACATACATGTAAAATACTGGATAGACAGATAGATCCCTCAACTGGCGAATGATCTCTGTTGTCTCTACATACATGCAGTGTTAATTCAATGCAGAGTCAGGTGTTGACAAGATACCCTCTTCCCCCTTCTAATCCCCTTTTGTAATACATTATCAGTGCCCCATTTGGAGGTCAGACTTCTTTATACCCCCCCCCCCCCCCTCTCTATTAATGCCCCCTTCCCATGTTAGAAAACGGTACTCAGGTGGTCTATGGTTAAGAAATCAGTCCGTTTGTATTAGGAGGACTTCAATATACAGATTTTTTTTTTCGCTAAGGCAAAAATAGCATTGTATTTGTAATGTATGACCCATTAGTGCTGTTGTGATTTTGAAAGATGCCCCCTCTTCTAATTTTTAAATTGTTAATTGTAAGTTTTTTCCTTTGGGATAAACTGAAACTTCAAGATGCTTTTATAAATTTTATTTTTATTTGTGTATCTTGAACTAAGTATCTACATGTACAGTATGTATGTAATAATCATAAGCCTCTCTTCCCAAGGGCAGGGTACAGTGTAAATGCAGAGTTCTGTTTTACCATGCAATACAGCAGTATCAGTTATACCAGCAAGATTGAAAACATTATCTATTGACTTAAGCCGATGTTACACAAGGCAATTTTTCTTTCAACTTGTCTCGCAATTTTGTTCCGACACAAGTTGCACAAATTGTTGCCAAGTGTAACATGCTCTGAAATGAACTTGCCGCAATTTTTGCAAGAAGAAGAAGTTGGTTCTACTTTTTGCAATGGTAACTGCACCAAAAACATTGCGAGCCATGTTCATTTCAGGGCATGTTACACTAGGCAACGATTCGGGCAACTTGTGTTGCAACGGCGCAATGAAATTGTGAGACAAGTTGCAAGGAAAAATTGCCTAGTGTAACAGCGCCTTTACGCCATTTCAATTCACTTCAAAGGCATTCAATTCTACACTGTTTACTTGCATCAGCACTTCCCAAGAAAACACAGCATTTGAAGTACATGTAGCTATAACTAAGTGGCTTTGTTGGTCCTTTTTCAGGAGTTAAAAAACACATTGATGCAGATGTAGCAGTAGTGATTTTACCACAAAAGGCAAGAAAGTGGGACAGTCAGGACAGCAGATGTCATCTGAGCAGAACACTGCATAGAAGAGATGAGCTACTGAGAGAGGGCAAAAAAGAGGTACTGTACACAAAACACAATGAGCTTTGAAAGGTTAAGAGGAACTTAGGGATTAATTGCATTAAAAAGACACAAAAGATGGTGTATCAATCCTAGATGCTACAGACAATACACTTGATACAAAGTAGCAATACTAATAGTAATGATGCACTGCAATGAAATTATGCAGAGAAATGGTGGCAGCACCTTTCAATTCAATGTCTTCTATTAAGAAACCAGACAACATGAACAGAAAGGAGGTAACTCAATAAGGACACTGCTTCTTAAAAAGTTAGAGAGGAGAAGAAACAGAGACCAAAATAAAAAAAAGTATTATTTACATGTACATCAAAATTTTTGTAAGCAATATTGGTATTTGCAAGAGCTGTATTTTCTGCGCATATCAGGTCAAAAGAATTTTATAAGGATGGAATATGGAGCATAAACATGAACCTAAATTATTATTTCTTATTTTGTATTTTAACTATTTTCTGTTACATAATGTCCAGCAACTTTGAAAAGCCCTTGAAGCTTCAATGACAATAATTGTGTTCTTGAAAGTTCTTTGCTGGGCATGAAATAAAAGGCCTGACCTGAGTGTAAAATACATGTACATGACAGTCCAGCTTAAATTCTACAGTGTTAGTTGGCAGGACAAAAAATGATGAAGAGAGCATTCTTTCTTTAAGAACTTCCAACTTTCATCTTTAATCCCCTTCCTCACACAGTTTTGAGAAAAGGTACCACACGGCAAAGCTAAATTAAAAAGATACAGCACAACATAAAATAAATGGGAAGGTGTCAGATTTTGGGTTGACTACATTTTCAGTCTGTTGCCTACGTCAGCAATATAAAGTGCCTTTGAAAGCTTAAAGCCGGAGAATCGCGGTCCGTAGACTTATTAGAAGAAAATCCCTATTTCTGAAATCACTTTTGAGTGAAAATATACATGTAGATAACTGAGATCCGCATTTTAACAAGTTAGCTAGAGATATGACTCAGAGCTGTGTTTCTTTTTTTGAAACTTAGCTTTTCAAAGGTTTTTGGCATCGTCTCGTGCCACACAAGAGACTGATTTTAATCACTGTGTGAACACTTAGGCATTACACACCCTCAATCGACGATTTGTTCCAAGCCTGTTTGCAGGATATTTTTTTCTGAAATCATCCACGCTCCTGCCCCTGCCCCCACCCCCCCCCCCTCTTCAAAAGCCAAATGGTCGCTCGCTAAGATGCTTTCTTGACAGGGAAATTTACACAAAATTTAATTTTTAACTCAGCGCTGCTTCTCAACAAACGTGAATTGTCATTCCACATCTTCCATTTTTAAGGGCAAGCCTGTTGTGCAAACATGCCATCTTTAAAAACAAAGTGCTCTACCTGTTTTCGGAAATTCACAACGCAAAGATCATTGAGGAAACATGCTCAAAAGACAGGACATGATTTCCAGGAGAGAGACGTTGAATTTTTTAAACAGGGCGAAACCGAGCCTGTGCGTTTGCCTGTTGCCGGAAAAGTGCGACAGTCCTATGAAGGCGCCTACAAACAGTTTTTAAATGGCCTTGCAGAGCTTATCAGTTTCTGCGTAAAGCCAAATGTAAAGAGCAAATCGGTCAGAATCGATCTCATCATGGTACTCATTGCAAATTTTCAGCACCTACTGTTTGATTTGGGACTAACCAAGCCATTTTTGGTAAGAGAAGCGCGCCATCCACCACCCTTAAAACATGAATTTTCGATTATCCTTGTTTAAAAGGTTTTTGATGTCTTTATCTTCACCAATGTTTTGCAACAACACCAGTGCCGCTAAAATGGACAGTGTGTTTTTGAAACAATGAGGAGGTACATCCCCCAATTACAGCTGGTGACCTTTCTGTGAGGGATAAGATGGCCTTAGCCTGGAAACGTGCTGGCACTTGTTGGGGAGGGGAAGGATCATCCGTAAAACCTACACCAAGATGTGCTTTGAAATGCGAAGAGGGAGAATGGCCCCATACGGGCGAATTCCAGCCACATGTGCAGTGGTGGCGTCAAGTCTTTGCTTATGCAAACTGTGGACATCTCCAACTGAGGTTTTTTGTGGAACTTGTGGCACTTGTCAATTAAGTGACGCCTTGTAAACATTTCAGAAATGACTCGTGTACAGCGAGAGAGTGACATTTGTTTGGACATGTATTTGTATCATTCATTTTCCAGTACGCTGTTCAGTTTTCCGTGATAACTTTTTATTCTCACCTTACTTTCAATTCCAAAACTCCTGCACAAGCAATAATCGTGTACTGACGTGAACTGAATGACATAGATGGTGCAAGTTGCGCAGTGAATTCCTTTGAGCACTTACTTGCCCAAAGGGGGTAAATTAATTCCACTTTATACAGGAACTGGAACCATTTGGTTAGTAATACATGCTGTGAATAGTATTTATTCTTAAATCATTATTAGCCTCCACGGTATTTTTTCTATTTGCTCTCTTTATTTGCTTCTGTAATCATTCATCAAGGTCACGAACGGAAAGAGATCAATTTGTGTTTGGCTGCTTTAATAGATCCACCGCTTGAGAATTGAGATCACTTTCCATGGGAAAATTTTACCACGATCTTAGGCACAGACAGTTTCGAGGCGCAGTTGACTTTGCCATAAAACAAATAGGTTAGTATTTCAAAATTTTTTATTTGCTAGATGTCTTCATTTGCTTGTGAATATTCATCAAGGTCAAGAAACGGATCAATGATGAATCCCGTGGAAAGTGATATCTTTCCGTTCGTGACCTTGATGAATGATTACAAAAGCTAACGTCAACTGCACCTCGTAACCGAAAGCGTCTGACAGCGTGTGATTCTCGCAACGTGAGGTGTGTATCCCGGATTATATGTCAGCCATGTGATTTGCGCATGATTGTCGTCTCAACCATCCCGGATAATGCTCCACTGCGCAAGCTTCGAGTCTTACATCCGACAAATTTTTGAATTTTTTCCCCTATTGACAAGAATAGTGAGCTGTCTCGCTAACGCTCGCCAGCAATCAACAGTTGATAGAAAATGAAGAAAACGTGACATTGCCTTTCGAGATGATCTCGATAATATTTATGCAAATTTGTAACGCTACGCCGCAAATGTAAACATTCGCGGCGGCTTTCGAAGTCTGCTCAAAGGCAAGCGAACGGCCACGTTGAAGTTTCCCCGATTCCTTGCCGAATCTACCGTAAATATTGTGCGTTTTTACATAAGGAAATGCTTTTTTCGAAGCTTTCACTCGAAGGATTCAAATACAATCAAGTATAATCCTTGCGCAGCGAAGATATTTCAGAAGCGATCGTGTTACATTCCGCGAAAAAGCCGCAATCTTGTAGTTTTAAGCTCGCTTCGTCGAGTTTGAAGTTTGATTAAAAAGAATTGGTGTAGCATATGAAAAAATTTAAGCATGTTTTAATTTCACAACAACGACGAACAGATGTGTTTTAAATTAAATAATACGCGGAAGGAAGAAACGCGCCGAAACAGATTTATCGAACACTCACTGCCGCTGATTTAAATTACTTCAACTTTCGACCAAACTAAAAAAAAAAGACCACATACAAGAGCCATGGGAAAATCGCTTTTGTTCTCTCTTATTGTTTAAGGTTCGAGAAATTAATCGTTTCCTTGAAAGCTGCCATCGAGATCCTCGAAAAATTCTTCGAGCGTCTCGATACTCGATACTCGAAACTCGAGCCTCGAACCTCGATACTCAATTCTCGATAGCTTCGAGGATCGAGGATCGAGTTTCGAGTCGAGACTGTCAACTTACAGTTACACGGTACTGTATACCGATGGCTTTATACATCTGAAACTCACAATTTTCAGAATCTTATGCCGACGTACATCGGTTTCATATAACAAAGCCACGTGAGGAGCCTATCACCCTGAATAAAATTGGAAAGAAATACAAAACTATAGCATAATGACAAATTTATGTTCTTCTTTGCTTCGTTTAGATAAAACTGTAACTATAACTGTTAGAATGTCCATCATCCAACAAATACCAGACGGCACAACTTAGTAATTGGCTGAATTAATTTTCTGACTCTGTGTCAGCTCAAAATAGTTTTTATTTAATGCAATTTTATTTACAGGGTACAACTTTTACATTACACTACACACAGTAGTAATACATATATTACACTTACATTGATGCTTGCGGAAATTGTAACTTACACTACTTAATATACATAAACAATTTATACATGCACTAGTAAGAATACATACATTACAATACAATCACTACTTGACTTAGGGTTGATTAGTAGCATTTGCAAAATTTATTACAGATGATCTGATCATAAACATCAGCAGCATATAAAATTAAAGTAAAAGATTCCACGTGCGATGAAAATTCGGGAGTGCTTTTTTAGCAACTAAAAACCTTAAACCTTAAAACCTCAAACCTTTAAGAATTTCAAGTTTTCTGGAAATGGACAAAAGAAAGGTTTGAAAATCTAAAACACCTCCGCGAAGGCTTGTGCAAAAAATGCAATATTTGGCTATTAGTAAACAATAACTTAGGACTTGCCAATGCTTTGCGCTATCATGCCAGGTGTAGAGTATATGGCTTGTGGATAATGCTATTGTTTCATTTGTTTTCTGGTACCACCAGTCTTGAAACAGCATCCAGAAATCGATTGTTAGTGTACAATTTATTGGCAGGTGGTGCAACATTTGTTCTTCTGGGTTGCATAAGTTACATATGGAGCTTTCTAAAATGTCGTCTCGATAAAGTGTAGCACAGGTTGGAAGCATGTTATGAATAACTTTATACTGGAACATTATTATTTTTACTTCATTTGTGACTGCAAATGGCATAAGATAAACTTTCTGGATGGAATTTTCTGTAAATCCGTGGCACAGCTCAAAATAGTTGGTTTCCAGCTTATTGTCTCCCATTGTCCGTTGTCACTTCAATTGAGGGTCGACTTTCTGAAGGCTGAGTTTGCGCATTCCACACAATTGGTAGGAGATTAAACTTCAAAAGCCCATACACTGACTTGATCAAGAAACAAAGGGAAAAAATATCAGTTACAGATGGTTTGCATGTACCGTTGATTAACTCTGGCGCAATGTAGCTGTTCTTGTATTGCACTCCCATACAGAGTGGTTTTGCATTAGGCTTCTTCGCTTTTGCTGCCAAAACACTTTTTCTGAAGTAGATGATTACAGATTTCGGGTGGCTACTTTCAGTTGTCTCAAAGACGACATTATTGCTTTTCAGGTCATTTTGTATGTACCCACAATGGTGAATATGCTGCATGGCATCCGCAACATCACAAAAAATCTTCTTCCAATCCTCTTTTGCTATTTTTCTTTTCTTTGCTGCGTTAAGGAGGGTAAGGCTTTTGCTTCCGTTCCCATGAAATTTCAGCATGATGCTGACTGGCTGTTGCTGAGATTTCGCCCCAAATAAAAGGGGTATTCCTGGATGATCACCCAGCTCCAGAATCACCTGAGCCTCGTGGGCAGCCTCTTTCCTACGCCTTTCAAAGCTGTTGCCTTTGGTGGAACTGTCCGCACTCTTGTACTCTTTAACTACCACTTTAATTTCCTGGTACTTTGCAAGGAAGCACGTGTCGAAGATAACTTTGCTCCCAACTCTCACCTTAAATTAGCGGGGTCGATGTCTTTGAGGGCACTGGTACTCGACTGAGCTGTGTATCCCTTTCCTGATACTTTAGTTGCCTGCGTTGTTGTTTTGAGTCGCTTATTGTCTCTTCCTTCTTCTGTCTTTCTTATGAGTGCAGCAGAAACCATTTGTTTTCCTCTTGAGAAATCTTGTTGCCTGGCATCCCTACACTCCGCTCTGTTGTCAACACTACTGTCGTTATGCGGTTTGTGTGCTTCAGTTTTGTCCGACTACGACGGTTTTATCTTCTTTCCTTCCCTTATTTCCAGCAGCCTCAATCTTCTTTCTTTCCTTTCGCCTTTTCTTTTGAGCTTTTCTTAAGTTTTTGTGGTAAGTATTATGCCTTTTCTTCGCCTGTTCTCCATCTTCGCCAGCCTCTGACTCTTGTTCACGACGTCCTCACTTTAGTTCTTTCTTGGATTCCATTGCAGCTCTTGGTACTGGATCTGCGTCTGAGTAATGGGGATGCTATCTTTTACTTGGGAACTTTCATGACATCAGTAATGCATGGAGCTCAAATTAAAGGGACCGCTAGTAAATGAACGTTTATAATTACAGTATCTCACACTCTCACTGTTCAAGCCCCCTTTCACAGGCCCAGCCGGTGGAAACAAAGGTACATCACAAATTTTAAAATCTCCGGTTTGTCGACAAGTAGCAAGTTAACGTTACCATGTATGTTCAGGTTGTAGAATTTTCGATTTATATTTTTCCATAAAAATGAACTTTTTACTATGATCAAAACAAGCTGGAATATTTTTCGAGAAATTGGGATATAACCTATTTGCAGAGGATATAAAAGTTGACAATATATTGATGCGAATGCAGGCAACTGGAGCAATTTTTTTGCAGCAAATCTTTGATGTGAAAAAGTTGCTTTCCTTAATCAAGGTTGTCCCCTTTTAGTTTTTCTGCTATCTTTTTTTTCACTATCTCTCTGTTAATAAAAGGAATAACATTTAGTTATTTGACGTAAAACTGTTTTTCATTATCTTATAATCTAACCTTAAAAAGGCAGAATTTCTGTTTCTTAAAAGACAAGAGGCAGTAGTTAGGGAGGTGGGGTGGGGGAGAAGAGTAGAATATAAACGAGTTTAATATTGTTAATTTTCACTGAAAGCCATGAAATAAAAGTAAGTGATATTACCTTTGTTAGGACTAATAAAATTATAATATGATAAGGCACAACCAATCATGTTTACCCCTCCTATTTGACAAAACCCCACCCCCACCCCTATGAAATTGTCTAATTCTGTACTCTTTCACTGGAAGCCTTTTGAGAATTTTTAGCACACAGCCCCATAATGTCTTTTTATTCCTAGCATATTGAGCTAACCCCCCCCCCCCTCTGCGTTAAATATTAAATAATCGATTTAGTAGCAAAATGAACAATTCACTTTAACTTACCCCTGTTCTTCCCAGCTTCGTCAGATTTATCATCGTTTGCCATCCTTCATCGGGAATTTTGGCTTCAAGTTTGAAGTAAAGAAGAGCTTAGACAGGGACGTGGAATTGATGCACGTATTGTTGCGAAACATCTGGGACAAGGGTTTGGAGTCCTCACTTCACTCCTTTTTTTCTTGGTGACTGAGGTGACTATCTCAGAAATTATGTCTCGAGCTTCACTTGGCTGATTTGCGGGGTCGTGAGTGCACAAATGTACCTTCCACAGATATCTTCCAGGGAACGAAGAATTTCCCACGCCTTTTTGCTAAGCCTTGTCTTCTTTTGTTTTGGCGATGTAGTCAATTTTTCGTCGGTAAGGTTGGATGCTGGATACTTGTCAGCAAGAATACTTTGAAGATCCTTGACCTTTTCCTTGGCTTCCTCAAGTTCCTTTTGAAGGGTTGTAATGCAGTGTAGAACTTGCGCCATTTCGTGGGAGGCCAGTGATGGCACAATGATTGTTAATGGCTACTGCAATTCTTTTAAATGAGTCACTTGTTAAGTAGCTCTGGTCGTTTAATTCGCGTTGGCGAATAAGTGCCCCACAAAGGCCTAAAGTTGAAGAGCTCGAGAGCATTTCCACTCTCATTGCGAAGTTTGCAGTATGGCACCTTCTGTGCTTCGTCTGGAAATAGTCAGAAGAAAGAATTTTTGCGGTATTTATGAAAAGCTGGCCTGCAAATATCCTCATTCAGGACGTACCAGCCTTTCCCAGGATTTAGACGCGTGCTGTATACTTGTTACAGCATTTCAATCATGACTACAATAAGACTGGATCGAAATGCAGCGCAAATTTCAAAACTGGCGCAATTGTCAACTTTTGGTTAATATCGGTTTATAGCTAACGATATTAACTGCTACTTGTCCGGGTCAACAAGTGTTAGGATCATTTGATTATCAATATTTTATTATTATTTTCTAAACCCATTTGACTTTTTTCAACATTTCTGTTTTCCGAAACCAACAACAACAACAAAACTTGCATTTAGGACTTCGGTGTGTAAAAAAAAAGAAAAAAAAACCTGTCTGGGGTAATCCAAAGAGTAGTTGATGCAACAATTCGGCACCGGTACTCTAAGACTTTGAGGAGAGTGAAAGGGGGGAGGAGGTGGAGGCACTCAATGCTCGCAATTAAAATAAGAATGCCTTGGGGGGTTGAATTGCCATATTTTCGTACAGTTCACAGTACAGGTTATTTGTCTTCCCAACAACAAACCTTGACCAGTGACAGGGAATGGTTTGCCAATGTTTTCACAGGCTCAAAGGTTCTAGTACCGTATGTTCTAGATGATAATTATCCCCCGGGGACCAGTCACAGGAGAGTAAATTTTCCTCACTCTAGTGGAGTAGAGGTAAGGATCGTGATAACTGCACCACAGCGAAAACCCAAATGGAAAGGTCAAAAGATTTTGACCTGAACCAGAAACTGCCTTTCAGGGCCCGGTGGCATGAAGCAACTTAAAATTAAACTCATCGTTAGTGGATGAGTTTGGGGGTTGGTGCCTGAAAGACCGGTGGTGCCACAGGTGAAGTGAGCTAAGCGAGGTGCGAAACCATGGCAACCCTGTGAGCGGCAACCACCCGGCACTGTCACACTGAAAGATCAGTGGAGATAAAACAGAAAGTATACAAATAAAAATACTTACCACACCCACCACAAACCATACTTACCAAAGGGTGGGAGGGACTGGGAGCAACAAACTTAAACAGCACAAGCTCCGGCAAGTGAACAGATGCGAAATGAATTGGCACAAACGTGTGAGCTGTAAGAACCTAGGGACCCCTGCAAAGTAGGGTGGCCGCCCCGCATGTCCCAGCCATGCGGGCACCGCTGACCAGCACTTGCCTCGATTTTAACTTTGCCTAAATTACATTTAGCCACATTTAAACTCATCGTTAGTGGATGAGCTTGGGGGTTGGTGCCTGAAAGACCGGTGGTGCCACAGGTGAAGTGAGCTAAGCGAGGTGCGAAACCATGGCAACCCTGTGAGCAGCAACCACCCAGACCTTGCACTCTCGCTTGGAGGGCGAAGGACCCGTGAACAGGGAGAGGGGGGACCTGAACCCACCAATTCTTCCAAGCACCTGACCCCCCAAGCCATACAAGCGTAACAGGCAGAGACAATAAGCCATACATACCACTCCAGGAAAACGGAAACGCAACTGTTGACTACTGACAGAACCCGCCAGGACAACCATGACAAGCACCAAACAGTAGAGGAAAGGGATTTTCAGAAAACGACAACCTGTCGCCAATAGGCCATGTGCCGCAGGTCCAGTTGATGGCAGCACTGAGCCACGGACCCCCCAAAGGAGGGCTCCTGAGTGCAGAGACGGCAGCTACAAGGAACGAAGGGTAAGCGCAAGCGGGCCCGTCAAACCCCCACCACACGCCCTTGCTGGCAGAAGGGGGGTGGGGGCGTGGGGCGTAAAGAACATGACCCGATGGCCAGGGGAACAACACAGGTGACGCTTAACTTGCGAGCTGTTTAGATAGCGTAGCTAACGACTCTGTTGGAGTTCTGATGTACAATTGATAGGCATTGCTTGACCAGCGGCCCAGAGCCTGAACGAGATGATCCGGGACCCCATTTCGTGCTGCGACCGTGGCTGCACCGATGCGGAAACTGTGGCTGGAAAAGTTGCCTCGGACTCCCGAGGATGACAATATGCGGCAAGGCCAGTCGGTCAAAAGGACCCATGACAAGGGACGACCATCGCAAAGTAAAAATAGGGGGCCCTGTGCACTTCCCCGGATAGCTAGGTACGCCACCAATGCTTGGATGGCACGCAAAGGATAGGAGCCTCGACCAATGTGTAGAAAGCACCCCTTGCGGAATGGGTCGGTCTTGGACGCTTTTATCCTAACCCTCAGGCAGGTGGGAGCAACCACCGAGTCAAACGCGATATCGGGCACCCCCAGATGGGTGTCGAGAGAAAAACTGGAAAGGTTCGGAACTGTGAACTCTGCAGAATGGAGAAAGCCAAAACAGGCCAAATTGCAAGCGGCCCAAAACATGCAGTGGTCTGAAATGCTCAGGTCCAACGACTTAAAGATGACCAGCATGATGTGATCTGTGATCGGTAACCGAGAAGTGGAGGGGCCACCTTGGGATCGTTTGATTCCCCGCAAAACCCGTTGGAGTCGCAGGCAGTTGAGGAGACGATCTGCAAAGCCTTGTTGGATGTGCAAGGACCGCACTGCAGATAGGTAAACCTTAATGGTGGTGTGCTGTACTGACCTGGCCAGGAACGTGGCAAACAAGCACAGGGTCCACTCATCAGCTGGGCATGGAGAGCCAGATGAGTGAATCTTGCCCAACTGATGGCAGAAGTCGTAAAACTTTCTCTGTCCTGAAGCGTAGGAGTTTCGGGTAGATGAAGCCAGGCCCTTAATCAGGAACTCACGGCACTGGTCTTCTAGGCTGGAAGGGTCAATTCGTCCAGTAGGCTTTGCGGAATTGGAACTGGAGACGGCGAGGCCTGTGGAGCTAATCGTCTGAACTCCTGCCAACGATAGCGAGAAAGGGCGTCAGCAATGTGGTTATGAATGCCGGGAACATGTTGCGAGGTAAAGGTAAAATTGAAACGGGCCGCTGATGACAGCAGCTTACGCAAAAGCCGCATTAGCGCGGGGATCTTAGAGGTCCTGGACTGGAGGATGAAAACCACTGCCTCATTGTCGGACCGAAACAGAACGTGTTTCCTGAACCATTGGTGGCCCCAGACGCACGATGAGACAACTACAGGAAACAGCTCTTTGTACGCAATGGGCTCTGGGACCTGGGATGGGCCCCAAGCGCCACTGAACCACTCATCCCCAAGGTAAGCCCCATAACCGAGGGATCCAGCAGCGTCCGAGGTGACTTCCACGTCCGTAGCGGCTGAAAGCCCAGGGAAAAGCCAAAAGCTGACTCCATGCCAAGCAGAAAGGAATTCGTGCCACCAAAGGAGATCTAGATGGAATAACGATCAGCCGGGTGGATAGCAATGTTGCGATAAGCGGCCTCGACGTCAAATTTCGCCATCGTGGCTCCCGGGCCATACTTAGCCGCCATTTGAATTATTTGATCCACTTTAACGTGATGCATAGCAAATTCCTCCGGGTCAGTGCCATCGTTAACACTACTGCCGCTCGGAGACGATAGGTCCACAATTAAGCGCCATTTCCCAGGTTGGCCCTTCTTGGGGATAACTCCAAAACTGCTTATATGCAAATTAGGGAAGGGGGGATGTGAAAAGGGGCCCGCTACCCTATGAAAGGCAACCTCATTGGCCAAGTAGTCATCTATAATTTTTGGGTGCTGGAACGCTGAAAGTTTGTT
Organism: Pavona decussata; assembly: GCF_977016875.1. Lineage (NCBI taxonomy): Eukaryota > Metazoa > Cnidaria > Anthozoa > Scleractinia > Agariciidae > Pavona > Pavona decussata. The sequence continues at coordinate 4,321,903 of NW_028145504.1, read as the reverse complement.
CTTTCGGGCAGAGGACAGCTTCCGAAGGGGCTGGAACCGGAGTCTAAAGCCGTTCCGGAGGCCATTGAGGACATTAGACACCTGCTGTGGCTGGGGGTGAGCTGTCAACTCCCGAGCAAACTCTGAGGCATTCAAAGGACTTATAACCGTGATAGGCGGGAAGCACAAAGGCACTGGAAGGAAAAAATGCACATGCTTAGGAGACGTAGCCCCAACGAGAAAAATATATGTATATACAGATAAAATAGCCAAAAATAAAAAACTTTTATTGGCAATCACCCTATACAATGAAGTAGAGATGCCCAACAAAGGCCCTAAAGGCCAAATGCACAGTTGCGAATGTTGGCTTTATCGAAATACAATTAGGAGACACATGTAGCTAACGAGATGGTGAAAAATCAAGCAATACGAAGCAAGTAACCTAAAATCGAAGTGAACTGCCATGGTGGCAAACAAAAAGGCCCCTGCCACTGGAGAGATGAAATTAATAAAGCAGAGCGGCGTGAAAAAAAAAAACTGGGGCAAGAAAAAATTGCAAAGCTACAACAGTACATTAGGCACGCCAGGCCTTGCTTGAGGCATGGCTAGGGGTGGGCGAGCTGCCGCGACGCTTGGCATCCCCTCGATCAGCTTTCTCGGCGCTATCATGGCACGTGTTAGCCCGGTGAGAACCTGAGCACAGACTGCAGCGATGCGCGTAGCGACAGGGGTTGACTGGAGCCGTGCACCGCCCCCTGTTCCATGACTTGCACAGCGTACTTGAAAAGGCGGAACCGGATGGCTCAGAAGCCTCAGCTGGTTGGGCATATGACGATCCGCGGGACGAAGAGCCAGCTGCGTGGAAGTTAAACAGCTGCACATTTATGCAAGACCAATCGGTCAACTTTGTCGCGGCCGCATGTTCACGGAACGCTCGGTCATAGTTCAGCCACACCTTACCGCTAAAATGGCGATGTGTGCGCAAAATGAGGAGCTGGTATTGAGTTAAATCTTTCCAACGGTGGGGAAAGTGGGAAGATAGTACGAGTGAAAAGATGGAAAACGCTTCCATCCAGCTGGCAATGTCCTCGATGCGACGGCGCTGCCGTTTTGGTTGCGAGGTCAAAACGAGTCGGCCATCAAACATAAGTTGCGGTTCGGGCTCTCACTGTTGCAGGTTGGGGGCCAGGAGATCACTTAAATCCACGTATTTGCCGCCCACGATCTGAGCCACTAGCTTCGCTGGAACGGGAGAAAAACCCGGCCCGACCACGAACGATTGATCCAGGAGCGAAGCGGGTTGAGTGGTGAGCGCTGGAGCCTGTTGAATTACATTGCTTGGCGGAGTAAACGAAGGTGTAAGCGACATGACGGGCGCAGCGAACGTTTGCACAAATGAAGGGACAACAACACAAGAAGATGGCCTACCTTGTAACAGCTGTCCAAGAGGAATTGCACTGCCCGATGCCATGAAACTCGCAGCCGAAGCATCTAAGGAATTTGAGGCAGGAACGCCCCCAGCACTCGCGGGCGGTACAGCACTCGGAACCGCTTGCACTTGTTCGGATGCAGGAGGTTTTTCGGCCGCCATGGCCGCTCGAACCGTTTGCGTAATCAGTGAAATCATCTCGGGCGGTAAAGTGGGCGCCGCTGAAGCCGCCAAAGTCAAACTAGCTGACGTGGAAGGCAGAGACGTCTCAACAGCAGGCGAACTTTCACATTGAATACTCGACGAACCATCCGCCGTAGATGACGTGTCGCCAGCGAAAAGCCGAGCCTGTAAACTATTGTGAGTGTTTCGGGACATAACAAAGACGTAAAACGAGAAAAACTGGACGAAAAAGAAGCAACAAACTTAAACAGCACAAGCTCCGGCAAGTGAACAGATGCGAAATGAATTGGCACAAACGTGTGAGCTGTAAGAACCTAGGGGCCCCTGCAAAGTAGGGTGGCCGCCCTGCATGTCCCAGCCATGCGGGCACCGCTGACCAGCAGTTGTCTCGATTTTAACTTTGCCTAAATTACATTTAGCCACATATTAAATGCAATTTTCTGCCCCATTTCTGGATCTTGCACAATTCCACAGATAACATTAAGGCACTGTTTGCGTCTGCCCTTTTTGTTATTTTCACTGGCCAGTGCCCCGACTGAACAGTCGCGTGTTGAATGGTATGTCGACGCGAAGAGAACTCTCCAGTCAGCCCATTGACCAGTTCGATACGGAACTGTAGTTATGTCAAATTTGGATGATTTTGGGTGATCTGCATGAGAATATTGGCATTGACAGTATTCACCTATAAGCAGAAGCAAAACAGTTAGCGCCACCACTTCTTTGCTTGCCTTGAGGTCTCGTAATACTGGCACATTTGGTCCCTGTGATCGACTCCCCCATGTACTTGTTGTAAAGGGTAACGGCAGGGATCGTTGGAACTTCGATGTACGTTCCATCCTTCTGCTTTCGCGAACTGTTTCATCGCCTCTAACATCACACTGCGTGCTAATGAAAGATGCAGCCTTCTTGTCTTTCCAGACAATTGTCACAATGTTCCCTTTCTGCCTAAAAATTGATCCCCATGACAAAGTGCTTTCACTGCTGGTCTGTTTGGTTTCAAATCGTCTGGAAAATCTGTCCTGTTTAAATGCGTAGTTCCACACATATACAAGCAAATCTTCAGCCAGTCGGTCAAATAGGACTCCTCTGCTTCCTGTGTGAATGGTCCTGAATTGTGTCGCACCGGCACGCGAAGAATAGAGTTGAATATATTTTATTGTAGAAGGTTTCAAAATTGTTAAAACGCTTCCCTCGCAGGCTTGTTAAAAACAAAAAGAAATGTTCGAGCCTGGTTGAAAAGTCATCATACACTGAATTTATAAATGCATACAGCAAGAATGAAAACGTCATGTATCCCTTTGACACCAGATGCGTACCATGTAAAGTGTCATTGTTATCGTAAGCAATTATCAATTATCCTTTGAGGTGTCAATTTCTTTTTGACATTCTTTCATTCTGAAGGTGTAAATGATCACCCCAGCGGACGCTTTAATCCTCTGACCGACCTGTCAATGGTAAAAGTATAATTCAATTAACTTCGGGACAGAAATTTTAGGGCTTGCGGCTCGTTGTGTGTTTAGTTAGTATTGGTAGTTATAGTTTTATTTTGATGTGCACTTGATCATTTATTAGTATGTTTATTTAAAACCCTAAAAGTGCCACAATTCTGGGTGCGCACGCTGTGTTCTTCTCGTAAAGGAGATATGCACAGAAAGCCATTCGGTTGATGATTGCAAAAAAACACTTCTTCCAAAATTTATGATAGGCCCTTTCTGCAGTGACATGTGCTTGTTGTGTGTAGACACCGGATGAGGTAGTTCCTTGACTGTTCTACACCGTTTCCTGTGCTGCACCATTCCAGCTGGGATGCCTGTACTAAGGAGAAGGCAGGGGTTTTTCTGTGTTTTCTTCTCCCTCCAGGAGAGGCAAGAATCAATCCTTTCCTAAAGTAAAAACACTCTTTCTTCTTTGGCTATGCTGCCGTGAAGACTGCTGGAACACCCTTCCTGTTGGAGCAAAGAGTTCCTTGGAAAGCAGATGGTCTGCTATGGTTGGGCTGGTGTTTAAATTGTGCACAAATAAGCAGTAACCCTTGTTCAATAATCCTGCTTGGGTAAGAAGATCAAACACCACATCATTAGAATGGCCAAATTCAGAGGCTGCAGGTGCATGCCTTTTTCCACAGTAAACAGTGGTATGCAATTGGTATCCGGTCTGTGATTTGGTAACAGCATACAACTTGACACCCCACTTGTGGTGATGCTTGTTGTGTATGTACTGAATCAGTTCAGTCCGATTTTTCAATCCAATTAGGCTTTTGTCAATTGAAAGTAGGCGTTCTGGAACGTAATAGCATTTACAAGAACTATTTAGCAAATACAAAAGCAACCTAAACTGTGCAATGGGTCATACCTCAGAGAATCACGCCGCACTTCTTTGCTTGTATTGTTATTACAGTGCGAGAACTTTGAAATCAGCTGGTAAAGGTTTCTTGACATGACTGAGGGAAAATATGGCATTGAAAGGCATGAGAATTTGGTGGACCAGTACATTTTAGCATCCTTCTTCTTTATAAGCCCCATCAATAAAGTCAGTCCAAGATATTTCTTTTGTTTTGCAACATCAAAAGTGGCTCTTGCCCGTCGTCTCGCACAGCTTTAAGGTGACAAATTGTCCCTGTTCGTGTGGAAAAAGGTTTTGGCATAGCATTTGGTTTCTCGCACAATCTTGGCCAGAATTTCTTGTGTGAGAAATAAGAGAAAATATATCAGAGAGGTTGAAGTGGAAGGCGGCATGTTTCGAACTCCAGGGTTTTGAACAGAAAAAGTAACATCATCTTCAGGATGCGAATCCTCCAGCAGATAAACACAAATCCAAAGACTTCTGTTTTCTGGTTGTTCAGAATTGCTGACATCTTCTTTTCTGCTGAAATCTTCTTCACCTTCCTCTGGACTTGATTCTTCTTCTTCTGAATAAATATCACTGCTAACTGCGTCAAAATTTTTTGCAGGAATTATCCTCAAGATCTGAGTGAACATTTGACCCCATTTTGTTCATGCCCTAAGATCATGAGGACACGTACTTTCGGATTTACTCGTCGTGTCTTCCAAATAACATCCAAACTTCTCCAATTTAGGCATTGGTTATCTGTTGTATAGTAGGACCAAGAGAGATTATTTTCAAATTCTACCCAATCATAATTGTTGTTATTTCTAAGGGTCATTCAGAGTGGCCCTGGCACTTCACAGTGACCTGTGGCACCATATTATTAGTATTATTATAGGGTAATTCCATGTTTTTTAGCATGTTGTGGAGGGGACAGCTTAAAAGACAATGCCATAGATAACTCCCTTACCTAATTTAGTTTTGCACACCCTGGACTTTCAAAGGATAAACTACTTATGACTCTTTCTTATCAATATTTTTCAAAATTATTCCTGCAACTTGTGGGAAGATTTGGTCCTTTATTTAAGCTGTCGCGGAGGGGACCAGAAAAATCATGAAAACTGAAAGTTAAAACTTAGGCTCAAAATCCTGTGAGCCTAAAGGGACAGCAGCAACAATTAAATGCACATTTAATTTTGGTGTTACTCTGCAATAAAACTACATCAATGGAATAGGTATTCATTCTCTCATATACTGCATGGATAACAATGAGTGATGTGGCTATTGTCACAGAGGGGAGTGTCATGGAGGGTACCTTTTGTCCCTTGGGTAGCCAAGTGTTTAAAGTAAAATGATACAGGGCTATAAACTAAAACCTTCCTGATGAGTATTACACTGTATGCCAGTAAAGTTGTTGCACATTCATAGTTTAATATGGCATTCTTTCTCAAACAGCATCACTTTCAGTTTAAATTTTTTTTAATTTTATGGAGAAAAATTAAGTTTGGTTCATGTAAAATGCTAGACATGAGAAAAAGGCAACACTCTAAAAGGCTCATTAAGACCTTGTCCTATCAAATGCATGACCTTTTCAAAACTTTAACTTCTAAGTCTTGTAGGGTTATCTGAGAACCCAAACAACTCAGATATTTAATGGTCAATTTTTCTCTTTCAACTGACTGAACACAGAATTGTCGAGTACTATAGAAAAAGGCTTTTTTATAGGACTATTAACTTCATTTATGCATGCATCCACATAACTACAATTAAAATGTTTTCTAAATGTACATTGCTCATTGAACAGAAATGCCATGTATGAAAAGAGGCAAGAACAACTTATGAATTATACAGTCGTGTATTATGTACAATGCTCCTTAAAAACAACTTTCAGCCAACACTTTACTAAGCTTATACCAACTACAATCTAAATGTAAAATTGGACCTCTGCAGAAATTCAATTGATGTTGGTCATAAATGTAATGACTGTTGTATTTCAAGTACAGTTATTAGCAAATGCTTAATATGTAATAATAATTATTACATCTACGTCCAGCACATTTTTCAGACAGTTTGATGTTATCTGTATTTAGAGTTTTTTAGGTGTACTGCTTACAGTTTGTGCGGCTTTTTAATGAAAAAGTGCACGTTCTCAACTTCATGTTGAGTTGAAATAGTAGAAGGGCGATTGCCGTCCAGCAACACAGGACCATAAAAAGTGCAACTGCAGTGTACTCTGTCAACATCATCCATTCTTGGCCAGTCGTAGGTGGTGGAGGTTTTGCTGTGCAAGAATTTAAGTCCAACAAAGCTGCCTTCTACAGATGTAACTCTTCCAAAATAGAAAGTGGTCACATAGTCAACTGCATAGTTCATCCCTACCTGAACCCTTACAGATGGCATTGGGCTGAGGCTTTGAAAATACAGATCATGAATGATGGATTTTCTAACATCCATGATGTCTGCATTAAGGATGAGGGGATCTGCAAGAGCAAGTGCTCTTGAAAACACGCAAACAAAACACCACAATCAAAATCCGTTTCTTGTTGCAGCACATCATCATCACTGTTCACATAACAAGACCAGTCACAGGGGCTTGGTTCACCACTCGCTATAACCAATGCTCTCCACATCTTCGTGATAGCTCTTTGATGTGTAGGCTTAATGAATTCTCCAGCTGCACTATCAAGTACCACAACATGCTGCACCTTTGGGTAAACACAGAGAAGAAACCAGTGGTTGCTTCCAACTTCGTTGCAGGGGACAAGTATGAGATTGTAGTCAGACACCTTTCATTTCTTCAGCAACAAACCACCAAGTTTCTTATCACTGCTTTTCTCAAACCTCTCCCATTTTATAGCAGTTACATTTTTAAAAGTAGCTGACAGCAGATTCAGGTACGCACCTATAATAAAGTTTGGTATCACATGTCCTCTGAATAAGATGCTTCCTCAGCTGAGAGTGCTTTAAGGTCTTTAATGGAGATAAGAGGAATGCCACGGAAGGCAACAGCTTTAGCCAGTAAGGCTGCAACAACTGGCTCCTGATAACAGGGAAGGTTGAATGATGTTTCAAATGAGAGCCTTGTTTTAATGGCTTGAGGCAGTCCTTTCGTAATGTTACCAGGAAATGTTACCACAAAAAATGCTGAAGAGAGCCCTGGTTCTTTAAGAACTTCCAACTTTCATCTTTAATCCCCTTCCTCACACAATTATTTGAATGTGTCAATGTCTCTGTATTCAATAGTCAGTTGTTTACCTATTTTTTCTGCAAAACAAAAACAAATACATGTATGTATTATTCATTATATTCATATATATTTAGTTAGTATTGGTAGTTATAGTTTTATTGTGATGCGCATTTGGTCATTTATTAGTATGTTAATTTAAAACCCTAAAAGTGCCACAATTCTGGGTGGGTGACGACCCCAGTCATCCTCATCAAATCTCCGCACGCCAATAGGTGCATAAGGCAGACACATTCTCTGACCAACACTGTATGTTTTGTGCCACCGCCTTGGCTACATTCCAACTCTTTACCCTGCCTTGTTTCTCCCCCTCTCAACAGTCCTTCTCCAAGTGGTCTTTGGTCTCCCTCTCGCCCTACGTCCTTCTGGAGTCTACCCCAATGCTGTGGGGTGTCTCCAGACAGCCCCAGTGCCAGAGCCAAAATGGGCAAAATGACTGGGCTGACAAAAATGGCTCTAACTATGGAAGCAAAGGTCAAATTTCAATGAAACAACCTCTAATTTATTCCTCATAAAATGTGCTTTCATATTTCATTCATTTCTGGTTTCCATGGCACCTCTGGTATCAGATTTCTAAAATTTTCATTGATTCTTTTAAACATATTTTCCTGCTAAGCATTTCTGCAACAAAACAACCACCTTTTATAAAGAATTTGCAATGTTTGGATTTTACCTTTTTTAAAGAAATGATGCAAGAAAGGAACCAAAAACAAACACAATTTTCTTCTACAAGCATAACACTCTTATAATAACAAGTATAAAAGTTCTTTTTGAGAGCTCCTTTTTCTAAGGCGACGCAGTAGAACAAAAAAAAAAAATGAAAGTTATATACACTCCAGTCTCCGTTCAAATATAATGTTCATAGCTTCCTCTTCTTGTTCCTGTGGTCCAAAGACCCAGAACAGTCCAAATGGACTCCCACCTGGCAACCAACACACTGGGTCTTAGCCCTTTTGCGGCCACCCGGAACACTCCTGTCGGAACGTACTGCACAATCCCTTGCCTTGCCGTCTGGAATTCTTTTAATCCTGTGCCCTTTTGGCTGAACTGGATGGGTTTCTCCTTCTTCATTTAAACTCTTACCACACAGTTCCTCCATCAGAGTACACATAAAATCAAACCGTGAAAGCTTTTGCTCGGCTGCTGTGTTCTTCTCATAAAAGAGATATGCACAAAATGCCATTCGATCTATGATTGCAAAAAAACACTTCCAAAATTTATGATAGGTCCTTCTGCAGCGACACGGTCAACCATTTGGTCAAGGAGATCTGCCCCACCTATGTGCTTGTTGTGTGTAGACACAGGATAAGGTAGTTCCTTGACTGTTCTATCGCGTTTCCTGTGCTGCACCATACCAGCTGGGATGCCTGTGCTAAGGAGAAGGAAGGGGTTTTTCTGTGTTTTCTTCTCCCGCCAGGAGAGGCAAGAATCAATCCTTTCCTAAAGTAAACATACTCGTTCTTCTTCGGCTATGCTGCCTTGAGGACTGCTGGAACACCCTTCCTGTTGGAGAAAAGAGTTCCTGTGAGAAGGGTGTCCTTGGAAAACAGGTGGTCTTCTATGGTTGGGCTGGTGTAAAAATTGTGCACAAATAAGTGGTAACCCTTGTTCAATAATCCTGCTTGGGTAAGAAGATCAAACACCACATCATAAGAATGGCCAAATTCAGAGGCTGTAGGAGCACGCTTTTTTCCACAGTAAACTGTGTATGCAATGGGTATGTGATCTGTGATTTGGTAGCAGTATACAACCTGACACCCCACTAATGGTGATGCTTGTCGGCTATGTACTGAATCAGTTCAGTGCGATTTTTTCAATCCAATTAGGTTTTCATCAATTGAAAGTAGGCATTCTGAAAGGTAATAGCGTTTACAAGAACTATTTAGCAAATACAAAAGCAACCTATATTTGTGCAATGGGTTGTACCTGTACCTCGGAGAATCATGACACACTTCTTCGCTTGTATTGTCATTACAGTGCAAGAACTTTGAAATCAGCTGGTAAAGGTTTCTTGATATGACTGATGGAAAATATGGCAGTGAAAGGGATGAGAATTTGGTGGACCAGTACATTTTAACATCCTTCTTTTCAAAATTATTCCTGCAACTCGTGGGAAGGTTTGGTCCTTTATTTAAGCTGTCACGGAGGGGACCAGAAAAATCATGAAAACTGAAAGTTAAAACTAGGCTCAAAATCCCGTGAGCCTGAAGGGACAGCAGCAACAATTAAATGAACATTTAATTTTGATGTTACTCTACAATAAAACTACATCAATGGAATAAGTATTCATTCTCTCCTACATGTATATTGCATGGATAACAATACACTTCAATGAAATTTAATATTTCTGACTAGTAGTTGAACTACATTAAGTTAAGACTGATTTCTGTTTTAACAGAAATGAGATCAATGAGGTCTCACAATTCTTTCCAGCTCTTAAAAATGCCACATTTAATACAACTGTAAATAATTTTCTTGCTACAAACTGCATTACAGAGGCCCTACTAGGGGAGGTCTGAATAATCCATAATCCTAGGCAAATTTGTACATGTAATTAATCAAATGGTGACGAGTGAAATTAGGAAATAATTTCATGTGCAGTTTGTCAAAATTCTAATAATTTTAATTTTATATTGACTGCATTTACATGTACATAAAATCAACTCATTAACAGCCAAGGATCTGATTCAGTTGTCCCACAATGCAGTCATATTTTTATTATAAAATCCTGGCCAAATTGTTTGGAATGCAGGCCTCGCTTGGGCTGATATGTAGACATGATTTTACTCCTCTCCATTGTCCCTCCATTAAGAGGAAAGGAACCGCATCCAGATTATTGTACCAGACCAGAAAACCTTTAAAGATGACCATTTCGTTTTCCTCCCAGACTTGCTGACAGTATTTGTACTCTTCTTCTGTAATGTTTTGATTCTTTGGACTTGAGTAGAAGGTTTCATGTGGGGGCAGCGATGTTTCTTCTAATTTGTCCAGCCTATCAATCCATTTGTAGGGGAAGAAACCTTTGTTCTGGTCACACTCGTAAGCTTTAAGGAACTGGTTATAGCGAAATCCAGGAGCGAGATAGTTAGAAATATCCAGGAGCTTGGGGAATTCGGTCTGGATGGTGAACTTGATGAGTTGAGTCTCAACGAGGTAGGGAAAGAGAAATTCTTTCACAGCATTGAGGTCGTACTTGCCAGAATTGAAGCCAAGGACTAGTAGGTCTTGTAAGTTTGCGTTCAGTTTTTCAGTTAGCTTTGTTAAGACTTTGTTGTTCGAGGTTTTCATTTCTCTGAATAACACATCTTTGCGCTCTACTAGTTCTTCTCGCCGTTTTTTTCTCTCTTGTCTCCTTTCAGTATCCAACTCAACGTTTAATCTTCGGTAAAAGGATGCATCTTCCTGTTCTTCTGTCTCATCATGGAGAAACGCGCAATCTTCATTGTTTTGTGGTTCCATTTCTTCCTCGTCGTCATCGTCATCACTGGCCATCAAATCGATCCCTCAGCTGTCATCCTCGCTCTCTTCTTCATTATTTTCCTCTTGTTCACTTTCAACTTCATTGTTATTGTCACTGCCCTCCTGGATATCAAGGAGTATTTGCGTGAGTTGATCTTCTTTTGACTCATCGTGGTTAGGTACTTGCTGCAGTACTTCAAACACAGTTGCAAACTGTTTGCGGAGAATAGAAGCACTTTTCGTACTCAGAGAAACAAGGTACTGGATAAACTCTGAAATAAACTGGCCTGGATCACCATTAGAGACAAAACATTTGGGGTCTTCATAACTGGTTACGTTACTGCAGACACTTACACTGAGGGGAACATGCGCCAATTGCCAGGTTAACTTGTCAGTTTTCTTCAAGTCTTTCGCTTTTTCTTTATTGAAGAAGCACTCAAAATCGAACATGGTGCATTGAGGAAAATAGCGTGCTTCTTCTGGTACGATAATTCCTTCCTCAAGTTCTTCAAAGACAGTCTTCAGTACATGGTACGTGCCGACAGGCTACTTGAGGTGGACTTTCCCGTCACAAGTTGCTTCATGTTGCCTTGAATTACTTGCGCATTTCCAGTACTTGCCGCAGCAGGAACAACAAAAGGACTTTGAGTACCAGGCGAGATCTTTAATATATGAAAAATGATTTTCGTACAAGTTCAAGTAAAGAGTGCCAGCGTAATGGTGGTGAGAGCGTGGCAATGTTGGAAGTATTTTCTTGATCGCCTTGGTCTTCACTGTGGGTTCGTGCTGGCGTGAGACTGTATACTTGTATGTTGACTGCATATAGTTTTTCCAGTTCGTCTAGTTCGGACAACTTGACTCCATAGAACTTCTTTTTTCCTAACCCAGCTTCTTGGTATTGTTGGTAATAGGACTGTGTGTCTCTCTCTAGGTTCTTCTTATGGCAACCATTATGGAGAGCCAGGGAGCCGAAAAAACAGAGATTGTCTTCATAGGGTTTGCCTGTCTGTGCATTGCTTTCCAGCGCGTTGATTCCTTGGTTTTCGGCAACATACCTGGGTAGGTATTTGCCTCGGCCTATTCAATGATTGCGGATTTTCCAAACAAACCAGGTGAGGTTCGTAATCAAATCCACTACCCATTTACTGCTGAGCCTTTGCCGGTGAACCCAGTCGAGAAAGTCAATGTTGCTGATTTCTTGTATTGCGCGCTCTAAGTCTTTGTGATTCGAGACCAGGAAAGACTGTTCTAAGACCAAATTATTGTTGGCAGACAGGTGGTGGTACTGGAGGACGCCAGTCTCTGTGTTTCGCAGAATGAAACCAAACGACAAGTAGATTTTGAAGACGGTGGGTTGATCAGCGACGATCTGGCTTAGTTGCTCGCGGAGGCTGTGGGGGTTGACGGAAATTGGCGGAAATTGTATCAGTCTTGAAGTCTGTTGTGGCAGCTAAATCGGGTACAGATCTGGGACCAGTGTTGTCGGTACGTCTGAGCAATATTTTTGTCAGAGCTTGAAAGAAGGTTTGAAGTGATAAGAATGGGATCCACTTACCAACTGGAACCTGCAGTTGCTGCAGATGCTGGAGGAGCGGAATGAGGCGTGGCTGATGGTTCAGACGCTGTACTCACAGCTGTTTGGTCTGTCCCCTTGGATTTTTTCGCAGCTGGTGCATCATTTGAAGTCGCAGCGCTGCATTTACGGTTGTTTGTTGTTGTTGATCAGAGGTGCGGACATGTGTGTTGTAAGTGGTGCAGTTATGGAATGTTTCTCCGCAGGTTGCGCATAAGGCAATAAAAGTAAAATCATACCCTAAGAACTGAAACAGTAAAACCCATGTTCAGGTGTAGACAGATAAACACACACTGGATCAAGATCAAATCGTGTACATGCTTTATTACTTTTACAGAAATAGCTTATTTTGAATTTCCTTCATTACAAGGGCGAGGTCCATTGGTTCTCAGCCTTTTTTGACAATAGTTTCAGGACATTCAACTTCATTGAGGTCATTGTTCTCTAAATTGACTCTTTCACTGAAATTTTTCCACTTGAGGCCATTGGGACCATCATAAACATCATGCAAAATTCAATCTTGTAGCTGCTTCGCTTCAGTACCTTCACAGAATCCTTCAAGTTCCAGAGATGTGAGATATAGACTGGTCCAAGGCATCTTTGCGAGATCGCTCACGTAGGCTTCCCAGGATTTGCCTAACTTAAATCCAAGAGTATTACACACACTACCAGCGATCTTTAGAACATCATTACGGTTCATTTTCTCTACTGCATCATTTCGGAAATAAAACCAAGCATCTTCACTATCCATCATCAGGCAGGAGTGCTGTCTTTGACTGGGATGTTGAATAGCACAACTGTGGCAGCGAGTTACTTTTTCTTCTTGAATCCTTGCGTCTAGTATGGTGGCATACGTTAGCTGAAAAACATGGCTGATAAGACTGACTGCCCTTTGTCGATGGACTTGTTCCACTTCGTCTACCATCAACAGAGGTGTAGTACTTGATTCGACTTGCATGTCTGGAGCTATCTTGTAATAAAAATATAATTTACTCGAGTTTGTGACAAGAATAAAATGCTAAACAGAGAGCGTGCTTTTATTTTGAAAACATAATAGATTTTTTGTGAGCCAATCCGTGTTTACTATTAGCAGGCAAGCCTAGGCTTATTGTTTCCATTGTACTAGAGCGATGCTCATTAGTAAACCTGCGCACTTGGTATGGCGGAAGTCAAAAAATTAGAATGCAGCAAGACTAGGCACTTAATTAGTATGGAGGAACGCATTCTTTCCCTAGGTTATAACAATAGGTGACGTCATGGACTCTCTTTGGACCTCCCATTTTAGGCAGTCCACAGTCATGTCAGCAACAATGACTTCACAAGGTAAATCCATTTGGCTATGATTTGTCGTGGGACTAACAGTCCACAGGTTAGACTGTGTTATAATTATGTGATATACTAATATATCATTGTGTGTCTGCAGTGCATGATGTGACCTGAAGTTCATTGAATCTTTTTTTTTGACAGTTGAAGCATCCAAGAAATCTTTCTACTTTGTTAACTGCATGGACGTTTCGAACTCTGTTAATGTCACTGTTTCATTTTGTGACTTGATCTGATCTGTTCTGAAATTTCAAGTTGAGTGACTATGCACTATGATACCACAAACTCTTTGAAGCCTTGCACCAACACAATTGTTCTTGGAAGTCATGACACTGGCACCATCAGAGCCAAAACCAAAAACCAAAGAAAGATTTGAACCAAAGGATTTGAGCTCTGCAGAGTGATTCATGTGATGGTTGTAGAATCAGATGCATCGGATGTCTCTAGAACTTGTTAGACCGACAGTGTGGCTTCTCTTCCTCGTCTACATAACTGAGGTAAATCGGAAGCTGCTCGATAGTAGCACAGTCCGTTACTTCATCCACAACGAAGCTGAACCACTTAGCATCCTTCACCCTTTGGATGAGCTTGAGCTTACTAAGGAGGAGACTTATCTCCCGCTGGCTTTGTTCACTTGTATTTTAAAATTTTCTCATTTTCATCACACCTAGGTTGAAGGTGTTCTGTTTGTTATATTTGATCTGGATGTTATGTTCACTGTACAAAAGTGTCATTTCTTGTCTATGAGGTTGGCAGTAAAGAAAATATTTCAATCTGGAAAATAAAGCTCGAATTTATGTGAATATAAAACCGGGAAATAAAATGCGAATTTTTATGCAAAATAACGTACCCTGTAAGACCTCAAAACAAATATTCCAGTAAAACTTTTATTGTAATAACGAAAACTCTTCAATTAACAAACTTGTGTGAGTTGTTAAATTACACGATCTAACCACAGTAGGTTTGGGAGAACTTGAATGTTTATGTCAATTCAAACAAACACTACAGTTTTTCCAAACTCTCTTGAGTGTTGACATGACCTCTTCCTGGACTAGTGTTGACTTAAAGGCCAATATCAGTGTTCAGTAATATACACAGTGATTACACAAGATTATAAACCAGTAAATACACTTCAATAAAGTTTAATATTTCTGACTGGTAGTTGAACTACATTAATTTGAGACTGATTTCTGTTTTAACAGATATGGGATCAATGAGGTCTCACAATTCTTTCAAGCCCTTAAAAATGCCACATTTAACACACATCTAACTTTTCTTGCTACAAACTGCATTAAAGAGGCCATACTAGGGAAGGTCTGAATAATCCATAATCCTAGGCAATTTTGTACATGTAATTAATCAAATGTTGACGAGTGGAATTATGAAATAATTTCATGTGCAATTTTTCAAAATTCCAAATAATGAAGTCATTAACAGCCAAAGATCTGATTCAAATGTCCCACAATGCAGTCATATTTTCATTATGCAATCCTGGCCAAATTGTTTAGAACATGGGCCTCGCTTGGGCCGATATGTAGACATGATTTTACTCCTCCCCAACGTCCCTCCGTTACAATAGTGTTGAACAAAGATGAATCAACAAGTAGAAATCCTCAACATTGAACAGGGAAGGAGGGAGGGATTATGTTAATGAGCGACTGGCAGCAAAGATGTTGATGTTGTTCAAGCAAAGTAAAATGGGAAAAATTTCCAAAAGAGTCAGGTGTCCCCTAATGTCTTGTTTACCAGGATAATAGTTGCACATGAAGCTGTCATTCTTGTCGTGGGATACTTTCTCAATTCTCATAATAATTGTAAGCAGATGAGAATCAATTATAATGTTGACAATACTTGAAATTACTTTAGTTAGAGAGGAAAACAATTTATCAGTTGCCATGAAAATAGTTTGCCAAAAATATAATCATTAATTATCAGGAGATAACTTTAAAAAAAATTGCATAAAAAAATGAGAAATTCCAGCATCCTTTGCCATATAACAGGTAAGAAAACATTAGCCGCTTATTAAAAGTACTGCTCCTTGATTCATTATTTTCAAGGCTCTTCGGTGAGCTTAAAATAACAGCAACATTACTGCATAGCAGTAAAATAACTGACAATTTTTATAAAAAAGGGCAGCATTAAGATAGAAAGGCTCTAACTAAATCGAAATTGTCATCTCAGCATTCTCATAAGAATAATAACTGGATTGCACTTGGTGTCAAGATGACTCCAGGAGTATTCTTTTGGGACTAATCTGTAATAGGAATACACACAATAGACAGGAATAGGCATAATTGCATTCTTTGCAGAAATAAAATTCTGTCTATTCTGTTATTCGTGAACCGCAGTAAGAATAACCAGAATAACCAAAAGAATACACCCTCAATATTCAAACCTACACTCTTCATGCTATTAACTTGTATATTTTCGTAAGTTTTCTTCATCACAGATGATATCGAATTATACATTACAAGCTCTAAGAAAAGAAAAGTAAACATCAGTGAACGTAGTCACTGTTTAAATGCAGTGACTATGCCCACACGAATTATTTTACTTGTATGACCACAATCATTTTTTCCTCTGGAAATTGATTTCCTATGGTCATCAATGAAAAAGGTGCTGTGATACCTAAAATTTGACGATTTGCCTTTAAGGTTCTGCCTGGTCTGCATCTCACCACAGCCTCTTCGCCTTCTGTTGGGACATAAAAGAAAACCCTGCAAGATAGCCCAACTGCTTGGTTACGGGAAACAAATGAGGAGGCTGCTGGAGTGGTGAAGTTTTTAGCAAGGAAATCTTTCATGTTCTTGGCATTTCTCATCACTGCTGTTTTTCTCAGCACGGCCTGGCTCACGTTCTGTTTGACATTGGCTCCTGCAGCGTCCTGCTCTCCTTTGGCATGGGAAGTCTCAAAGTAGCTTCTCTGCACATTGAATGCATAGTCGGCAAGAGAGCAAGAAAGATCTCTGATACAGTGCCTTGACTTGTATTGGGCAGCACACTCATCTGTGAACTCATGCAGCTTGCTGATCTTTATTTTAAGCTGTTCTTCAAGGCAGCCTTTTACCAGTTGCTGTTCCTTGTGTACTGAGTGATAGTCCTGGACTTCATCATCTGAGATCACAAACAGGTGCTCCTTGATTATCTGTGGAGTCGTTTACTATGCTTGTCTTGCCATCTATGGATTCCACTACATGACGATGGAGGATGGTGGTTTGGAGGGAGACTTCAGCCACATCAAAGAACTTAGATTACAGCTCCTCTTGTTGCCTACAGCTGTAACCCTCTGAGTAACCATGAACACAAAGCACCTTTTTGAATGGAAGGTACTCAATGAGGTTGTCCATTTGGTCTCTTAGCCATTTTGCCATAAAGGAGTGGTATGAATATTCTTTCAAAAGGCCCTGAAAATATGTAAATAATTCCTATGGCGGGGTTTGCTTTGTGATCAAAGCAATCTTTTTCTTTTCTTACCCATTTGACAAAAATTTCCCGGTTAATACATAAGCATAACGTTTTCAAATAAATTGTTCCTAAGTGTCTTCAGAGAGTTTTTCTGGAAGAAGTACAAATTTATCCACCCCACGTTCGTCACATTCCCCTTTTAAGGATTTCAAATTGTGATAGCTTTGTTCATCTGATTTTTCACACAAAGTTAGATTAACTGCTTCTGTTAAAGTGGAGAGAACTGGTACATCATTTCTTCCATTTCTTTTGCACAGATTTGCGAAATCTCATACAGTCCTTAAAAACAATCTATGCTTCAATGTGCTTCCTGCAGAGACATGACCTTCTGTCCTTTTCTTTTGCAGGCATATGAAAAACGATTTCAAAGATTCAAATTTCCGATGCTTGATTTTCACATCCGGGTGAACAGCCTGGAATTCCAGAAACACTTCTGTTTGCATTTTTTTCAAGGGCGTGCTTGACGTGATCAATGTGTTGCTTTTTCCTTACCCTTTATCTGATAACATCCGTTTTATCTCCGGTTGGTCTGCTGGCTTCGTGCGTCCAGAAATCAAAAAAAAAAAAAGCTGCTTTACCTCCTGGCTGACTGCATCACCTCTTGTTTTTCGCTCTAGATAAATTGAACTCTTTTTCTCTCTCGATAGTATTTTCGGCCTCTCTTTGACCGCCTTTTGCACGCCCTTATGTCTGACATTTACTAGTTTAGAAAGCAACATTTTGGCCAAAGGCTAGCTTTTTAAATGCAGAACATGCAGCTCTGCTGTCGTTTGAGCCACCCTTGACATGACCAACACCTGCCGAAATATCTGCCGTGGTAGCTCAAAGTGCCACGGTTTCCTTCATTTCCTCGGGAGTTTTTTTATCTCCTTGGTTTTCTAGAATTTTTCTGGTCTGTGGACTAGATGAAATTGCTTCTAAAAGTTCTGCCTTTTTCTCTGACGTTTTGGGCAGGGCTCTAGATAAATTGAACTCTTTTTCTCTCCCGATAGTATTTTCTGCCTCTCTTTGACCGCCTTTTGCACGCCCTTACGTCTGACATTTACTAGTTTAGAAAGCAACATTTTGGCCAAAGGCTAGCTTTTTAAATGCAGAACATGCAGCTCTGCTGTCGTTTGAGCCACCCTTGACATGACCAACACCTTCCCAAATATCTGCCCTGGTAGCTCAAAGTGCCACGGTTTCCTTCATTTCCTCAGGAGTTTTTTTATCTCCTTGGTTTTCTAGAATTTTTCTGGTCTGTGGACTAGATGAAATTGCTTCTCAAAGTTCTGCCTTTTTCTCTGACGTTTTGGGCAGGGCGTCAACTGTTTTCTTCAGTGCTCGAGTCTCAGCCATCCTGTTTGTGAAAGCGGGAGTTGAAGGTCTGGCGGTATCCTCATCTGAATCTCGGCGCATTTCTTCCCTTCTTTTTTCTTACCCTTTCCCGTGTTTGCTGCGGTATTTTGTTCTTTCTTTCCTCAGCCGCATCTTTTGCCTCTTGCTTTTGCTTTCTAGCAAACACTTTACAGTTTTCTCAAACTCTCTTGAGTGTTGACATGACCTCTTCCTAGACTAGTGTTGTCTTAAGGCCAATGTCAGTGCTCAGTAATATACACAGTGATTACACAAGATTATAAACCAGTAAATACACTTCAATGAAAGTTAATATTTCTGACCGGTAGTTGAACTACATTAATTTAAGACTGATTTTTTTCTTTTTTTACAGAAATGAGATCAATGAGGTCTCACAATTCTTTCTGGCCCTTAAAAATGCCACATAATAAATCTTTATAATTTTCTTGCTACAAACTGCATTACAGAGGCTGTACTAGGGGAGGTCTGAATAATCCATAATCCTAGGCGAATTTGTATATGTAATTAATCAAATGGTGACGAGTGAAATTAGGAAATAATTTCATGTGAAAATTGTGAAAATTCTAATAGTTTAAATTTTATTTTAACTGCATGTACATGTACTTAAAATCAAGTCATTAACAGCCAAGAATCTGATTCAAATGTCCCACAATACAGACATATTGTCATTATGCAATCCTTCCCAAATTGTTTGGAACAGAGGCCTTGCTTGGGCCGATATGTAGACATGATTTTACTCCTTCCCAACGTCCCTCAACATGGAACAGACAGGGAGGGAGGGATTATGTTAATGAGCGACTGGCAGCAAAGACGTTGATGTTGTGCAATCAAAGTAAGATGGGAAAAATTTCCATAAGAGTTAAGTGTCCCCTAATGTCTTGTTTACCAGGATAATAGCTGCACATGGAGCTAATTAAAAGTTCTGCTCCTTGATTCATTACTTTCAAGGCTCTTCGGTAAGCTTAAAATAACGGCGACATTACTGCATAGCAGTAAAATAACGAACAATTTTTAATAAAAGCCATTTGAACATTTATATCAATTTTGCAAGTCTGACCTTCTGATCCTTTTTGCATCTTTTGCTCGTGTTGCCTGCCTTGTGGATGTTCCACCTGGTTTGGATAGTCTCCATTACTTTCAATCTACTTGCAGCTCCACTGTGGTGGTGACACACTGCTGATGCAACCGCACAGCAAACAATTTTACCACCATGACGTTTGTGCTTGTGACACTACACCCAGACCATGGATTTCACACACTCATTGCGGTTTTGTGTGGTTCCAAGAAGACACCTCTCAAGAAGCTGGTTATCACTGAGAGTCACGAATGTAGGTTTGAGAACTTCTTGAAAGACCTCAGGTAAACAAGTCATCATTCTTGTAAGTGAAGTTCCTGTTGCTTTGTCTTGTTGCTAATTACACTAAGAGGACTCTCCTGGGGGACAGAAGCGATGCTGCTTGCTAGAGTCTTTAGACGTCACACTATGATTAAGAATTGCAACGAGATTTTTCTTCATTGCTTAAACTGCAACATCTATATCTCTCGTTGTTGGATGTGACTTTTTAACGGAGTTTTGCCTAATTGCTAGCCCATAATGCTTTTGAAATTACTTGATTTTAGTTTCACTTAGATTGCCACGACCACCAATTGGCTAACCATCTGCTAGTTTTCCTTTTGTTTTGGCTTTCTGGTTTAACAGGTGCTTGCCCATTCTTTTCTGAACATGTCCAACGCAGTCTAAGTTCTCTACTTTGATCTCTCCATAAAATGTTCTCAACAGAATTGAAGGCCTTGCTGTCCCTTTCATCAACTCATGAACAGCCAAGGATCTGATTCAGTTGTCCCACAATGCAGTCATATATTCATTATGCAATCCTGGCCAAATTGTTTGGAATGCAGGCCTCGTTTGGGCCGATATGTAGACATGATTTTACTCCTCTCCATTGTCCCTCCATTAAGAGGAAAGGAACCACATCCAGATTATTGTACCAGACCAGAAAACCTTTAAAGGTGACCATTTCGTTTTCCTCCCAGACTTGCTGACAGTATTGGTACTCTTCTTCTGTAATGTTTTGATTCTTCGGACTTGAGTAGAAGGTTTCATGTGGAGGCAGCGATGTTTCTTCTAATTTGTCCAGCCTGTCAATCCATTCATAGTGGAAGAAACCTTTGTTCTAGTCACACTCGTAAGCTTTAAGGAACTGGTCATAGCTAAATCCAGGAGCGAGATAGTTAGAAATATCCAGGAGCTTGGGGAATTCGGTTTTGATGGTGAACTTGATGGGTTGAGTCTCAACGAGGTAGGGAAAGAGAAATTCTTTCACAGCATCGAGATCGTACTTGCCAGAATTGAAGCCAAGGACTAGTAGTTCTTGTAAGTATGCGTTCAGTTTTTCAGCTAGCTTTGTGCTCTGCTAGTTCTTCTTGCTGTTTTCTTCTCTCTTGTCTCCTTTCAGTATCCAACTCAACGTTTAATCTTCGGTAAAAAGATGCATCTTCCTGTTCTTCTGTCTAATCATTGAGAAACGCGCGATCTTCATTGTTTTCATGTTTGATTTCTTCCTTGTCGTCATCGTCATCACTGGCCATTAAATCAATCCCTCTGCTGTCATCTTCGCTCTCTTCTTTTTTATTTTCCTCTTGTTCACTTTCAACTTCATTGTTATTGTCACTGCCCTGCTGGATATCAATGAGTATTTGCGTGAGTTGATCTTCTTTTGACTCATCGTGGTTAGGTACTTGCTGCAGTGCTTCAAACACAGGTGCAAACTGTTCGCGGAGAATAGGAGCACTTTTCGTACTCAGAGAAACAAGGTACTGGATAAACTCTGAAATAAACTGGCCTTGATCACCGTTAGAGACAAAACACTTGGGGTCTTCATAACCGGTTACGTTACTGCAGACACTTACACCGAGGGGAACATGCGCTGATTGCCAGGTTAACTTGTCAGATTTCTTCAAGTCTTTCGCTTTTTTTTATCGAAGTAGCACTCAAAATCGAATGTGGTGCGGTAAGGAAAATAGCGCTCTTCTTCTGGTACGATAATTCCTTCTTCCTCAAGTTCTTCAAAGACAGTCTTCGGTACATTGTACGTGCCGCCAGGGTACTTGAGCAGCGATCTTTAGGACATCATTAGGCTTCATTTTCTCTACCGCATCATTTTGGAAATAGAACCAAGCATCTTCACTATCCATCATCAGGCAGGAGTGCTGTCTTTGACTGGGATGTTGAATAGCACAACCGTGGCAGCGAGTTACTTTTTCTTCTTGAATCCTTGCGTTTAGTATGGCGGCATACGTTAGCTGAAAAACATGGCCGATAAGACTGACTGCCCTTTGTCGATGGACTTGTTCCACTTCGTCTACCGGCAACAGAGGTGTCGCACTTGATTCGACTTGCATGTCTGGAGCTATCTTGTAATAAAAATATAATTTACTCGAGTTTGTGACAAGAATAAAATGCTAAACGGAGAGCGGGCTTTTATTTTGAAAACATAAAAGATTTTTTATGAGCCAATCCGTGTTTACTATTAGCAGGCAAGCCTAGGCAAGTTTATTGTTTCCATTGTACTAGAGCGACGCTCATTAGTAAACCTGTGCACTTAGTATGGCGGAAGTCAAAAAATTAGAATGCAGGAAGACACTGACTAGGCACTTAATTAGTATGGAGGAACGTATTCTTTTCCTAGGTTATGACAATGGGTGACGTCATGGACTCGACCCCTATACATATCCATGATTAACCTATACCTATACCTATACCTATACCTATACCTATACCTATACCTATACACTAACAAGGTTAATTTTGCTGAAGCCCTACTACACAGGCAGCATTAAGATAAAAGGTTCTAACTAAAATAAAATTGTCATCTTAGCATTCTCAAAAGATTAATAACTGGATTACAAGTCATGACACTGGCACCATCAGAGCCAAAACCAAAAACCAAAAAAAGATTTGAACCAAAGGATTTTGAGCTCTGCAGAAATTCATTCATGATTCATGTGATGGTTGTACAATCAGATGCATCCGATGTCTCTAGAACTTGTTAGATCGACAGTGTGGCTTTCCTTCCTCATCTACATAACTGAGGTAAATCGGAAGTTGCTCGATAGTAGCACAGTCCGTCACTTCATCCACAAGGATGCTGAACCGCTTAGCATCCTTCACCCTTTGGATGAGCTTGAGCTTACTAAGGAGGAGACTTATCTCCCGCTGGCTTTGTTCACTTTTTTTTTTAAATTCTGTCATTTTCATCACACCTAGGTTGAAGGTGTTCTGTTTGTTATATTTGATCTTGATGCTATGTACACTGTACAAAAGCGTCATTTCTTGTCTATGAAGTTGGCAGTAAAGAAAATATTTCAATCTGGAAAATAAAGCTCGAATTTATGTGAATATAAAACCGGGAAATAAAATGCGAATTTTTATGCAAAATAACGTACCCTGTAATACTTCAAAACAAATATTCCAGTAAAACTTTATTGTAATAATGAAAACTCTTCAATTAACAACTTTGTGTGAGTTGTTAAATTACACGATCTAACCACAGTAGGTTTGGGAGAACTTGAATGTTTATGTCAATTCAAACAAACACTACAGTTTTTCCAAACTCTCTTGAGTGTTGACATGACCTCTTCCTTGACTAGTGTTGACTTTAAGGCCAATATCAGTGTTCAGTAATATACACAGTGATTACACAAGATTATAAACCAGTAAATACACTTCAATGAAATTTAATATTTCTGACTGGTAGTTGAACTACATTAATTATAAGACTGATTTCTGTTTTAACAGAAATGAGATCAATGAGGTCTCGCAATTCTTTCCAGCCCTTAAAAATGCCACATTTAAAACACATCTAACCTTTCTTGCTACAAACTGCATCACAGAGGCCATACTAGAGGAGGTCTGAATAATCCATAATCCTTGGCAATTTTGTACATGTAATTAATCAAATGGTGACGAGTGAAATTATGAAATAATTTTATGTGCAATTTTTCAAAATTTTAAATAATTAAGTCATTAACAGCCAAAGATCTGATTCAAATGTCCCACAATGCAGTCATATTTTCATTATGCAATCCTGGCCAAATTGTTTGGAACATGGGCCTCGCTTGGGCGCATATGTAGACATGATTTTACTCCTCCCCAACATCCCTCCGTTACAATAGCGATGAACAAAGATGAATCAACAAGTAGAAATCCTCAACACTGAACAGGGAAGGAGGGAGGGATTATGTTAATGAGCGACTGGCAGCAAAGATGTTGATGTTGTTCAAGCAAAGTAAAATGGGAAAATTTCCAAAAGAGTCAGGTTTCCCCTAATGTCTTGTTTACCAGGATAATAGTTGCACATGAAGCTGTCATTCTTGTCGTGGGATACTTTCTCAATTCTCATAATAATTGTAAGCAGAATAGAATCAATTATAATGTTGACAATACTTGAAATTACTTTAGTTAGAAAGGAAAACAATTTATCAGTTGCCATGAAAATAGTTTGCCAGAAATATAATCATTAATTATCAGGAGATAACTTTAAAAAAAATTGCATAAAAAAATGAGAAATTCCAGCATCCTTTGCCATATAACAGGTAAGAAAACATTAGCCGCTTATTAAAAGTTCTGCTCCTTGATTCATTATTTTCAAGGCTCTTCGGTGAGCTTAAAATAACAACAACGTTACTGCATAGCAGTAAAATAACTGACAATTTTTATAAAAAAGGGCAGCATTAAGATAGAAAGGCTCTAACTAAATCGAAATTGTCATCTCAGCATTCTCATAAGAATAATAACTGGATTACACTTGGTGTCAAGATGACTCCAGGAGTATTCTTTTGGGACTAATCTGTAATAGGAATACACACAATAGACAGGAATAGGCATAATTGCATTCTTTGCAGAAATAAAATTCTGTCTATTCTGTTATTCGTGAACCGCAGTAAGAATAACCAGAATAACCAAAAGAATACACCCTTAATATTAAAACCTACACTCTTCATGCTATTAACTTGTATATTTTCGTAAGTTTTCTTCATCACAGATGATATCGAATTATACATTACAAGCTCTAAGAAAAGAAAAGTAAACATCAGTGAACGTAGTCACTGTTTAAATGCAGTGACTATGCCCACACGAATTATTTTACTTGTATGACCACAATCATTTTTTTCCTCTGGAAATTGATTTCCTATGGTCATCAATGAAAAAGGTGCTGTGATACCTAAAATTTGACGATTTGTCGTTAAGGTTCTGCCTGGTCTGCATCTCACCACAGCCTCTTCGCCTTCTGTTGGGACATATAAGAAAACCCTGCAAGATAGCCCAATTGCTTGGTTACGGGAAACAAACGATGAGGCTGCTGGAGTGGTGAAGTTTTCAGCTAGGAAATCTTTCATGTTCTTGGCATTTCTGATCACTGCTGTTTTTCTCAGCACGGCCTGGCTCACGTTCTGTTTGACATTGGCTCCTGCAGCGTCCTGCTCTCCTTTGGCATGGGAAGTCTCAAAGTAGCTTCTCTGCACATTGAATGCATAGTCGGCAAGAGAGCAAGAAAGATCTCTGATACAGTGCCTTGACTTGTATTGGGCAGCACACCCATCTGTGAACTCATACAGCTTGTTGATCTTTATTTTAAGCTGTTCTTCCAGGCAGCCTTTTACCAGTTGCTGTTCCTTGTGTACTGAGTGATAGTCCTGGACTTCATCATCTGAGATCACAAACAGGTGCTCCTTGATTATCTGTGGAGTCGTTTACTATACTTGTCTTGCCATCTATGGATTCCACTACATGACGATAGAGGATGGTGGTTTGGAGGGAGACTTGAGCCACATCAAAGTACTCAGATTACAGCTCCTCTTGTTGCCTACAGCTGTAACCCTCTGAGTAACCATGAACACAAAGCTCCTTTTTGAATGGAAGGTACTCAATGAGGTTGTCTATTTGGTCTCTTTGCCATTTTGCCATAAAGGAGTGGTATGAATATTCTTTCAAAAGGCCCTGAAAATATGTAATAATTCCTATGGCGAGGTTTGCTTTGTGGTCAAGGCAATCTTTTTCTTTTCTTACCCATTTGACAAAAATTTCCCGGTTAATACATAAGCATAACGTTTTCAAATAAGTTGTTCCTAAGTGTCTTCAGAGAGTTTTTCTGGAAGAAGTACAAATTTATCCACCCCACATTCGTCACATTCCCTTTTTAAGCATTTCAAATTGTGATAGCTTTGTTCATCTGATTTTTCACACAAAGTTAGATTAACTGCTTCTGTTCAAGTGGAGAGAACTGGTACATCATTTCTTCCATTTCTTGCACACAGATTTGCGAAATCTCATACAGTCCTTAAAAACAATCTATGTTTCAATGTGCTTCCTGCAGAGACATGACCTTCTCTCCTTTTCTTTTGCAGCACGGATGAAAAACGATTTCAAAGATTCAAATTTCCGATGCTTGATTTTCACATCCGGGTGAACAGCCTGGAATTCCAGAAACGCTTCTGTTTGCGTTTTTTCAAGGGCGTGCTTGACGTGATCAATGTGTTGCTTTTTCCCTACCCTTTATCTGATAACGTCCGTTTTATCTCCGGTTGGTCTGCTGGCTTCGTGCGTCCAGAAATTAAAAAAAAGAAAGCTGCGTAGCCTCCTGGCTGACTGCATCACCTCTTGTTTTTCGCTCTAGATAAATTGAACTCTTTTTCTCTCCCGATAGTATTTTCTGCCTCTCTTTGACCGCCTTTTGCACGCCCTTACGTCTGACATTTACTAGTTTAAAAAGCAAGATTTTGGCCAAAGGCTAGCATTTTAAATGCAGAACATGCAGCTCTGCTGTTATTTGAGCCACCCTTGACATGACCAACACCTTCCGAAATATCTGCCGTGGTAGCTCAAAGTGCCACGGTTTCCTTCATTTCCTCAAGAGTTTTTTTATCTCCTTGGTTTTCTAGAATTTTTCTGGTCTGTGGACTAGATGAAATTGCTTCTAAAAGTTCTGCCTTTTTCTCTGACGTTTTGGGCAGGGCGTCAACTGTTTTCTTCAGTGCTTGAGTCTCAGCCATCCTGTTTGTGAAAGTGGGAGTTGAAGGTCTGGCGGTATCCTCATCTGAATCTCGGTGCATTTTTTCCCTTCTTTTTTCTTACCCTTTCCCGTGTTTGCTGCCGTATTTTGTTCTTTCTTTCCTCAGCCACATCTTTTGCTTCTTGCTTTTGCTTTCTAGCAAACACTTTACAGTTTTTTCAAACTCTCTTGAGTGCTGAGATGACCTCTTCCTAGACTAGTGTTGACTTACGGCCAATGTCAGTGCTCAGTAATATACACAGTGTTTACACAAGATTATAAACCAGTAAATACACTTCAATGAAAGTTAATATTTCTGACCGGTAGTTGAACTACGTTAATTTAAGACTGATTTTTTTTTTTTTACAGAAATGAGATCAATGAGGTCTCAGAATTCTTTCTGGCCCTTTAAAATGCCACATAATAAATCTATACAATTTTCTTGCTACAAACTGCATTACAGAGGCTGTACTAGGGGAGGTCTGAATAATCCATAATCCTAGGCGAATTTGTATATGTAATTAATCAAATGGTGACGAGTGAAATTAGGAAATAATTTCATGTGAAGTTATTTCAACTGCATGTACATGTACTTAAAATCAAGTCATTAACAGCCAAGAATCTGATTCAAATGTCCCACAATACAGACATATTGTCATTATGCAATCCTTCCCAAATTGTTTGGAACAGAGGCCTTGCTTGGGCCGATATGTAGACATGATTTTACTCCTTCCCAACGTCCCTCAACATGGAACAGACAGGGAGGGAGGGAGGGATTATGTTAATGAGCGACTGGCAGCAAAGACGTTGATGTTGTTCAAGCAAAGTAAAATGGGAAAAATTTCCATAAGAGTTAAGTGTCCCCTAATGTCTTGTTTACCAGGATAATAGCTGCACATGGAGCTAATTAAAAGTTTTGCTCCTTGATTCATTATTTTCAAGGCTCTTCGGTAAGCTTAAAATAACGGCAACATTACTGCATAGCAGTAAAATAACTAACAATTTTTAATAAAAACCCTTTGAAAATTTATATCAATTTTGCAAGTCTGACCTTTTGATCCTTTTTGCATCTTTTGCTCGTGTTGCCTTCCTTGTGGATGTTCTACCTGGTTTGGATAGTCTCCATTACTTTCAATCTACTTGCAGCTCCACTGTGGTGGTGACACACTGCTGATGCAACCGCACAGCAAACAATTTTACCACCATGACGTTTGTGCTTGTGACACTACACCCACACCATGGATTTCACACACTCATTGCGGTTTTGTGTGGTTCCAAGAAGACAACTCTCAAGAAGCTGGTTATCACTGACAGTCACGAATGTAGGTTTGAGAACTTCTAGAAAGACCTCAGGTAAACAGTCATCATTCTTGTGAAGTTCCTGTTGCTTTGTCTTGTTGCCAATTACACCAAGAGGACTCTCCTGGGGGACAGAAGCGATGCTGCTTGCTAGAGTCTTTAGACGTCACACTATGATTAAGAATTGCAACGAGATTTTTCTTCATTGCTTAAACTGCAACATCTATATCTCTCGTTGTTGGATTTGACTTTTTAACGGAGTTTTGCCTAATTGCTAGCCCATAATACTTTTGAAATTACTTGATTTTAGTTTCACTTAGATTGCCATGACCACCAATTGGCTAACCATCTGCTAGTTTTCCTTTTGTTTTGGCTTTCTGGTTTAACAGGTGCTTGCCCATTCTTTTCTGAACATGTCCAACGCAGTCTAAGTTCTCTACTTTGATCTCTCCATAAAATGTTCTCAACAGAATTGAAGGCCTTGCTGTCCCTATCACTGATTGTATGCATGATTGTGACATTCCTCTGACCTTTCCCACAACACAACAAATCTTTCCGATTCCATAGCAGGTGAACTCCTGGTGAAGTTTATGTCACATTCATGCTCTAATAACCACTCTTCAAATTCCTCATCATTTTCGCATTTCCCTCTCTTTATTGCACATTTCTGACACGATTTGGAAACAACACGATAATCAAGGATTTCTCTAGTGTCTACTGAAAACCATTGGCATAGCTTGGAAAATTAGAGACTTTCCTGATCCAGTTGGTTAAATAACAAATACATCTTGCTTGGTAACTAAAGTTTTCAAAGATTCCCATTGTACAGCTTTGAGATTTTCAATGTTTAACTTCTCAATAATTCGAGGGCATGCTACATCAAACACTTCCACTTTATCTCTCTTGAAGCTAATTTATGTATTATATGTTGCCTGCTTCATTCGGTAGGTATTTCTCATTGGTTGAAATTAAGGATGAACTGAGGAACATGGTCTTATATACAATGGATGGTCCAGGACAAGCCTGGCTAACTTTTTGTCATAGCAACGAGCCTCATAACTGCCCTAAAAAAAAGGTAAAGCGAAGAAAGTGACCTACTCTAAACAGTAAAACAACAGAAGAACATAACCTTACACAGTAAATAAATGAGAACATGAAATCAAAACAGCAAATATGCTAAATTAAAGAAGCAACATAAACATTACATCTTACAGAAAATAAACTAAAGAAGCTAAGTGGAACAGGGTCTGATAAAAAAAAAAAAAAACAGCAAAAACAAACGAATAATTTACTTGGGAGGTGAAATAGGCAAAAGCATGTGAATAGCTTTCAAAATGGTGCCCGATAGCTGCAGTACAAACAATATTGCCCTAAAGGGTTCACATGAAGTCCATCAGACAAACATGGGTGGACAGAGGGTTTGCTAAAACCTTGATGCTGCCAACAAGAACATTAGGGATGGGATCTGACACTCCACAATGGTAATGGTTTAGCACTGATGCAGCAGCATTGAAGAATGGCGCTTTGACACAAGGTATCACCTTGCACACACCAATGACTCAGACAAGAGGTTTCCAAAAGTGAGCACACCAACTCCTCTATTTCGAATTCAGTTAACTGCCGACGAAGGCAAAGTAGGTCATTTGTTCCTATTTGAAGTATGACCTCGGGAGAGAATGAAGAAACAATGTGGAGGCAGCAATGCAATCTGGCAACAGTTAGACCGCTAGTGCCATGTAAATGAATGATGGCATCATGAAGAGGCAAAAAGTCTCATCAGCCTGTGAATAGAACTTTGGCGAAAGGTCATTGTGGTGCCTTTGAATAAAAGAATGACCTAAAACAATGACTGTGGAAGAAGAGTAAGACATCCAAAAGAGTAATAAACCACAATAAAACAACTGGATGTAACAAAGACAACAGTGATTGTGCAACAATGGCCTAAGAATAGAAAAAACAAACCCCGGTGGAATTGCTAACGGTTTACAAAATACACCCTTAAATAGACACAGAGAAATTGATTGTGTTTGAAAGAGGGATTAAAGGCACGAAATAATCCTTTCATCAAATGTAATTTTACTGTAAGAAAACTGAAAAGTTTATCTTACTGCTTCCTACCTAAGTCTTTGCATGATCGTTTTGTGGCTGTTTTTCGATAACTTGTTTCTCATGGTGTTGTTAATCCGTTTTGTGATGAAAAGTCTTTTCACATTTGGAACAGTGGTGTTTTTTCTCTTGTGAATGATTCTCCTGATGGCAAAAGCCCATTGTGGAACCTACGAATAAAAGAATGACCTAAAACAATGAATGTGGAAAAAGAGGAAGACATCCAAAAGAGTAATAAACCACATCAACAACAATTTATTGTAAGAGAAGACACTTTTTACAATATTAGTTACCCACAATTAGCAAGGGCTATTCGAGGTGGGTAACATTGATAGTTGTTTACATGCTCAAAAGGAAAAGAAAATTAACAACACAAAATAGAATCATTAAACAAAGAGAAAAAGAATTAAGTAGCAAAATAAATGAATTACAAGAAAACAACCATGTAACAAAGACAATTATGATTGTTCAACGATGGCCTGAGAATAGAAACAAAAGAGTGGAATTGCTAATGGTTTGCAAAATACACGCTGAAATAGACACAGAGAATATTGATTGTGTCCAAAAGAGGGATTAAAGGTACGAAATAATCCTTTTGTCAAATGTGATTTTACTGTAAGGAAACTGAAAAGTTTATCTTACTACTTCCTACCTAAGTCTTTGCATGATCGTTTTGTGGCTGTAGATGGTATGTAGTGAGCTGTTTTGTGGTGTGCTTGGAATGGGGTCATGTTGTGAAAGACTTCCCTGCAGGTAGAGCACTTGCTGAGCCAATCGTTTTTCCTGAACTTTTTTCTCATGGCGTTGTAAATCCGGTTTGTGATGAAAGGTTTTTCACATTTGGGACAGTGGTGTTTTTTCTCTTTTGAATGATTCTTCTGATGGTGTTTTTGACTTTTCCACAAGTCTCACATGCCTGTCTTGACTTTTTATTAAGAGGGATATCAGAATCATCGTACAAAATTGAAAGTCGTATTAGTGGCTCGATAAACCAAACAATATTCAAAGTTCAATCAAAGTTACCTGTCAGCTGGCCGTTTTCAGCTGGCCCCCGTCTGTACTTTGCTTTCAAGAAGCTGTTCAATGTCTTCAAAATGGCAAGCAAATCGGTTAATTTTCTAAAATAATCAAGAAAGGGCCTGAACAATACAAGAGAACAAAAAGACCCTGTTAAAGGAATAAGACCATCCATAAGCTTAATAATATACTCCTTCATTGAACGACAGGTTTTTTCCTTCTCAAGCTCACCCCAGGTACAAATAAGGCTTCATGGATTTTCGGCGACTTGACAACTATGGCGGGGGAAATTGACCACTTTCAGGTGAATTGAGCAGATTCAAGGGGCTCACTTCTTTTTGTAAACTTGGGTAAACAAAGGAATCACTACTTGGATCAAGCCTAATATCTGTGGGTTCTTTTGTAGTAAGGTCTGCATGGTCAAGTGTGGAGAGTGCCGAACAAGTTTGGGGTTTTGATACATTTCTAAAGTTCAATTCACTTGGTCGTGTTGTCTTGTGGCACGTCATCCCTAGGAGATGTACAAAAAGGTAACTCGGCAAACAATGAGTTTACAATTGTCCTCTTCTTGAGCTAAATCGACTTGAATGGAGCTGTTTACTTGAACTTTAGGCATACTTGTGGTAGCACAGAAATTAGCTATCGGATTACTTCTCAAGTTAAATCTATCCAGAGTCTTTCCTAAAACTTTCCAGACTAACTTCATCAGCTAACAAGGTATTTTTATTACTCATGGTACTTGAACAGCATTTACAATCCTTTCAGTGTGCAAGGGGTTACTTCTCTTGTGAACCTTCCAGGTTGGTACTTGACATTTTCACTTTGTTGTCTTGTATTGGTTCTTGACAATCCAGTCAGCCCTACTCTTCTCCACCTACTGTAACGTTCCATTTTTCTTACGCGAGTGCACAACGGGTGCAAATTAGGCTTCACAGACTTTCGGCAGCTTAACAACTGTGATGGGGGAAATTAACTCCAGAGCAACTAGATCACTAGCAGGACAGAGCTCGTCAAAACTCCTAGGTTTGCGGGATCTAGCCAACTGGAACTTTGTTGAGCAGCAGAGATTGAGATTATAACTAATTTTACAGCTGCAAGCCTTCTGCTTGTATACCTAAAAGGACTCATCTATTGCACTTTGCGTAAAGTAGTTGATTGTAGCTCTACTGCATCGACGCAAGTAGCCCGAGCACAAGACTTGATATGTAAACAAATTAGCGACAAGTAAGGTACTTGATATTTAGGAAGCTTTAAAAGGAGTGATCTATTCATCTTGGCAAGCCTTGTCTGAGATCTATACAAGTAGAATTTAAGGAAAGAAACAGATAAGAAATACAAAATAGCTCAATCACTACAGCCCTTCATCCGTTAGCTAACAGACAGGAGTGGACATCCAATGAACGTCATGAATTGTAACTGATATACACGTACTAAAGAAATATGCTTTTTATCAGGGGATCCATTGAAAAGGAACTCAGCCATCATTATGTAAGCTCAAGATATGAGCTTGATATGAGCTTGATGTCTGACACGAGTGCAAACTACCCAGAAGAATCCACTCATTCAGTGCCGTTCACACATCTCTCAAGCAACTCGACTTGCAATTATCTTTGGTCTCAATGTCGTAGTCAGGAATATAACCTAAGGCCTCTGAATCGATTGAACACTCAGAATTTGAACTACTTCGTGACATTTCTCACTCATAATAAGTTTTAAAAAAGAGAAACGTGGAGTTTTCCGTGGGAAAATGATCATCAACAAAGGAAAAACCCAGTTCCCCGGCTGACATCATCAATCTTTTAGGACCCAGACCTCTCACAGTGCAGTAGTGAACAAGAACATTGCGACTTTAAACATCCATAGCAATGTGAGGATTTTATTAATTTTCTTAATTTTTGTTTTAATCATCTCCAAGTCATTTACATTTGTCATAATGCAAAAACAAATTTAGGAGTTAGGGGCACTTTAAGGCTGGGGCCGTTACACTGGATCAAGTTAAAAAAAAGGTTCCTTTCAACAATTTAATTGTAAATAACACACACTTTAGCTTTTTTCTTGTATAAAAAGCTGATGCTAGAGCTGTTTCTTATAGCGACACTGGTTACATTATTTAAACACAGAATACTTAGTGCACAAAATTCTCTTACCTGTCTCACATCTGTTTCTGACAAAGCCAGGTGGACAGCTGAAGTTAAAGCCATTTATTTCATCCTTACAGGTTCCATTGTTTAGACAGGGGCTGCTCTCACACTAGTTGATTTCTGTTGAAAAAAGTCATGAATTTATTGTAAATAAATAAGCACTGTGTTCAGTCATTTTGTTTTTCATATTCATGATTGTTCTGTATCACCTTACAGAACTTTCCCTGGATAAATTGTATGCGGCCAGACGAGTATTTTTCTGATTTAACAACAACAACAACAATAAGGATGCATCTTAACCAAGTAGAATTTTGTGATTCTTGCCCCTGAAGCTAATGTTCGCCATTTCGTTAAATGCTGAGGACCTGGCACCGGATCAGTGAAAAACCATGCAAAATTCCGTTGCATGATTTTATTGTAAATAACCCACACTAAGCTACTGCAGGTTTCTACGCGTAAAGTTGAAGTTAAAGCTGTTACTTGCAGCAACACAAATGCCATTATTTAAACACGGGTTACCCTCACATTCTTTGATATTTGCAGTTTTGTGCGATTATGCAAAATTGCCTCGCACCTATCGCATCTGTTTCTGACAAAACGTGGTGGACAGCTGCAGTTGAAGCCATTTATTTCATCCTCACACGTTCCATTATTGAGACAGCGGCTGCTCTCACACTCGTTGATTTCTGCCGCAAATACAATTCCGTTTCCATAACTTAATTAGCTAAATTAGTTAGCTCGATTAGCTGGCCCTAATTAGTCAGTTGAACTATGAAAACCAATTTTAAATAAGTCTAGTCAGTCAAAAGGTTAGTCAGTCAGCAGAGGTGATCTAGTCAGTTAAGAAATTGGTCTGGCTGTCAGTTGGTGATTTAGTCAGTCAAGGAGTTGGTTAGTCAATCAGTTGGTGATTTAGTCAGTTAAGAAATAGGTTTGTCTGTCAGTTTTAAAACCACGTGTTGGTCCCTGAGAGAAAAACGTCCAATCAAAATCCATTATCGGCGCGTATATCTTAAGGGAGGGGACCCACTCATCCCTTCCTGTGTGACGTCAAAGCAAATCATCATTTGAAAGGTTGTTTTCATTCAATGGCGGCCACATGTATGAAGTTAAGACTCTGATGTGCCGTTTTCAGAAAAAAAAAAACCTTTTTCAAGCGGTAAATTGAAATAATAACTTCTAAGTAGTACTCGGTAGTTTAAATGATGGAAATTGGAGAAAAAAACGGAAAATTGAACGATAAACGTTTATTAACTCCAGCAAAAATGCAAGGACTTGTGGCTAGGCTTGAACGTTGGCGCTTTTATGTTAAAAACATAATAAAGTTCTAACCAAAACAAATCCGTGTTGACTAACAGCGGTTATGTGTCTCAACATTTCTTTTACATGCAGCCCAAATATAAAGGTACTTAGTTAAACAAAAAGGTTCTAATTTCTCATGCAAATTTGATCAACTGAGTTAACATAATTCACTTCAGTGCACATACGCTTTCTTGGCTTAATACGAGATAGAGTAAAATTCGTTAACATAGCTGCAGTATTGTGCTTTAATGAAATTTAAAGATTAGAAGACAGATAGGTTTATACATCAACGGTTTATTAGGACTCAGAAAATGAACTTAACACTGATATACAATCAAATTGTTTTTCAAGAAAACTGTCAGCACGAGTATCACAAATCAAGTAAAACGCATCTGTTTTCCTCATCACTGCTCGATAACCCTGTTTTGTCTTTGCAGTTTTGGTCGTGAACTTGCCTTGGGAATCTCGATGGCTAGTTTTGGAGGGTTTCTTCATTTGGCAAAGAATTTGCTGAGAGCGTATTTGAAAGGGGTTTGCCTTTTAGAGCACTGGCGACTTTTTGTGGACTTTCCCACTGTCTTGCTTGGATCGACGATACCAGGCCTCTCAAGCGAGAAATCATCTACGCCACATTGCTCTCTTGTGAATCTATTAAGCAGAAGGACTCCAAATTTCTTCACCAAACCTTGAATTTGCAACCACAGTGCATCTTCCGCACTTTTCTCTTTCTGATTAAATAACAATTTCTCCAATTGAACGACCAGAAGTTGGACCGCCATCCCGCAAGACACAGCTGCGGTCAACATGCGGCTACTGTGTGCATCGTTGTGCAGTAATAATGAATGAACGGTTAGATTCCAGCTTAAAAGTCCAGCGTGTTTCTTCCATCGCTTTAAACCTTCAGTAACAGCTTCCAGATTACGTTCAGGAGAAAGAATCAAGGTAGGAATTTCTTGAGACACGCTTTCTACATCGTAGGACACTTTTTTTAAGGCAGTTCCATGAAGAAGTAACCATAGCATTTTTGATAGCATTCAGGTCAGAGTAAGCCATCTGGAGAGAACGTTTGAAATGAACGGAACAAGAACGAAGCAAATATAGCTTGAGATCGAATGGTGAAATGATGCGATCAACAAAAGCGCACTTTTATTTGGAAAACATAATAGATTCTGCAATATCCAATCAGGGTGGGTATAGAGCGGACAAGCCTGGGCACGTCAATTGTTTCCTTTTTGCAAGAGTGACGCTCATAAGTAAACCTCGGCACTTATTAGTATGGAGGAAGTAAAAAAATTAGTATGCGGGAAGGCACTGACTAGGCACTTAATTAGTATGAAGGAAGTCAAAAATTAGTATGCGGGAAGGAAGGAAATTCCAAGGGAAGTCACTAACAAGGGTTAATTTTGCTGAACATATACTACTTCAAGCCTTCCATACTATTTTCTCATTTTCACAAATCAACTTAATGTTTGCAAAGTTTTTTTGAAAATAGCTAAGCGGTAGTTCACATTTCAAAAGTCTTGGGTATTCCAACGCAAGTTTGTGAAATTTCATGAAAAAGTAAGCGTGTGACTTTGAAATGTTGATATTATTTCGTAAAATCACAGTGAATGATTGACCGCAACAATCTTTCAAATTTGAAAGTATTTGACCTTGGATGGAAGAATAATATAAAATATCTCTGTGTGCATTTTCGACAGCTCTTGCTAATGTGTTGACAGTTTCTACACACTCTTCGGGTGAGCTCGTTTTGATCTCAACATTGCGGTAACACATGCGTCTTTCATTGTTCACTGAAGAATCTAATTTATATTTCACAACATCAAACTTGCTTTGTCCTGATGAGGGATTAGAAGATGTTGCAAGCTCTGGAAATTTCTCCAACATTTTTTTCTTCTCGTTGTAGACAAAATCCTTGGTATTTGGAAAGTGAATGACAATCCTTTGTGTAAAACCTTCAAGGTAGCTTGCAAATTCCGTGAAACGTTTCTTGTTCATGTTTTTACTGAAATACTCCTTCCCTTCAACTTCATTGATTTCAACAAAGAATCTGTCTGATGCATCGGACAATTCGTCCTTGGGTTAAAAAATCATATGACTGTCTCGTGACCTTGAAAACAATAGACTGAATTTAGACGAAAGCGGGAAAGTCCCAGAGAATGAGATCATCAACTTCCTGTTTACCGAGAATGTCATGCAATGGAATAATTGTGTTGACTCTGGATTAGTTCAGATACTAATTTTTTATTACATTTTATTGTAAGCAGTGGTATTCATGGAAAGAATTTCGAGATTGGATTGGATTGATTTCTTACTTAATAATATCTTGATCTAGTTTTGGATTTGGATTTCAGATTTTGGATTTCGATTTTGGATTTCAGAAATTGGATCTCAGTTTTGGATTTTCAGAATTTTGAAAACTGAGCTGGTAGCCCCTCTCCAATTTATAGGACTAATAATTATGTTGGATTTCAGAGTTGAGATTTCAGAATTTTCAAAACTGAGCTGGTACCGCCGACTCTATAACTACTGGGGCCACAGTGCCTTCAATTATACCCAACTTGTGCCATTTTCAGCCCTTCGATAAAACCTCGAAACGCATCATGTGTACCTGTCACAGTCATGGCTAAAAAAAAGAGGAAAATCACAAGAAAAATTAAGGTACAGTCCACTGGAAAAAATTCTCAAATTTCCAAGTTGGATTTAACTTGGTTTTTACTTGGATTTCGTTACTAATCCAAACTTGGAAAAAGTGCAATTTATCCAATTTTGGTTCTCTGTCTGGATTTGGCAGATACCAAAAAAATGGAAAACTGGAAAAATCCAGACTGGGAAATTGAGTTATCCAGGAATAGGAACTTTCCTCATTCACTTGGATTTTGCGTGATCCAAACTTTAATGCCCTAAATTGTGCAAGATCACAAGCTTGGGGTTTGCGTTTTACAAGAATGGATTCTAACAAACCAGACCTGAATTGTTACATAAACAGGCTGGGAATTCACGTTTTTATAGAATGGATTCCAAGAAACCAGACCTGGGTTGTTATATAAACCGGCTAGGGATTTGAGTTTTACAAGAATGGATTCCAACAAACCAGACCTGGATTGTTATATATCCAGTTTACGGATTCAAGTTTTACAGGAATGATTCTGATAAATCAGACCTTGATTTTTACATAAACAGAGCAGGGATTCGAGTTTTACATCTAGGCCAATGCAAATACTTTGAAAAATACACTTTGAACAAACAACTTGAACATCAATTTATTGCCATTTGTTTTCTTTAAGGTACATTGCTTCAACATATTTTACTTGAGATGAAAACACAGCAACTAACAGCGAGGACACTGATATTTAGACCTTCACTATCAACAATATGAACATTATAATTTATTTCTTGAGCTCAAGATAACCAAACAATAGCAAGAACTTATTTAGACCTTCACCACAACACTTTTTCTCGAGATACTGTTGCTGTTGCGAAAATGCATTTTTAGTCCTTCACTATCAACAATATGAACATTATATTTCTTGAGCTAAAGAGACATCAAATAGTAGCAAGAACTTATGCAGACCTTCACTACAACACTTTTTCTCGAGACACTGTTGCTGTTGCGTAAATGCATCTTTAGTCCTTCACTATCAGCAATATCAACATATTTCTTGAGCTCAAGAGATATCAAATAATAGCAAGAACTTATTCAGACCTTCACTACAACACATTTTCTCGAGATAGTGTTTAACGGAGGGGAAATGCACCTTTAGTCCTTCACGATCAATAATATCAACATTTTTCTTGAGCTCAAGAGACATCAAATAATAGCAAGAACTTATTTAGACCTTCACCACAACACTTTTTCTTGAGATACTGTTTAACGGAGCGGTGACCTTTACTAACTGTGTTTTCTAGGTAGACTAATAGTATTGATAATTAAGCAAGAACACTGGTATTAGTCCTTCACTATCAGCATTACATTTCTTGAGCTCAAGATACACCAAACAATAGCAAGAATTTAGACCTTCACCACAACACTTTCTCTCGAGATATTGTGTAATGGAGTGGTTACCTGGACTAACTCTCTTTCTAGAAGGGTGCTGGAGATTGCTCGGATCATGACTGCTGCTTTAGACTTTGGTACTTGCACAGGATTACCGGTAGTTACACAGAGACACAATAACAACACAAGAAATCTACATGTAGAATAACATGATTTTGAGTTATTTACTGAAAATGAAATGATTAATAACAGTAATGAAATTCCCCCTTGGACAGATTCTTTAAGGTACATGTGGTCATGAGCTGCCCATGTCTTCAATTAAAATTGGCTCAACTTACTTTGTATCATAGATAGACCGATCCATGCTTTTCAACAGGTTTTTTTCAGCATTATTTAAGATTCGATCCACCATTGTAAATTTTCTGGGTTATACATCTCCAAGTTTGTCCTTCTTTCTGTCAGCACATCCTTCTGGAATATAGAGGGTAATTTAAGTTAACAATGGAGTTATTCCACAGTATTCTGTCTATTGCAAAGACTACAATTGGGCCCACGATAAACATTGCATTTTACATGTGCCAAATCTAATTATTACTCTTTGGATCAACTCGAATTACAAGTTAAATTGACATTTGAAATAGTTGTTGAATTTGTAAAGTTGCATTTAACTCATGAATCACTTTTCTGTTCTTACTTCGTTCTAAATAATGTCAAAGGGCAAGGAACCATATGGACTGATGTTGAAACATATTCACACAAGAGTGGCTGGGACTACAAAGACAATTTTCCTACTACAGTTTCTAAGATATTTCAGTAGCCTTCAAAATAAGTGACCCGATTTTTCCGTTTCAAAGTAGAAAAACTGACAGCATAAACTAGAAGCTGCAATGTACCTGCAAGTTTTTGTGTTTCTTCTACGAATTTTGCTTTCATTCCGACGGTTCTTAGACCAAGGGTCTCCATCCCATCATGAGTTCGTACTGTAGCTGAAAAAAAAAACAGTCAAAAGTCACCAATACCCTTATTTACCTTAATTCTTGCTCCTCTGCACGATTTTTTTTTTGCACCTTTTTTTTTCAGCATCTGTTTTGTAGCGCTCTAACTGCTTCATTCTGTCTTCGTTGTCCTGTTGGCACTAGCAAAAATAATTAAACATAACATTTGCGCCAACTTATGGACATTTCCATTATCTGATCCTGTCTCCATATGCTCAAGGATTACTAGCATTGAATATTTTCTTGTCTTTTGAATGACAACGACATAGAAATATTCAATTACTGTTATGCCAAATATGACTATAGAGAAAGTGTAGTGCTACACATTACATTGCATTACTCCGGGATAGAAAAGTGTGTAATCTATGAAAGTATTCTGAAATAGAACTGTAAACCATAAAACTTTATTCATCAAAAGTTTTAAAAACGGTTGGATTTAGTCGGTATTGTCTCTTCAATGGTCTATTTTCATTTCCTGTAACCTGTCTGAATACTTTTAGTTCAAACTAAAGATTTCTGATACATACCATTTCCTGAACTCCACTGAGAACTGGCAGTCCAATCTGTGAATACAATTCTACAATCCAATGGTACTGCGGTCCCTTTTGCCTGTAGCACCAGGTCATGCTGGCTTGAAGCAAGCCCAAATTTGTTGAGGCTTGATAGTGCTTTTGGTGCAGATTTGTATCCTTGGCCCTAAATTTGGGCAACACACTAAAGGTGGCCTCTGGTAAGTTCGAATGCCCCTTCCCCAAATCCTGGTTAATTACTTGGCCTGCTTTGTTTGCCCTTTTAGCACACTCTATCTCATAAGTCAGCGCATGAAATTCACATTTCAGCGGGTGAGCAGAGCGATATGGCTGTCCTTGGCACTTCATGTCTGGATAAAACATATTGTTATCCGCAACACACTCCTTACACATACATTTTACTAGTGGGTGAAATGAACAGGAGCCCCCCTCCCACTCATGAATGTCCCTGCTGTGGTATTTGCCTAGAGTCAGTGTGGTATCTTTGTACTTCTCAGGGCTGGTGTCAGCTTCAATCAAAGCACAGTAATGATTCCTCTTGGCATTTTGAATGAATGCAGGACTAATGCAACCACAAGCAGGCTTGTTTCTTGTAGCAACAAATGTATGTTTTTTGCCAGCACAACAGCATTTCACCGAAATTCTGATTTGTGCAGGGCAATAAATGCTGGTGTGAATGAGGATTTACCCCTTATTTCATGTGCCCTCCCTATATGGCCCCCACACAACCTAATCTTTGACTCCTGTTCATTTGGAAAAGAGTATCTAAGACCTTTAGCAGAAGATGAATCAGCATCCTGCCAATTTATTGCAGCTTTTAAGCCTTCTTCCTTTGCCAGAGCCCAAAGCTCCCTGCTGAGATGTCCCTCAGCTGACTAAGCAGTGCCTTTCCATAAATCTTCATTACAAATTCTGTGTGCACCTCTCATAGACAAATGCCCATAATATAGAAGGGCACCTGTGATGTAATTTTTAATGCAATTTTGACTGAAATGTCCCCGTATTAGCCAGCAACTATCACAGCATGTTACAGGTTTACGAAACAAAGGTGATAGTATTTTTTCAGCCTGGTGAGTGAATGAGAATGATGTATTATTCTAGAGTGCCCCTATCAGGAGTTGTCTTGGGTTCGACTCCTGATAGGGTTCCTCGGATTTTTTCCCGAGTATGTCTGTGTCACTTTCTAGAATAATACGTCATTCTAATTACAGGTTGTTTGCAAAATCAAAACGAAAGGAATTTGCCAAAGAATCAACATAAGCAAATTGCCAATCAAAATACAATCGATCTCAGACAAGGATAAGGGCTTTTTTCAGCCTGCTACACAGACCATTGGTTAAACTCTGCATAATTTTAGAAAAATGCTAATCATGTTATACAGTTTTGGTGGCTTTGTGGTTTTTAAAATACCAAAAACAATAGTTTCAGAAACGCAGAGATTTTGACTAGAGTTTCATAATTTTTTTATGCCTTTCAGTATACTGTTGCCTAACCGGTAGTATAGGCAATACCGATCACTGACTGATCACAATCCAATACAATATCCAGTTGCGTTCTTTTTTCAAACTCAGTCTATTCAATTGCTTTGACTGCAGCTAAAGGTAGATTGTCTACTGACTTCAGTCCTTAAAAAGTGTGTTTCATTGGACAAACAAATTATGTTCCAAACATGTGGAGGGGGAATTGGGACGAAAATGTAATTGAATCGAGTTTCATGCCATTGGACCATTAACGCCATGCCACCGAATCATACATCATTCTATCCGACAATATGCTTCATGTCATTGGATCGGACTTCATTTTATTGGATCATACGTCATTCTACCGTATCTTATATTTATGTGGGGCTTTATGTCATTGCAATGCATCATTCTGCCAGAAAACCACATTCCTGTTATTGGATCGTAGACCATTCACTCGAACTATATACATCATGCCACCAGATCGAACTTCATGTCATTGGATCAGAAACGTCATTCCATCGGGCCAGCGGCTTATTGAAAAAAGTTTGTTTCCTAGAGTGCTTTTCCAGATACATAACAGCAAATATGGCGGCTCACCTGCAGGGTCAACATCGAACGTCACAAAAACTTATAGAAAGTAACATAAAAACGGTACTTCTTGATGTTATGAATCAACTGGCTTGCAATGCAGATCTTGATTATGGCTTGTATAAGGTGGAGTGGTTATGCTCGCTGGTTTTGAGGCTTGGGGGAACATTTGAAGCAGCTCTCCTTCCAAAGTTACGTCAAGCCCATAATGTCATTTCACTTATGATTAGATGCAATGAGGAATCTGCACACGTCCACAACAACAGACCGATGATAGTAACTGGCAATAAAGGGAGGCCAAATATATATATCAGTCGAAATCAGCTTGAGTATTTCCTAGAGAAAGGTTTTAAGGGCAGTGACATAGTGAGGATGCTCAGTGTCAGCAATAAAACAGTTTATAAGAGACTACAAGAATTTGAATTACCGGTTCGCGCGAGCTACTCAGATATAAGTGAAGTGGAGTTAGACATTATCATTCTGGATATACTCCACAATTTCCCAAACTGTGGCTACAAATCAATGCGGGGCCATCTTCTGTGCAAGGGTCATAAAGTTCAAGAGGAAAGGATCAGGGAGGCAATGAGGAGAGTTGACCCTAAAGGTAATGCTTATGTCGTGCACTACATGCAAGTGGATCTTTCATTGAGTCTCTTGTAGGCCACTTTCAAAAATGCAGTACCCCCCCCCCCCCCCCCATCAAAGTAGATATATGTATTGGGCTCTTCCATTTCTGACTGATGGCCCTTTTTGAGTAGACGTCTTAATTCCTTTTTTGTTTAATTTCAACCATATATAACTGTACAATTTCTTTTAGTTTTTACATTCACATGCACACACAGACATAACATGTGCAAGGCACACAGCAAATTCTCTTGACAATGTCATAATTATGGTCTATATATTCCTTAGCCTCATCGATTGATCC
Organism: Pavona decussata; assembly: GCF_977016875.1. Lineage (NCBI taxonomy): Eukaryota > Metazoa > Cnidaria > Anthozoa > Scleractinia > Agariciidae > Pavona > Pavona decussata. The sequence continues at coordinate 4,279,150 of NW_028145504.1, read as the reverse complement.
TGTGGCTAAGTATTTTATCACAACTGGGCTCAACCCTGCCATCCCAGGCCCTCCATGAAGTACATTATGGGCAATAAGCTTGCCAGCCATTTCGAAGCAACCTGAAGAGATGGTATCAACCCCATACAAGGGAAGTAAATGGCCTTCTTGCCCACCAAACAGCTGAATATTGTAAAGAGTGTCCACCTTAAGATTGATATGGCCTCATGGAAATACTCTTTTGTTGGTCCACCAACATCAGCTCCATGTTCACCAACAAAGTTCACATTAAGTGGTTTAGTCAGATCTAGTCTTGGATCTTTATAAATGCACATCAGTTGCATAACCAGTGATATTTGCATCCTGTTTACTGAAATAAACTGAGTGCCACATTGGTGGGCAACCACTTCATTACGATAAGAATTGAAGATCTCAGCTGCACTCAAATCTTTGCTGCATATGGTTTCCTGTTCACATCCTGTTCAACAAGCAATAAAAAATATTAACCTCTTACTAACCGAGCGCGAGGGCCGTACTGGGGAATATTGGCCCGAGGTCGTGGCAGTACGGACCGAGTGCAGCGAGGTCCTTACAAAAACGACTGAGGGCCAATATTCCCCAGTACGGCTCGAGCAAGCTAGGTTAGTAAGTAGTTTATTATATGGCACTCGGAGCAAACTTGTTTATTTATAAAAACGCACTTCCGGTCACTTGAATTCAAAGGGTTTCCCGCGTGACGTGTTTTTGATGACGCGAGCAACCCAGAAAGAGCAAGCTTCGGTACCACGAGTTTAAAAGCAAATTTACTAAACGTTTACATGTAATCATGTTGATTATAGAAAAGACTTCAAGAACGATTTGTAGCGGAATTTGACGAAAATCTTAACAGCTGCGGTTTGTTTTTGAAACTCACAAAACTGGTTTCGTCGAAACTTTACTAGCCCATCACAAAGTACGGATCAAGAAAAGGTTGCTGTGAAAATCACATTCAACTTTAAAAGAAGCAGCATTAAGTCAATCGTCCTCATCGCTCTCATCTCTGGTTTGGAAACCCAGGTGTAGGGATAAAAACCACCACACAGTCCTTTGAAGTGCAACTGTATTGGAGTCGCCGAATTTCCCTGCCTCAAAAACTGAGAGCATCTTCTTCGTTTTCGTCAATCGCCTGAGCTGCTTGCAGCTTGTTTCTTCTGTCGTGTTTAGTTGTGAACTAGTGACTTGTGATTTGCAGCTAGAACTCTTCTCGATTTTTCAAACTCATTGTCCTTGAGTATGTTGAATGGATATTTCTTCTCAGATAAGTATCGCTGTATATTGCGCTGAAAACTGGAAAATGTTGCTGGCTCGTATTCACATTTTCCTGCGTACGTTTATAAAAACAATTGACGAAAGGTGGTCAAGCTCGGACGCAGGTAGGCTTTCAATTGTTTGACTATTTAAGCCGTTAGCTTCAATAAAACGGAGTAGCGTGATCATATTAGTAGACGTCTTCCTTTTGTGTTTTCACTTCTCTCTTTGTTTATGAAATCGTCAATGGCTTCGTGGCCTTCGCTGATGCCTGTTTCAGAGGTTTCTAGATCTTTGGGATAGTAAAATTTGCTTTGTAAATGATATTCTTTTTGGTCCATGTTGGAATCAGTCTTTTGGGTAGTTTCTTTGTAAAGAATGAAAGTATTTTCAGATTTTCTTTTCGCAGTTTTAGCTGCAAAGTTTCAAATTTGCCGCTTGCAATTGTCCTAAACAAAAATACACTGCTTAGGACCGTTTCCACGGAAACGGTCCGTATGGTAAAATCCTGACCAAGAAAGAACCAATCAGAACGCGCAGATTTACCTCAAGACTACCTTGCCATATAATAAGATGTTTTAACCATTGGCTGCCCTGTTCACAGTTTCTCATAAATTCTGTTAAGGGCAGCTCTTGGTTCGACTCTATACGCCTTATTCCAAAATGGCGACTGCCCGAGACGATCTGGGGAGAGTAGCATGATAACGAGGCATCAAGGGCCGCCAAGCTCATAACAACTATGGCGTCCTTTCAGAACAACATTGTTTACGGTCCTTCGTTTTTCACTGAGGATGATATTCCTGGCAGTTCATTGGATGGAAGAAATCCGAATCGATTGAAAAATTCCGAATTAAAGTTTTGGTTGAAGTGTCGTGGCGATTCGTGTAAAGGATTGTCAACCAAAGCTCAACTTTGTAAGCGGTAAGTCTCGAGACCAAACAGTTTTTTTTTTTTTTTAATGAAGAAGAACTTTATTTCACTACATAAATACTTATTACACTTTTCAAATAGTTAAAGAAAAGAAAAAAAATAATACAACAACAGCAACAACAACTACAATGCTACTATTATTACAAAGTTGTTATAATATATTACCGTATTACAATTCTTAGCTTGCGAGCAAGCTCTCTAGCTTGGGGGTGGGGGGCTTGCTCGCAGGCTATACAATTCTATATGACAGAAGTTTATTTGAAACGCAGATACTAAACACACGTACACACAAAACCAAACTGCATAAGCCGTTGCGTTAGCGTGGCAGCTATTACTTAAGAAATTAGCTGAAGCTAATGTAGGTAAAAGAAGGAGCATATCGTTTTTCGACAGCTGAAAATTTAAATTTAATTTTTTTTATAAAGTCGGAGAGAAGCAATGCTTCTTCGTTAAGTTTCCTGGCGTATATATGTCGCTTGATGAATAAGAGTGTGTAAATTTCTTTAATAATGGTATGGAGTTATTAAAGATTCCAAATAAGAGTTCTTCTTTGTTTGGAGTAAAGTTTGTGTTATTGTTATCATTAAACCAAGACAAACAAGTTCTAGTAAAGCGCTGAGTGAAGTGGCCTTCAAGGAAAGTACGGTCAATAGAGTCCTGATCCCCGCAGTAAATACATTCATTATCTGTTTTAATTCCGAATTTGTGAAGTTCTTTCTTTGTAACGATAATTCTGTGTATAAACTTGAAGTGAAATTCTTTCATTTTATTTTCCTTGCTGATATCCCGAATGGAATTGAAAATGTCACTCTTCATCTAAATTGAGAGTAGTGTCCCAACGTTGGGGACCAGAATGCTTGTCGTTATACGTTTTATTAATTATGAGCCAATAGAAATCTTTTGCCTTCGCTTCCATAAGGTTGATTCGTACCTCATCTCCAAGATGAAAAGAAGTTACATCATTGATATGAGCCAAGGCGGAATATTGCATTGATATTGATTTTGAGACCAGGTGTTTTGGTATAGCGTTAACGACCTGATAGAATTGGAGAAAGTAAGTGTTAGTTAAGCCATATTTCCTTCGAAAGTCTTTGAAAGATAAGAAACTACTATCGCTTCTCAGTAGGTCATTGATTTCTTGTACTCCTTTCAAGAACCACTCTTTGATAAAAAAGGGTTCACCACCAATTAGGATATCCTTGTTGTTGAACAAAATTGTGTCATGAAAGTCCCTGGTAGAATAAAGAGTTCTTAGCTCCCTAAAAAACTCGAGCATTTCTCTGTAGAACCTTGGTAGATCGAGTAAATACTTGACATTGTAATTGCAGTTAAGAAGGAATCTCAGACCTCCTCTCTTTCTAAAACAATAGTCTGGTAACGTCTTCCAATTCTGATTTTGACAGTTTAAAAGCCTAGGAATCCAAGCTAAACGTAACGATTTTATCATTGTCTCAACATCAACCATACGTAGTCCACCTTTGACATATTCCTGGTAAAGTCCAGCTCTTCTAATTTTGTCACGCTTATTTTTCCATAAGAACCAGAAAAGGCGTCTTTTAACATTATCTATGACATCGTTTGGAACGTCTATATTGGATATAGAGTAAACATGAGACGAGATCCCTAGTGCTTTAATTATTAGAACCCTTCCAAACAGTGATAAGTCTCTGGATCTCCAAATATCAAGATTCGTTTGGAGTTTTTGGATTTTAATTTTAAAATTTAGTTCATCATTACCTTTAGAATCATACGATAAATATATTCCAAGGAATCTGGTCGGGCAATGAACCCACTTAAGACTTAATGGTTTATTACGATTATTAGCCCACTTGCCTAACCACATAGCCTTTGTTTTTTCAATGTTTAAACGTAAGCCAGATATTTTCCCAAATTCTCCTAAAATAATCAATGCCTCCTCAACCGAACCCACGTCTGCACAAAAAAGATTAGTGTCGTCTGCAAACTGGCTCAATTTAACTTCGTGATTACAGAGGTTGATGCCTTTCACATTGTCAGACTGCCTAATTTTGTTGGACATTAGTTCTGCCGTCAGAATAAAGAGAAAAGGAGATAAAGGGCAGCCTTGCCTCACACCCACAGAGGGTTTAATCCAGTTAGTAGCGAAACCATTGTTTAGGATTGCGCTTCCAGTGTCTTTGTAGAAGACCTCTACCCACCTGCTTAAGTTCGTCCCAAAGTTATAAATCCTGAGAGCATGTTGTATCAGTGACCATTCTAAAGTATCAAAGGCTTTGCGAAAGTCTAATGAAAGGAGAATCCCTGTAGTTTGATCCCTTTTTGTTTGTTCCATTAAATCACTAATAAGTCTTATATTCTCTCCGATGTATCGACCTTTAACAAACCCAGTTTGGTCCGAGTGTATCAACTTAGGTAATAAAGGTTCAATTCTCTTAGCTATAGCCTTTGCTGCTACTTTATAATCCACATTTAAGAGGGTGATTGGTCTCCAATTTTTAAGATCTGCCAAGGATTCCTCCTCTTTTGAAATTAAGGTTATCACACCTCTACGCTGGGAAATGGATAATTTACCTTTCTCATGAGCAGTGTTCAAAGAATCCACCAGATCGTTTCCTAGGATATCAAAAAAGCATCTGTAAAATTCGACTGTAAATCCATCTTCACCAGGCGATTTTCCGTTGCTAAAGGACTTTAATGTATCTTTACATTCTTCAAATGTTAGGATTCCTTCCAGTTCATCTTGTTCATCATTCAGTAATTGAGGTGTCGTTAAATTTTGAGTGAACTGATCGGACTCAGACTGCGCTCCCGATATCTTTGATGTGTAAAGGTCTCTGTAGAAACCTTCTATTGCGGACAAAATCTCTTTGTCGTTGTATATAAATTCTCCGTTTTCCAATTCAAGCTCGGAGATTGCCTTCTTGTTTTAATTTGTTTTCTCCAGATTGAAGAAATAAGAAGTCGGACGTTCTAATAGTTTCGTTACTTCAGATTCTCGCTTATTTATTAATTTACACTTTCCTTTTGTGAACGCAATGGTGACCGATCTGATCTCCATTTTTAACAGTTCCCAGAATAACCGTTTGTCTTCCACGTTTTTAAGTTTCTCTCGTAACTTCGGGTATATCTTCCGTATGTTTTCAACATATTCCTTGTCGTCCAGCAGTGTGTTATTAAATTTCCAAAACCCCGGCCCCCTCGAGGTGTTTTTTGGCAGATCTAGTGACATGTGGACTGTTTTGTTATCTGGAGCGATTGAAGCCTGGATATCTTCTGTTTTAACATACTTTTTCAGCTCTTTCGATACTAAAAAGAAATCAATCCTTGATTTTACATTCAAAGCTTTTGATGTGTAAGAAAATTTGTTTGTGTTGGGGTATTGTTCCCTTTGAATATCAATGAGATCAAACATATCCATTGTTATTAAAATTGCATTTCTAAAGTTCGTAGCTTTCCATGCCAATCCACCTTTTTTGTCTTTTTTTGTCAAGGTACAGTTCCAGTCTCACCCTATAATTAGCGTTGTAAGTTCTGATTTGTCGATCAAACAATTATTAAGCTCTTGTATAAATTGCAATTGCTCGTTTGGATTGTTTGGGGCATAAATGTTACACAATGACAGCCTAAAACATGTGAAGCTCACTGTAATTAAGGTTATTCTACCATGGGTGGCAGAAAAAGAAAACTCTATTTTTGTATTCACTGATGGGTTAATCAAAATGCACACTCCTTTGCTATGACGGCTCCCATGAGAAAAAACAATTTGCCCTCCCCATTCATTTTTCCAAACAGATTCATTGTTAACCTCTGAATAGGTTTCTTGTAAAAAATTGAAAGAGGCTCCCTGTTCTTTTAAATAAGAGAATATGCTCCTTCTCTTTGTTGGGTCCCTAAGACCACGAACATTGAGCGACAAACATTTGCATTTTTTCGTGCTCAATCGGATTCATAAATACCAAAGCTGCAGCAATGAATAAAAAAAAAAAATTTCGATTTACGACCACTGACCTTAGGAAAACAAACAAATAGAAAAAAAAAAAAAAAAAAGATACTCAATTCTAATTAGGAGTGCCCCTCTGCGTCCTTATAGCAAGATCTTCCCTCCATGAAACTCAAAGATTATCTAAGTCCTCTACACTGTAAATTCTTACCGGTGCTCCTGAGGGTGACGTTTTTACAAATACCTTTCTGTCCATAGTCCACACACTAAGTAATAGTCCCTCCTTTCTCATATCATTAGCTCTCTTCACAATACTTCGACGATATGCTGTAAGATTTTCATTTAGAAAAAGACTATTCTCTCCGCCGATTGAGGAGGCGTAACTCGTTGTTGGAAAGAGATCAGATACTTTCAGATTCTTTAACTTAACACGCTCTTTGTATAAATTAGATTTCACCTTGTGGCTGACAAATTTAGTGATTATTGGAGAGTTATGAGCCTTTAGCTTGTGTGAAATCTTGATGTCCTCCGCTTTAATCGGGACATGTAAGACTTCTCCTAGCTTTAAAAATACCTCTTCGGTGCTGGTATAAGCATTCGCAGGAACTCCATGAATTTCAAGCGAGTTTTTTCTTGTATATTGTTCTAGGTCATCCAGTTCTTCGCTTAATCGTTTCGACTCTTCGATTTCATCTTTCAGCTTTTTCTTTGTGGCATCAAGTTCTTTTTTAAGTGCTAGATTTGCATTCATGGAAGCTTCAAGTGTAGATTTCATCTTCTCCAAATCCCGTTTCTGCGATTGAAAAGCCGCCTTAAATTGGGCGATTTCTTCCTTCAGGTTTAGGTTCTCGTGCTGTATTCCAGTTACTTTAACTTGTATATCGGCCAATATGTCCTTTAACTCAGCCAGACTAGGCTCGGGAATTGCGTTGTTTGGTGTTTTTGTTTCATTGTTTGCCGCCATGTTGACTCGCCTCGCCTCGTTCAAGACGCCTTCGTCTTCGAGTGATCCTCGAGCACCACGTTTATTTTTGCGACCGTTTCTAGTCATCAGCTTGGAAAACTACGGATACATACCAGTAGAGGACGAAAAACAGTTCATAATATTAGCGATGTTGTTTTGAAGGGAGGATTTTTGCTCCGCCTCAAAATGTGTGTCCGACCAGGTCGGATCCACGCATGCTCTCCCTCGAGACCAAACAATAAGCTTAGCGTCATTGCTATGGCCTAGAGTCTCAAATATTTCCATTACTTTACAGGGTAAACGAGTACTTGGAGGCAAACATTACCCACCTCCTTGTTGATCCAGACGAAAATGTCATTTATTTATACCAGGCGTAAAAGACGACTTCTCGGTGGTCAGGATAATTCTACTAATCCAATCTTACCTCCGGTCGACGAGCCACCTCACAACACAAAGAAGGTAGCTTTTCCTGCAAATGGATGGGGAACGTCTCTGGAAAAAAGTCCACTGTTTACCCGTGCAGAAATGGATCGTCATATTTCCAAATCAGGGAAAAAGCACAATAACAGCGCAGATAATCACACGTTGCCCACAGGAATGCGGAAAGCGAAGGGTTTTCTTGCTGATGAATACCTTCATGAGATACAAACCTATCACGATGAAAGGTATTTCTATTATCGCGCCAGGTGTTTTCACAGTTTCAAAACTCGTGAAGAGCCACATAATTTGAAACTTGCACTTTGTATTGTTTCTGGAGAAGTCGAGCATGCATATTGTGGGCCGAGTTGTGCAGCTGGAAAGTCAGGATTCTGCAACCATGTCCTGGCTTTCATGATGAAAGTATGTAAATACTCATTGTTTAACTGTAAGGATGTTCGGGACCTGAGAGATGAAGAAGATGAAAACCCGAGTACAGCATGTACTTCTGCCTTGCAGAGCTGGCACCGATCAAGACTTGACGGGATCCATGCCCAGCCTGTTATGGAAGTAGTGATTTCCAATCCAGTTAACAGTGCTGATAAAAACAAGAAGACTGGGGTGACTTGCCTACTAACCGAAGAAAGGAGAGGAGAAAGTGACACTAATGGAAAACTTAAAAATTTAATTGAATCTCTTGAGCAGCATAGCTTAAAAATTGGTATTACACAAGTTGTCGACACTGCTAGTCTTGATACTTTGCCTACTGTGGACACTCGCTTTGGAAAATGTCCAGTTGGTTCATATGGATCATACCAGCTATCCTTCACAGAGTCTAATTTCTCTTACATAAGCTCGTTTGATGGATCTCAAGAGGTTGCACACTGCACAGCAACTGAATTCCCCGCTTACCCCTCTTTTCTTTTGGATGAATGTAATGGCTCTTTAGTTCCACCAGACAATCTAACTGAGAAAGAGCAGGAACTGCTAAGGAGTCTTAATGTAAATGTTATCAAGGCCAACAAAATAGAAGAAAAGACAAGAGAGCAGGCGGAGTGTGTGGAATGGATGCAAGAACGCAAAAACAGATTTACCGCATCTAACTTTGGGAAAATTTCAAGGAGGCAAAGGAACTATAAGAAGTTTGTTGAAGAGCTTTTGGCGCAAAAACCGATTTCTGCTGCGGCATTGGAACATGGCAAAATATATGAACCAGTGGCCTTAAAAGAATACGAGAAATATCTGCGTAAAGTGGGAAAGCCTGTTAAGGTACTCAAAAGTGGTCTGTTTGTGTCACCTAAAGTTCCAATTTTAGGTTGTTCACCTGATGCTAAAGTCATTGACTTGAGCTGCAAAGACAGCTTTGGAATTGGGAAAGTGAAATGTCCTTCTTCTAAATTTAATGTTACACCCCTTGATGCTTGTGACGACCCTGGCTTCTTCATGGAGAAGAAAGATGGAAAACCCACATTGAAAAAAGGACATGTCTATTACGACCAAGTACAAGGACTTATGGGACTAACTGGTGCCCAGTGGTGCGATTTTATTGTTTATACAAGTAAAGGACTTAGTGTGGAGAGGATCAAGTTTGATGAAGATCACTGGGATACCCTCTGCGAGAAACACTGTCATTACTACTTTGAATATTTCCTTCCTGTAGCTGCTCTGTAGAAAACTAGAACATTTTACAAGGCGAAAGAGTTTTTCAAGGCTGAGTTTGTGGTGTTGCATTCTCATTTACTATTATTACAATCACTATATGGACAACACTTTAATTTAGATTCCACAGAATTTCTGTACTAGTTTTCAATAATACATATGTCATTATAGCAACAGGCATGAAGTACATGTAGCAGGAGAATATAATTTAATTGTTTTGTCTGTTTAGCTACTTCATGGAGATGCCTTGACTACAGTTGTGTCTTTGTGAGAGAAGGGTGAGGGGAGAGGCTATCACAGAATAATTAGCACATAATAACCCTGAAATATTCTGAAAGTGTAAATCAATGAAAACAACAATTGGCAAGAGGAGTATAAAACTAAGGTTTTACTGGAGACAGAAGTCTATTTCCAAATCAGTTTTTTTCGGTTTTAAAGGATAACAAAAACTATTCACTAATAATACTGTTTTGGAAATTACAGAGCATAGCACACACTGCCCACATTTGATTTACAACCGTAAAGTTGGTGAATGGAACCACACTGTCTTATATGTGAAAATTTTTAATTTTGTTTATTGCCCTTTCCACATGAATGCGAAGGGCAGCAATTGATTGTGTCTCTACCACTTCCTCAGGGCTCATTTGCCCCTTACTTCCTAGAAAGGGTGGTATATTCAGGGAAACTCCAAGGGGCAACAGATCCTCTACTGTAAATCCCTTATCTGCCATGACAGCATCTCTTCGGTTGAATGGTAGCTTTAAAAATCCAGATCTTGTTACTATCTCTCTATCAGAGAGGTGGCCAGTGTAGAGCTGGCTAACAAAAGTTAGAGCACCTCCAGGTGATATGCCAACCAAACTCTTAAGTGTTGTGTGGTTTTTATATGAACTAAAAAGTTCACTGTTCAGGCGCATGCTCTTGGGCATCTGACAGCGGATCTCAGTGCAGTCAATAATTACTCTGGTTGATGGATATCTCTCTTTAAAATCAGCTGGCATGTGTTTGTCAATTTGAACCCTTGATGGCCACACTGGAATTGTGCTAAATTTTAAATACATAAAATTTATCCATGAAATTGTTACTCTACTGACAGTTGTCTGTGAAATTCCATACAAATGGGCCAAATGATCTTCTTTAAATCCTTGCCTCAGTCTGCAAAGGGTTAAAAAATATTCATCCTTCGGAGTTAAATGTCTAGGTCTGCCCTGTTTGGGGGCATCCTCATCATACCTGTTATTCACTGTGTCTGACTCATCGGATTGTGAATGCCAGTAAATTATGTTCTCCCCATTCCTTCCAGGGTCCAGGAATGCAAAAACACTTTCATATACACTTCTGTTTGGAAATCCTGTATAGAAAGCCACATCTTTAACAGAATCAAACAGGTCTACATGAAATACCCTTGCCTATAAAACACTGTTCCGGCGTGTCAATTCTTCAACTTCTGATTCTAAATTTTCTTGTCGAACCTTTACTTTACAGAGTTCTTGAACCAGCCGTTCGTTTTCCACTTTAAGGTCGCGGCTTATATCTTGTAATTCTTAGTCGTCTATACAAGGCTTGGAATATGTGCTGGTTGATGTAAGAACCTGACATTCAGATTTCTGTGCTGTAATGCTGACATCGCACGTGGAAACATCTTCAGCGTTCGTGGTTGTGGTTTTTGCTGCGCTTTTTCTCTTAATTGGGCTTCTTCTCGTCGGTGCCTTATGTTTTACCGTGGATCCCTTTTTCCAAGGAAATCGAGACGGCACTGCAGTAGCTAGTAAAGTACGCTTACGACCTGCAATTGCTTTGACAATATCTCCTGGCTTAAAATGCCTCGAGCAAACTTTCGTGTGCTCGGTCACTTTAAAATGTTCGCCGACATCTCTTCGTATGGCGGCTATCCATTTCATGAACATATCTCTTTCCTTAACTTGGTCAGGAAACTTAAGAGTGCCTGACTGTAACTTTCGAGAATCGCTGGCCAAGCTTGAAAAATTGAAACTCCTGATAATTTGCCTGAAGTTTACTTTTGGGGAACTATCTTTGAAAATATTATTTGAATGTTCTGGAAATTTTTAGTTTTCGAGAATTTTGAAGAAAACGAAATAACGGGTTTTGCCTCATTAGTTATGCACAAATGTCACTCAAAATTAGCCAAGTTCAATACGCTTGTGTTGAAACAGTACGCAACACTAGAAAGCGAGATCGGTTTTGAATAAGAGCATAACTCACCTACTTTCTATCAATGGGACCTATGTAAACTTTTGTTCAACTTTGAAGGGTTTTATGGCTCTTTGAAAAATTGACATTTTGAGGACTTCGCGATGAGGCGAAAATTGAGTAAGTTTGAAGGTTTAAAATGCATCTTGGTATGTCAGGTATCGACTCGAGAGGAACATTGTGATGAAGCTTAGGTCTTCGTCTTTAATAATACGAAATAAAAAATCTGGGCAATCGATGCACGCGCTGACGAAAACCAGAGTTAGCGAGGCTTCGTTAACAAATTTGCATAATTCGCAACTTATGAGAAAATGCTATGTTGTGGCGACTCGGTGAAAACATTGACCCAGGCTATCTTCAAATGGTCATTTTACCTCATATTGCATTTGTCTGTTTCTCTTTCTTGTTTAATAACGTGGTAGAAAAGGTCTGGACAAAAAAAGTGCGTAATCGGAAAAGAAAATATTTGCCAAATTCTGGTGGGAAATTTGCATAATGCAAATCTCCCAATAAATCTTTCTGCAGCCAAAGGAATCTGATTGGGAAGGTTTCGTTAAGATACTATTTGACCGAAACACTCCATATAAAAGGCGTCAAAACAACGTTTAAGAATCTGATTTCAACATTTCAACAAATAATTGTCGAATCTTTATAACCTTTAAATTATATTGTCAAACTGATACTCGCTATTGCGTTACCTACGTCACGTCATTAGCTGTCGATATGTTTTAAAAGATGCCCACAAACCAACTTGTGCTGGGAAATCGCCATTTACAACAACTAGAAAAAAGACCTTTCTCTACTGGCATTTGAGCGGTTTTGATAAAAATAAAACGTTCACATGACACTGGAATACACGCTTGTCATTAAGTGGGAAAGTTAGACATAGATCAGGGTCATCAAAGTGAATATTATTAATTAAATAAAGTTTGTTTACTGAAATGCTTTTTCAAATAGCTAGTCCAACCTTTTTCAGTGGCCTTCCAAATAATGATCACCCAGAAGCGGGTCATTAAACAAAACCCCTCTCTGTTCGTGTTGTTTGATACTGTACCTTCGCAAGTGACTGAAAAACAATGTAAGCCGGCACGCCATATTTTAACGTAATACTGGTATGAAATTTCACACATACACGGATACACGCTTCAAAACCTGTGTGCCAATATCTGTTTAACAAAATAATAACCTATCTACAGTCCACATATGCTGTAGGGCATGCATTTATCTTTGTCGAATGTCAACAACAGAAACACGGGTATGTATCTCAGTGACCCTGTCTACTGCATACATCATGGGTAACCGAAGCTCTATGACCTTTGTTTGACCTTTGTATTGTCATGTCACGATGAGTGTTACGCAATGGCGTAAATTATTAGGGTTTGTATGGGAATTTACGAATGTGTTTTGGAGTCGAAAATAAAGGGCATAAATTGAACAAAAATAGCTTACCTTGTCTCCTTGATCTCTTGCCAGTGTTTGTGCGCCATTTTGGCCATTTCAGTACGATTCCAGTGGGGTTTTAAAGGTTTGCTGAACATTTTCCTTGCTCTATATCCTGCTATATATGTCCCCAAAAGGTTGATCACTTCAGTAGCAACGTCAACAATGCGGTCATTATAAAATCTGAGTCGCAGACAAAGGACTGCGGACCACGGACTGGGTATAAAAGAGAAACTAAGGTAAGTGGAGGACTACGGACTACAGACTGGGTTTAAAGGAGAACTGAAGTCTGAAAATCATATCTTTCTTGTATTTATTCTCAGTAAGTTTAAGATGTATCAAATCAAGTTTCGGTAGTTGTTTTTGGCTCTTTATTGTTTTTTTTTTTTTTTTAGAAACAGACAAGGACTGGGAATAAAATAGCGAGGATCGACAGTGCAAACATAAAATCTTGCTTTATCTCAGTGAAACAGCTGGATTTTTAATACGCGCTGAAGAGAGCCGTCATTTTAGTTTTTAGCATTCACCTCAGGGTTCGATATGGCGAAAACTGGCGTGATTAAATGCGCAAAAGGATGTTTGATGATCATTGATCGTGATCAGCCAATGAGCCCACGTGCACAATCATGTAGATGTCATACATAGACACGCATGCAGTAGACATTGCGTATCACTGAGATAACCATGTTTCTGTTGTTGATATTCGACAAAGATAAATACATGCCCTACAGCTAATGTAAACTGTGGGCGTGCAGTCAGTCCATAGTCCGTAGTCCATAGTCCTCCCATCCCAGTACTAACTTTATGCCTCTTCCGTGGTCCACAGTTCTTCCTCTGCGACTTGTGTTTTATAATGACCGCGTTGTTAACGTTGCAATTTATTTCAAAGAATACTATTGCTACCGAAGTGACCACGATTTTGGGGATATATAGCTATAGTAGGATACCGTATAGAGAGAGGAAAATTTTCAGCGAACCGAAAACCCACTGGAATCGTACTGAATTATGGCCAAAATATGGCACACAAACCCTGGCAAGATATCAAGGAGACAAGGTAAGCAATTTTTGTTCAATTCATGCCCTTTACTTTCGACTCCAAAACACGTTCGTAAATTCCCATACAAACCCTTACAATTTACGCCATTGCGTAACACTCATCGTGACATGAAAAAATAACGGGGAAACAAAGATCATAGAGCTTCGGCTACCTGTAATGTATGGAGTAGACATTGCGTGTCTACAGTGTCACTGAGATACGTGTTTCTGTTGTTGACATTCGACAAAGATAAATGCATACCCTACAGCCAATGTGGACTGTAGGTAGAAACTAAGTTATTATTTTGTTAAACGAAAATTGGTGTACAGGTTTTGAAGCATGTATCCGTGTATGTGCGATATTTCATACCAGTATAAATTACGTTAAAATATGGCGTGCCGGCTGACATTGTTTTTCAGTCGCTTGCGAAGGTACAGTATCAAACAACACGAACAGAGAGTTTCTTTGACTGACCCACTTCTGGGTGATCATTATTTGGAAGGCCACTGAAGAAGGTTGGACTAGCTATTTGAAAAAGCATTCCAGTATCAAACTTGATTTAATTAAAAATATTCACTTTGACCGACCCTATGTTCAACTTTCGCATCTCATTTGACAAGCATGTATCTTTTAAACGTGATTCAAGCGTCATGTGAACGTTTTATTTTTATCAAAACCACTCATATGCCAGTAAATAAAAGTCTTTTTTCTAGTTGTTGTAAATGGCAATTTTGCAGCACAAGTTGGTTTGTGGGCATTATATTGTAAGACATATCGACAGCTACTGATGTGACGCAGGTAACGCAACAGCAAGTATCAGTGTGGCACTATTACTTTAAAGGTTAAGATTCGACAATAATTGGTTGAAATCAAATTATTAAACGTTGTTTTGACTCCTTTAATATGGAGTGTTTCGGTCAAATAGTCTCTTAACGAAACCTTCCCAATCAGATTCCTGTGCAGAAAGATTTATTAATGCAAATTTCCCACCAGAATTTGGCAAATATTTTCTTTTCCGATTACGCACTTTTTTGTCCAGACCTTTTCTACCACGTTATTAAACAAGAAAGAGAAACAGACAAATGCAATATGAGGTAAAATGACCATTTGAAGATAGCCTGGGTCAATGTTTTCACTTAGTCGCCGCAACATAGCATTTTCTCATAAGTTGCGAATTATGCAAATTTGTTAACGAAGCCTCGCTAACTCTGGTTTTCGTCAGCGCGTGCATCGATTGCCCAGATTTTTTATTTCGTATTATTAAAGACGAAGACCTAAGCTTCATCACAATGTTCCTCTCGAGTCGATACCTGACATACCAAGATGCATTTTAAACCTTCAAACTTACTCAATTTTCGCCTCATCGCGAAGTCCCCGAAATGTCAATTTTTCAAAGAGCCATAAAACCCTTCAAAGTTGAACAAAAGTTTACATAGGTCCCATTGATAGAAAGTAGGTGAGTTATGCTCTTATTCAAAACCGATCTTGCTTTCTAGCGTTGCGTACTGTTTCAACACAAGCGTATTGAACTTGGCTAATTTTGAGTGACATTTGTGCATAACTAATGAGGCAAAACCCGTTATTTCGTTTTCTTCAAAATTCTCGAAAACTAGAAATTTCCAGAACATTCAAATAATATTTTCGAAGATAGTTCCCCAAAAGTAAACTTCAGACAAATTATCAAGAGTTTCGATTTTCCAAGCTTGGCCAGCGATTCTCGAAAGTTACAGTCAGGCACTCTTAAAGTAAGAAATCTTTTCTCCATCTTTTACATAAACTTTCTTTTTGCATTCAGGAACACAGCAATTTTGAGGCATTTTCTCCGAATTTCTCACGTGTGCGTGATTAGCATTTGTAAACAGAGAACCGGCCCTTGATGCCTCGTTATCATGCTACTCTCCCCAGATCGTCTCGGGCGGTCGCCATTTTGGAATAAGGCGTATGGTTTTTTAACCATTGAGTTGTTGCAGAAAAGATCTACCCATGGAGTTTCTTTTGGTACCAATCCCCCCTCCCCCCCCCAAAAAAAAATTTCTATCAAAAGTGCCTGGTTATCCCTCCCCTGAGAATCTCTTTTGACCCTACCGGAAAAGGGCATTGCTACATGTATTTCTAGAGTCAGAGACTGGGAAAAAAATCAAAGTAAACATTTGATAATCACCATTTTGCTTCTCCTCCAAAATCTCTGTAAAGATTGGAAGCTCTTTGTCACCTTCTAGGCTATCTGAAAGTGAAAAGAGGAGAAAATATGAGAAATACTCCTAAAGCTGCTGTTACACGTTGAAACTGTTAGCTGAAAATTGTGTGCAACAGCGCTGCCAATAAAGTTTCAGCAGGCGTTGCACCGTGTAACATAGTTTGGTTTTTTTTGGCGAGACAAGTTTCATGAAAAGTAGAACCGCTTTCTCCTTCCGCAATGGCTCGCAACGGTTGTAGTGGTGAAAAAACAAGAATTTCACTGTGTAACACTACTTTGTGAAACTTGTTTCGCAGCGGGGTTGCACACAAGTTTCAGCTAAAAGTTTCAACGTGTAATGGCAGCTTAAAGCTTTCCCATAATTTCATTTTCCCCTAAAGAGTTTGGCAAAAAACACTATTTCTAGCTGTCTGAGTCACTGTCTAGTCCCTATCTAGTAGGTAAAAAAACCTATAGTGTGTTACAAGTCAACCACAATACTGAGTTTCATTCCCATTGGTAATTAACTAGCTAAAGCCTCTTAAGTTAAGCCATATGAAAAAGCACAAAGTTTGGAGTTTCAAGGTTGAAACTATCAAGGTATACAACTGTTTCAGTTGTGAATGTTGTAGACACTGATTCAGATGAGTCTACCTAATGTTCATCAATTTACTTTCTGAGAATTTGTTAATTATTAGCAGATCTACACGTAATTTGAAAGAAATCTTGGGGCTTATTGCTATTAATAGCTTCATCAAGCCAGCCACCCAACTTTGCCACTGCCCTGCTCACATCCCCTCCAGAGGACTCCCAGGCTTGTTTGCACTGCACTAAGTCATGTACCGGAAACACTTCATTCAATAGCATCCATGGCTCCTACATAAATACAGAGATTAATCCAAATCCATGAAGGAAATAGATGATGTGCTTGCTTCATGGCAACAAATTAATATTTGTTATTGGCAAGCCTGTTCAGAAAAAGACATACCCAGAGAAAGTACTTAGTGAAAGCCTAAAGGGTGATTGAATAAGGGTGCCCAGACTATCAACAGGATGTGTTCTTGAAATTTATTGTTCATTATTGTTATGATGATAATGATGATGGTTACAATGTGTTATGGCTATTTTGGGGTATAGTTGTTTATCGGTGATGACAATCAGACTTACCTTTCTTGAGGTGGTACATGTACCCGTTGAAGTGACTTTGCTGAAAATAAAAGTTACATGCTATGTAAAGTGTAGTCAAACAAACATCTTGAGTACCCAAGTGCTATTATGCACTGCTGCAAGCAGTTCTTATTTTGTGTCTAATAAAAATTGTCAGTGCTGCCTATCAAAGCAGAACAGCTATATGTTTATATTTTACACATTTCTCCTGGTAGGCATTGTAAATTAAAATTAAGTGCTGTTTGAAAATCAAATAAAGGTGAATTTGGGTTTGCGGCGATGCACTTGCATTGGAGATTTTCGTTTTGACAATTGACACTACACATTCACTGGACCAAGTGGTTTGCAGTTTGACAAATTTACTTACATGAATATTTTTTGTTTGCAATTAATGAAGAGGATGTTTTTTTTCTGCAATTTTATAGAACCATTCTGAAAGGGAACCTTACACAAATTATGTTTTCTTAACAGCATTTACCCTTGTGCATCTTGTTGCACTTTGGCTTCGCATTCCTGAAAATCTTCAACCTACAAGTACAATTGATTTATTAGAAATTTAAAACATAATAATTACAATTGCATTTTGATAACCTCTTGGCTATAAACTGCATTAAAATAATATATTAATAAATCATTCAAAATGCTTGGTTCACTGTAAAGGTCTCAGAGATTACCCCAAAAAAGTTGGCAAAAGCACTTACTTGTGGTCCATCATCTCTGTCAACCACACCTCTGAAAAACAAAAACTCTTTTGACTTTTGAACTCTGTTCATTTTGTTTTGTTACATGTAACTTACAACAACATTGTGTAACTGTTATTTTCAATCTTGATTGCAAAAACCATGTAATGTGCTAACCACCAACTGTCAAATGTTAAACTACTTGGGAAAAAATGTTTACCAACATAACTCAAAGCAAACTGTTAATAAAAAATAACACTGTGATAAACACCACAGCATATAAAAGAAATGTATAACATTATATGTTCAAGGTATAGGTGTATCCACACATTCTGGTCATTATCTGACACTAACATTAATATACCCAGGATGCAATATGAGTTTAGTTTACCTTGAGGATCCACGTCTGCATTGCTGTTGGTGGTCTCTAACCATTGCCATGAGAATAGAGAGTCCACAATTTACACAATCTACCTTTGGGGTAAGTCCAACCTACAAATAGATGTTTCATTTTATTTTCATTTTGTGTACATTTTATGGTCAAACAAGAAAAAAAAAAGTTAATTACACTGGTCCCGTAGTAAAAGGTGAAACAAGAACACATTTTTCTGTGGTGCTACTAAGAATAATAGCTAAATATTAAGCATTTGCCTGGACTGCATGAGTGTTAATTACTTCTTGTTTCAATGGACTCTCATCTAAATCCGTGCGGATGTAGGCCACAGCCTGACCAAAGCGCTCCCGCAAATGTGGCACTGTATACCCAAAGGCACTAGGATAGACTAGAGACAATTCTCTCTGTCCACCTCCTCCTCCATCAGCACCGAGAAATTTGAACCCGCCGGCTTCATTTAGCTTTGGAAAATGATTTTCCAGAGCTGTACTTAGTTCTTTGTGGCTTGCATTCTCTTGAACTGCAAGTCGTGCCTTTCCAAGACCAGCATCTAAAAGTTTATTAAGCCTGGCCCTTGAGGGGGTAACATTTTCATCTTGTCTGGCCAAGACACAGAAGTCGTGCGTCCAGGTCTCCTTGGGGGTAAAAGATGCTTTGGCTGGAACATATCCTGTCAGCTTTTGCCTCGGGGGGGGGGGGGGGATTGAGTAGTTGTGCGGGAAGAGCACATCCCTAACCCTAAACCTAACCCTAACCCTAACTCTAACCCTCTAGACCTAAATCCTGAACCTTGACCGCAAATCCTAGTAATTTAATTTGCTTATAGGCTGAACCCCAGGGTTGCATAACCCTGACCTTAACTCTAATTGTTCAACCCTCAATTTTAAACTTAAGGTTTACGTAAAATCAACCCCTGACATTTAGTTTGTTTAAAAGACTGAACCCTCGAGCGCGGTTCAGCGAGGTACAACCCCCTGACTTTATGCGTTTCAATATGGAAATTTTTTTAAGATTTGACTCACCAAAAATTCCTTTCAGTGGAGAGGCGCTGTCAAGTTCATATCAACTTCAAACGGAAACCAGGCTTGTCGAAAATTCTCTATTGGAAAGGTTAAAAAATCGAAAACAATTAGTGTATCTGTGCTGGCATGGGTAATTTGCACATGTCAAATCAATAATAGGCCGTAACTCTAAAATTTAGTTTGCCCAATAGGGGTTGTATTCAACCCTCAATTTTAATTTTAAGGTTTGATGTACCAAAATTCCTTTAGTGGAGAGAGACTGTCATATCAAATTCAAGCGAAAACCAGGCCTGTCGAAAATACTCTATTAAGGTAAAAAACAAAACCAATTAGTGCATTTATGTCAAATCAATTAAAGGCCGGTTAAACAAAGACAGATTCAGAGATTTGACTTACCAATTCGTTGTGTCAACAATTCCGCGTTCAAAGAAAACGAGCTTAGGCCGCACGGTGAAAGAAATCAGGGTCTATAGCGTACGGGGAAAAAAACGACAATTAGTTCATTTGCACTGGCCACTTCAATTAAAGGCCAGTTCATTTCCTTTTCCTTAGAACCTAACAAATAACTGGGCACAGATTCGTGTTTGCTTTAAACGTCAAGGGGCGATGTTACTTTGAATGGCCCTAAACCACAAGCCATGAAAACACGCAAGTTTGGGACTAAGACAGCCTTTATTGATACTAAGTTAATAATTAACATTCCATATAAAATCTAAACTTGACTAAATTACACTCCAGCAAAACAAATTAAGACAATATAAAATCAATAAAGACAATTAACAATAAAACACGATGCACCCGGCTGTCTATGTATAATACGGGAGAACAGGTAGATAAGCTACAATAGTATATGGAAAATCAAGATATCCGGGAGGGCGGGGAGGGAAAACTACTTCTAATCAACTACTAAGTTGTACTGCATGCACGCTAGCGATAGCAATAAGCAAGTGACCTGGAAAAAGCTAACACAGCTCCTAATCTAGATTATTAGGCAATAGTACTTTAACTAGCACGCTGTACTTGTCTAGTACCTACTATCTCACGTGACTTGCTAGAGACAGTAAAAATACAAGGAACAATGAAACCTGTAATAGCGTGGCACTAAGACTGTCTGAGTCCCATACCCCATGTTTGAGATTTAGACGGGCATCAACTGAGCTGATGCTACCCCTAAAACACAAGCCATGAAAACACGCAAGTTTGGGACTAAGACAGCCTTTATTGATACTAAGTTAATAATTAACATTCCATATAAAATCTAAACTTGACTAAATTACACTCCAAACCCAAACTGTGGAGGTGGTAGAGTGGAGGAATTATTGTTGATTATAGCCTTGGCAATAACATTAACTGATTGCAATCTAATGGTGAGTGGCACAGTAAGATATAGGAGCACGGCATCCGAATGCCAGTCACCCAGCATCTTGATGAGCTCTATAGGCACACCCGCTTGAAAAGCAAAGGAAGCCCACCCCTGCGGAATGAATGGCAGGCATAATCTTTGGCTGGGAGATTCAAGGACTGAAGAATTGCACGTAGTTTGCGGAGGAACAAAGGGTAGGAAAAAACTTTAATTGCAGGTCAGGTGAATTTAAATATGCAAAAGCGTGGGAGTTGGGAGGTGCATTGCCTGTAAAATACCATGCACGTTTAATGGCCAGCACTGGGCAGAGGGGAGACCCAGGGATAGCAGGAAGGGGAAGTTGTACCACCCGCTCACGAAACTGGATAGTTTTGCTCCAGCGAATAGTAACCAGGGAGCCCCAGGAATAGGTGTGAAAATCTGACCGTAAAAGCTGCTGGGAGGAGTCCAGGGACCCAGGAGATTTAACAAGGAGATGGCTTTTACGAAGCATGCCATAAAAGGACACCAAACAAATGGCCCAAAAGGAGGCATCAATACTAGAGCGCAAGTTGAGTTGAGAATGAATTTGCAGCAACAGGTCAGGCGTTATAGGTAGCTTCTGGGAAGGAGGTTCCCCGTTAACCCGTCTAATGCCAGTAAGGAGGGACTGTAAAGGCCAATTATCCTTGAGGGGATTGGGCAGATTAAATTCCTTATGGAGCACACCAATAATGTTGAGGTAGCCAGGAATTGATGAAGGCTTGAGGGATCTTGCCAAAAAGGCTGCATACTGGCAAAGGTGCGCAGACTGAGCGGGGAGAGGCGGATAGCCCATGCGTGAACAAAATCGGAGATAACTGGTACGGTGAGTACGATATGTGGCTTTAGTGTTGACGGCAAATGTGTGGAAACGGTAATGGTACACCTCTGCTAGGAGCTCCTTGGCCAAATCAGGATCCCGCAAGCCTGGAAAAGAGGAAATTGCAACTGTTTAGGGACATGTGATGCACCAGCAGTGTAGAATCAACCTGTGGGTTGGGATGATCCAGTAGGAGGTGACGGTAGAAGGCCAGGCATTTATCTGGCTGGTGTAAACGAGAAACGGCGTCGGCAATGGTGTTGAGTTTACCCTTAATGTATACTGCTGTGAACCTAAAGTTATAAATAGCCGAGAGCCAAAACAGCTTTCTTAGAAGACACATAATAAGTGGGTGGGCAGTAGTGCCTTTATTGATAATATGAACTGCAGCTACATTATCACAGTGAATAATAACATGCTGGTTTTTCCACAGGTGGCCCCAGCGAAAAGCAGCAAAAATTTGAGCAAGGACTTCCTTATGATTGATATGCAAATCAGCATATGCAGGGGAATCGAGCATGAAGTAATGGTACAGCCAGTCCCCTCTGTAGAAGGCACCGGCAGCTAGCTGGCAGGCATCAGTGTCCACATCTGTGATGGGCTGAGTGCTGAGGAAGGGATGCTGGCCATTAAAGATTTTTAGGAAGGAGTACCACCACTTCAGGTCTTCAGAGAAGTCAGCAGAGAGGCGTAGCTGTGCTGAGGAAGAGGGAAGGGAATTCATCATGTCAATTACTCGTCGTAAAAATGTGCGACCCCCATAGACTACACGGCATGCCCAGTTTAACTTGCCAGCAAGTTGCTGTAGTTGCTGTTTGTTCGCTCTTCGCTGAGTCAAAAACCTGTGCACAACATCATGGAGTTCAGCAAGTTTGGTGGGTGGAAGGGCCATCGTACACTGCTGGGTGTCCAGTTCAATTCCAAGAAAAACCAATTTCTGCGTAGGGGCAACCACCTTGCGCCAGCTGATAGTAAAGCCAAGAGCTTGAAGCAACTGCAACAGAGTGGAATAGGCAACCTGACAGGCTTGCTGTGTAGGGGCAATCACCAAAAAATCGTCAAGATAAACCACGACTGCGTTGAAGCTACGTCGTGCCATCATCCTACGAACGGCCTGCGTGAGACGATGGAAAATTTCTGGGGAACTTTTTGCTCCAAATGGCAAACGAGTGTCATAAAAATATGTAAAATCATCATCCCCTTCGAACTGCCATTTGAGACCGGTGGCTGGAAAATTACTGGGGTGAATAGGGACAGAGCGATAGGCGTGGCGCAGGTCAATTTTTGCCATAAAATAATTAGGCTTGAGAAGCTGTACTGCATCATCCAAAGTTTGAAATTTAAAAGAGGAAGTACTTATGTAATCATTTAATGCTTGTCCATGCGGGCGAGAGCAATCGTGAATTAAGCGAGCTTCTGAAGAATCAGGCTTAGGAATTGCGCCAAGTGCACTAATAATAGCCGGTTTAGTAGGGGTAACCACATAATTGCCCTCTGCGACCTCCTCAGCAATAGTCTGCTCAACTACTGCTTTGACAGATACATTGGTAGCTGACTTGTAATTGTTCATATCTGTTGCCATGAACTGAGTGCCTGTGGGTGCCAATTTAAACCCATGCAAAATGCCATCAGAGAGGAATGTGCGATCCTCATCATTGCTTAATTCTGCCAGCCAAAGATCAGTATTTAGGGGTGTGGAAATAGGTAGTCAATGAGTCCCCGCGGGGGGGAGACTGAAGACCCGGAGGTGGGGTGGGGGTGGCCCGAGAGTCACCCCGATGCGCATAAAAAGGATGCGACTGAGCACATGCCTTCCCATTGATCTTTTTATTGCACACATGTGCAAAGTGACACTCATAAAGATTACAACCCGTACTACGATTGTAGTTCCTACAAATAATTTTACCCTCTTGTGTAGAATTAGCAAGTAGTGACCCGAGGGAGGGGGTGGTAGGACCCAACCTAGAAGGCAATTGCTGAGATGGAGCTGAGATAGGAACTAGCAGGACAGTCTGGAGATGTGGAGAGTCGTAGCTCCAGGGATAATTATATATGGCCTGTAGATGACGAAACTCGTCATCATACTTGAGCACAGAGGCCCAAGTAAACTTACTACTCAGCT
Source organism: Pavona decussata (assembly GCF_977016875.1). Lineage (NCBI taxonomy): Eukaryota > Metazoa > Cnidaria > Anthozoa > Scleractinia > Agariciidae > Pavona > Pavona decussata. The sequence goes on along the minus strand of NW_028145504.1, from coordinate 4,255,543 downwards.
CCATGATTTTTACTGTGTACGCTAAGTAGTGCTGCACATCCGTAGGGGATGGCAGCTTACCTAATTGCAATAAGGTAAAGAAAATTCTGGTGTTGCCAATGACCCACTGAGCTAAGGACACAGAGTCCAACTTAGGCTTTTTGGGCCCGTAGGATACCATTAACTTAGTCAGTCCTACTGCGGAAATTGTTCGCTCATCAATGTTCGGGACTATCTTGTCGATAAAGTCAACTATGCGTAAAATACGCTCACCCTTTGCAAGCTGCGCTGGCTTTAGATACATCAGCGACTCCTGCCATGCGTCAGGCGAAGAAAGAGGACCATCCGGCGAACCGTGTTCAACAGTGGGTTTTTCTGTAGCATTGTTCTGAGCCGCCATGTTCGTTTGGACGCCTGGGAGGAGCCCGTCCAGCGGAGTTTCCGGCGGAGCTTTTGTCTTCGTGTTCGCTGCACTGTTCATCATGGCGGCGGCTACTGGAGTTGGCGATGGAGCAGTCTGCAAAGACGCTAGGCGTTGTTCTGCCTCAGCCACGCGTTGTTGAA
>NW_028145504.1:4225000-4247500 GCF_977016875.1 Pavona decussata | reverse complement strand
ATTTGAGACATCGATATGTCGTGTTCTCTTTACAGTTCCAACAAGCTAACTGAGACATCATCGAACATCAGAAAACAGCACAGCCCGAGAAGTTTGATACTGTAAACATATGAGTCAAGGGCATGTAATACAGTAAGAAGTTTACATCATGATCATGTTGACCTTTGCTCCTGCAAAACATACCAGCCCGAGTGATTGTTTGCTAAAATAGCAGTTAATGAAGTTGGCAAAAAGTGGACTCTACGTAGTTGGTTCACTTCAACTTGGCGAGATGGAGACAAGTAAGGATGTTCTACGAGTTAAATCGTTCGTGAGAGGGTATCACGAGTACAAAGAATTATGGGAACCTAACATTGGTCAAGAAGCGATGTTAATGCGAGAACCTCAAAACAAATGGGACTCTAATGCAGTCGCAGTGGTAGGTGGTGTTGCAAGTGACACCATGGCGAGGAAGCAAGAATTCTCGAATACGGAACCACTCAAACACCCCAACGAGTTTGAACCCGGACGCGAAGAAGTGGTTGGCCATCTTCCTAAGCTAATGGCACTACACGTGACAAAGTTTTTGAAGAGACCGACAAATTCTGGCAAGGTAACAGTTACAGGGTAAAGAGTAAACCGAGGTGCCGGATATGGCTTAGAGCTTCCCTGCGAATACCTCTTTTACGGTGATAAGTTCTCATGTGAGTGGCTGAAGAAAAAAATAGCCAGGGAAGGATTTGATTGTGAATAGCTGTGCTGTGCTTTGTGCAAGACTCTTGAGTGAACTTTGATCGCGGATGATAATAATCCGGCCGGATATTGGTCTAATCGACAGTTTATTGACAGCTTTATTAACCGACTACTGTACTTTCAAGGACGTAATCCAATACTTTATACTGTCAATTCAGTTCGGTGTCCGCTTAATAGAGGTTTTTAACAATAGAAATTAGCCAAATACAATTTATTTTAGTGTCCGCGTCCGCTTAATAGAGGTGTCCGCCGAATAGGGGTTCGTTATAAAGGGAAATATAAGACGTTAATTTCGGGACCCGGCTTAGTGTCCGCTTAATAGAGGGTGTCCGCTTAATTGGGGGTCCGCTTAATAGAGGTTTCACTGTATTTATGACAGTGTGGGGCTCTCTTTTGGTTTTTTTGTCTCTTTTCGTAAACAACTAGTCACAATTCAAAGTCATGTTCTACTTGAGCATTGATGTGACAGGGAGAAATGACAGTCTGATCACTGTTTTAGCTTAATGAAAAAGCCCTTTTGGAGGGAAGATGCTCCCTTGGAATAGTGCCCGTAAATTCTGGTTTAGGCTTGGTCAGGGGAGCACAGAGAGAGAAAAAAAGTAAAATTTATGACAGTGTGAATTTATTTTCAGTGACCAAAGAACATGGCCTGGTGACAATTAGCCATCTCTATTCCTTCTTGTGATGTCGGCACCGAAATCCACCAACAGTTTTGCAGATTCTATTGTAACATCCCTTATGCACTGATACAATGGAGTGTTTCCAGCTTTAATTGAGCTGTTTAAGCAGAGACCTTCCACCTATCATGCCTTACAGGTCGCAGGGCAAGGTGATGGCTATTGGGAAATTCTTTCTTGGGTAGCCAGTAAGAAAAAAGGAAATGGTAACACATATTTTATTAAAGATATGAGAAGAATACACTTTTTAATTTAAAAGACATGTTTGTTTTGTGAATTATAAGAAAGCCAGAAAGAATTGGTTCTTTGATAATTTTTAAGGCCTAGACTTACTCACTATGTTGATCATCTTGACTGATGCAAACTGATTATATTAGAATTATAACTCCTGGGTTGACTGTCTGAATAAATGTTTGGCCTCGTAAGCCATGTGACTTGCTGTCAACTTGCATACATCTGTCCAGAGATACTTTTTTGGCAGTAAATAAATGTTTGTGGTCCCTCCAGGCTAGAATAAAGATTTCAATAGATAGCACCCTTATGATTGAAAACCAGTGTATTGTTCACTTGATAAAGTCTCTCTTTAAACTAACACTGGACAAAATAAGTAGATAAGCTCCAAAAAAAAAAAAAAATTAAACAGGAACCCTGAAATCTTTTTGGCTATGTTCAAAATTAAGTTGTATTTGAAAAGTCCTTTCAAATTCCAAAAATAATGGTCACTTGTGGTGTACATCGAATATAATATATACATTTTAATACCATAAAAACTCTTTTTTAAGCTACCCTGTTTGATGGTTTCAGATTTCAAAATAGTGCCTTTCTGTCTTTTCTCCTGGTTATAAAATACCAATCATCAGAGCTGCTTAATGCCTGAACTCTGTTTACTAGGGCACCAAAACATTCAACAAGTGTTTGGACTTGATTGGTCAGGATAATATTTTACATTTTCTCTTCTAACAACAGGGTTACTGTAATAGGGCTTTTGGGGTAAATAAAGTAGGAATTACAATTAACAAAACTAAGGGGTGAGTGGAAGATTTGCCTTAAAGTGAAATCTGATCATATGTTCATACAAGGAAGAACAAGGCAATTTGCTAGGAGAATTAAGCAGTCAATCAGATGTCACTTAAGGCTTTTTTCCATGCACCCCTTCAATTAACAGTAACTTATTACTACTAACACAGGGACATTTTTGCACAGTTTAAAACTATGCAGAGAAAGCAGAACTTAGCAAGTGCTCATTTCTATCGATTAATGTTTTTTTTTTTTATGTAAAAATTGTAGCATGTTTATATTGCACTTTTACCCGAAAGCCTAAGCTAAGCACTAATTAAGCCTAATTAAGCACCAAATTGGTGCTTAATTATCTCTTTAAAAACGTTGTTCTCCCATTTTTTTATTTCAATATCCCTTGATACAATATGCTTTCCCCGCAAAGTCATAAAGCGTGCAAAAATACTTGCTATTTACTCAATCTTGTACCCAGAGTCCTCATGCTCTGTGGTCAGTGGGTGCCTGGTGCCCACCTGCTGACCAAAACCCCTGAGGACTCTGGGTACAAGATTGGCAGTTACTTTAAAATTACGTTTACTTTATACCCCCCAGTAATAGTTATTTAACCTCCCCTGAAAGAATTCCCACCTCCCCCCTCCCCCCCACCTCTCCCTCCCCTACCCCTTCTCCCACCCCTACCCCCCCCCCCCCTTCCCCAACTCTTTCCTTACTTTCTTTCTGGGCACTCTCGCCTTCTATGGCCCATTTGGTGGCAAAACCAGCATCCTGAAAACAAAGTTAAAAATATATATACAGTCATTTCAACTAACGTTGTCGGTTCAAAGCATGAAGCTAAAAGACAAGACCGAAAGTTTACGTGGGATTTTTATGAATAAATTCATCAAAATCAGTCATGCCTGGAGAAAACAATAGGTTGTAATTAGCAGTAGAATGACCTGCACGTGCAGGGATGATTTTGATGAAGTTATTCATAAAAAATAATCCCACAAAACATTGCGGTCTTGTCTTTTAGCTTGATTTTAATCTGACAACGTTAATTGAAATAGCTGTATATTAAGATTCAGCTTTCTGCATGTAAACTGAGTAGATAAAATATATGGCTCTTGGATGATCTGGCTTCTAAAATAAACCCACCACCTAATTATTCCCCCAATATACACAAAGACCTGCAGACGTCTAGGTCCCCCTTCCCTTTGCGACTTGTGGGTTGTTTCTTAAATGTGCCACAGAGTTGTTAACAAACAAAGGTTGTAAGACAGGGCCTACAGTTTATCAACCTTATTGTGAAATGGTTATTTAAAAGTTAATTCACTTACTGTAATGTCCATGTTGATGTTCTGTAATTCAGAAATAAAAGACACAGTTGTTATTCATTTTAAGACTGTATGTTGGGAGGGATTTATTTTTAATCACTTCACTTGACTTATAATAAACAACTAATGATTGATTGAAGTCTTGTTACCTTGCTTCGTCTTAGGTTCTTCTTCTTTATTCTTGTCCGTAATAACTGTTCCAATGTCTTCTAAAATAATATTTCAAAAAAAGGTTTTTAATAATGTTCTTTTGAAGGAACTAACAAGAGAAAGGTCAGTGGGTATATGCAGAATATCCAGATTCTCTCCTGGTGCCTACCCGCTGACCAAAAACCCTAAGGACTCTGGGTACAAGATTGGCAGTTACTTAAAAAGATTCACAGAGTGAAGTGTTTTTACCTTGCTTCGTCTTAGGTTCTTCTTCTTTATTCTTGTCCGTAATAACTGTTCCAATGTCTTCTAAAATAATATTTCAAAAAAAGGTTTTTAATAATGTTCTTTTGAAGGTTTAACTGTACATATGAGGAACTAACAAGAGAAAGGTCGGTGGGTATATGCAGAATACCCAGATTCTCTCCTGGTGCCCACCCGCTGACCAAAAACCCTAAGGACTCTGGGTACAAGATTGGCAGTTACTTAAAAAGATTCACAGAGTGAAGTGTTTTTACCTTGCTTCTTCTTAGGTTCTTCTTCTTTATTCTTGTCCGTAATAACTGTTCCAATGTCTTCTAAAATAATATTAAAAGAAAGGTTTTTAATAATGTTCTTTTGAAGGTTTAACTGTACATATGAGGAACTAACGAGAGAAAGGTCAAAGATGATCGTTTTACAGAAAAATGACTTATTTATTCTGCATTTTTTTTATAAGCTAGTGATCAGTATTCTTACCAGCAGCGCTCTCTTCTAATTCCAGTTTTGCTACAGAAAAAAAGAAATGAAACAAAGAAATGAAAAAAACTTACTGAACAATTGGGATACTGCGTTAATTTTTATTCAGGAAAATGCGCTCGCGGAGATCTAGAAATGTTTGCTTTAATACTCAGAAAAAAATAATCCCATACCTTTCTTGGGATCACCCTGTTTATCCCTAGAGAGAAAACAAATTTTTAGCTCAAGAGAAATGAAAACTTAACCATTAGGAAGTTCAAATTAGTTTAAACTTACATTTCACCTTGCTCGCCGTTCACCACGGTCATGCGACATTCGATGAAAATTCCCGCCCTTCCTTATAACTGGGTAGCAGTTTTCCCCGCGACACTAGTCCCAGGCCTTATGTATTTTCAAGATGGTGGCTAGTGTGATTTTGCTGTGCAGAACTAGGCTCGACGTTTAGCGCTTATTTACCAGTATCAGGCTACACCTGCCCAAAGAATATATTCTGATCACTTTGCAGACCTAAATTACAGATCGAATTCCACGATTGTGCAGAAAATGGGTCAAGGTAAAGTATCAAGCTACTATAGTTTAAGAAACGTCAGAAATTATCACGTGGTCTTGTTTATCTTTCATGTTTTCCAGTTTCTTACTAAAACAGAGTACTTTTGGATTAGCATTAATGGGCAGAATTATTCTGCACTAGTTTCATCCAGGTACAAACGCGAATCATATGTTTTTCTTAGTCAAGCTTTTGTTGGTTGATGAAGCCTCAGACCTGAACTTTTTAATTCTCATTTGGTAGTTTTCAAGCAGAGGGGTTTGTTTTAAAAAAATTTAACATCAAACAAAATAAATTCTACGAATGCGTTTGTACATAAGTTTTTTGTAAGACCTCAGAGTGTATCTATTGACTTATTCCAAAACTGAGATTTGAGCAGGTTCTCCTGCACTCACCATTATTATCATTATCATTATCATTGCCATAATAATTATCATCATTAAAAAATGGATCATTGTATAATGCAATTCCAGGGATTTGATTGGCTTAGCGGTCATGGTATATGAGCTATTTTACCATGCTCAAGGATAGGGATCATTAAAATGGTCTTCTGGTTGTTCTTGCTAAGCAAAACCAGCCATAATTTACAATATTTCTTGATTGTTTTTAATAAAACAATTATTCCACTTGCGTTTGTTGGATATAAGATGATTAAAGCCAACTCGGCGCTTCGCCCCTCGTTGGGTATCTATCATCTCATATCCAACGCGTGCTCGTGGAATAATTGTTAATTATCATTGTTATAGACTGACAGTTTTCCCTCCTAACTTGAACTGGCTGGGGACAGTCGAAATGCTCAGTGAATGAACACTTAGGTGGAGTTAAAAAATGTCAGTATTTGCAGAAGATTCTATGTGAGTGAAAATCTTGTTCTCTCTTCACCTTTCAAAGTTGAACATAGAACCCTTCATTTCACACACTTCCTGTCAAATCTTTAAAAAGATTTCCAGACAGTTATGTAATTAAACCGAGCAAAACAGCTCTTTTGCCAAATCTCAGACAGAGATTTCCAGGCAGTTAACAGAACAATACAGCTCTATTTACATCTGAATAATACTGACAATACCATCAAACAGACAGGCAAGGAGTCCAATCACTTAAATGGTCAATGAGCGGATGGCCTGTTTAGCATCTCTTAGTGTGGCTTCACATTGTTGCAGTGCCTCTCTGATACGTCCCAACTGCTGATCTGAAAAAATTGCTCTCCAGTATGAGACATCATCTGTATAGCAAACTAACAGTTCCTCATTTGCCTGGATAGCCCTCTTCGCCTTCAGCCAAACATCACTCTTTCGTTTTGCAAACACCCAGTTAACTCGTTGATTTATTAACCTGGCAAACTTTGATTTTACCAAGGCAAAGGGGAAGGTGCCATTGTTTGCAATTCTTCCCAGACCTGTTTCGTACTGATTTTCTGCAACATCCAAATCCAATGGAAATCCAGGCCCTTCAACAGTAATCAGATAATCACCCGACCGGTTGCTGTTGTGACGACGTATGACGGCTGTCGGTGCGTAGGAGCAAATGAAAGTACCAGCTGGAATTGGCTTCACTGTAAACAACCCATCACCTGTTGATTGCCCGCCAATTCCAACGTCTCTTCACCTGGAGGTGTCCTTCTGCCGTAGATTGAGGCGAATTTTGCTTCCTTGGGCAGGTCCTGTAAAAAGAAACAAAGGGATCGTTACATAAGATCGTTTTTTTTTTTTGGCTTGATCATTAATATTCCTCAAGTAACGGGCGTTATGCAACGCGCAAAAATATACCTGTGTTAGTAGGCTCAACCCATAGGAAACCCGAGTATTTCGAGATGTGCAGAATGTATGCGCAGTCACAAATTAAAAGTACACACTGTCCTTAACTCTAGTGCCTAGATTTTACTGATAATGGATACGACTGAATTTTATTGGATGGACTAAACCACTTTCTTGTTTTCATTTTTAGGGAAAAAAGGAGCTCCTGTGTTAATGTCAGGTTATACCTGTCCAGCTTAATGTAACATCTGTACGGAGGACTGCTGGCTTGATGAGTTGATATCAAATGTTGATTTACTTTCTGCCTAGTAAAAGAATAGACCTGCTTCTTCAAAGCCCTTTCCTGCCAAGGGAACTTCCCAACTAGGTGGCCTCCTTCCATAACCCAATCAGGATAACCTGCTAGTCGCAACTGGTCAAGATCAACAGAGGCGAAGTGCGACAAGACCTCATCCTTGGAGCTGTCGATTTCAGTTCCAATGATATGGTTTCTGGTCAAACCACAGTACAAAGGTCCAATGTGGTTTTCTCTCGCTATCCTTTGGGGTCTCTGCATTCTGTTATCTTGGCAATACCTGGTGAACACGTGACAATGTCCGCTTACAACGAGTAAGACATTCAGACTGAGATAGAAGGGCCTATCTTCGCTTGCAAGCCTGGGATCAAAGGAAGACATTAAAACCGCTCTTCCGGCCACGTCGAGACTTTCGCAATTTCGGACGATTGCATCTAGAAAACGCAGCTCGCTGTCTAACGGAACTGCCAAGAACTCAAACCAGAATTCTTTTAGGGGCCTGTCATAGAAATCCTTGGGCTCGGGTATTCCCTCTTGTGGCATCTGATAGCACAACTGTGCTCTCCCCTTACGCACAAACAAGTCTAAGAAAAATTGAACTCCAAGTAACGACAAGTGCCCCTTAAACTGTTCCAAAACCTCACCCGTGTCTTGATTCCTGATATAATGAACAGCAAACAGTTCCGGTGCGTCAATGCGGTTTAATCTCGTGTACGTTGCGTTTCGCAAAGGACTTTCGCTATCAGGATCTACCCCTAATATAAGCCCATCACCATCATTCACGACCACAGTGTTAATGTCAAGGGGTGGCGAAAGATTCAATTGACCTCGTTCTGGTATAGAAGTATCGTATGCACTTCCCTCTAGACTTGCAGTGTGCAGATCTTCGCTGACTCGACATTCCCTCAGTATCTCGTCTGGAACCGTCTTTAAAGCCTTGTTTACTTCCCAACTAGCAAGGTGGCTCACAGGCTCGTTCGAGAACGCAAGAATTGGGAACTGTTGTAGATTTCGGTGTACGGCCATTGACTCAGTCAAGGAAGACGCTGACACGCCAACGTTCGCCTTTTGATCCAACACTTCCGCTATTTGAGGCTTTCTTCTAAAATTCTGGGAATCTGGAAGATCTTCATTTTGTTCCCTCAATGGTTGCTCTTTCATTGCCGTCCAGAGAGGTTTTCCCACCTCTGCTGTTTGTTGCAGTGTGAGCTGAAATTTTTGCTGGATGGCTAATCGTAACTTGTTGACAACCTACGCAAAAAGAAAATATTGCGTATTTATTAATCGTGGAACAAGAAAAGCAACAAGACGTCATTTTCTGATGGCGCATTTTTACTACAACTACCAGAATTCATTTCGTTTTCCTTTTCAAATTCAAATTTTGTAATCCCAGTGGACAGCAAAGAACAATAGCTCTAATTAGCACGAGAAAACAAAAACCAAAAGGATTCTGGTATTTGTAGTAAAATGACGCCACAGTGAAAATGTCCTATTGTATGTTAATTTTTTTTTCAAGCATTGATCCAATTTAAATGTTTTTAGACGTAAACTTAAGACTCATCTTTTTTCGGATTATTTTAAACAAATATGATTTTTTTTTTTAAACTTTGTAAAGCGCTTAGAACAGAACTGGATAAGCGCTATATAAGTAGTTATTATTATTATTATTATTATCATTATGCAATAGGGAACCAAGAGAACGCTTCAAAAAAGGGTCAAATGTATGAAAAAAAATGGCTTTTAAAGGTTTCTGCACTGTCTTCTGGGCAAAAAACAAAGAAACAAACAAAGAATCAGAAACGTAATAAATTTGTCTTACCCCTGGTTCCTCTACGCCATCCACGTCGTTTGCATTAATCTCTGCGACATATCGAGCCAACTCTCTAGCCTCGCCGTTGGAAAATCGAATGACTCTATCCGGTGACTCCCCAGCATTAAATCCACAGCCACTGAGATATTGGAGCAAAGACTTTGCCTTTTCCGGCTCGCTTCTGCACGCACGAAGTTGTGCTAACAGGTACTTCAAGTCTCTGTTTGCATTATCATTCACAACGACGTTTGCACGGTCGATCTCTTGTTGTTCATCATCAGCGGAAGGCAGTTGGTTGTTGGGAATTTGTCTAGAAGGATTTCGACCGCTCAATTTCCTTTTAACCCTCCTAGTGCGCCGCCTAACTAGCTTCCTCTTGGCTCGTTCATTCCCAGCACTCGAAGAATGGCCAACAATCTGGTCGTTAGTATCGAGACCGCCATCCTCGTCGTCGTCATCATCATCATCATCGTCATTATCATCATCATCGTCATTCCCGCCTCTTTGTTCTTTAAAAAAGAAATATGATTTGCGTGATAGTTACTGGTTACACTTACAAATGCCGCTATTAGAAATAATAATCCCCAATTGCTTTGTTTTTTATTGCGAAAATTTATCATGAAACGGACCCTTTGGCCTGCGATAAAGAGTTATCATTAAAGCCTTATTAACATCAAGCTTAATAGCATGTCTATGAAAAACTTGCAAACGTCAAATTAACCTCGTGGTTACAAGTCAACAAGGCGGCAATGGAAGAAGGAAACATCGACGTCGTTGTTAAAATCAAACAAGAACACAAATCTGTAAAACAAGAAATTGCTTGTTTCAGATTAAAGTGACAATTGTTTGAAATAAAGTGTCTTTGCCTTCAATGTCTTCTGTGTAACGTTTTTTTGAAAATGCGAAAATCTGGGTAGGTTGGACGCCGCTAAAAGGAGAAAAAAAGGGATGGCCTTACAAACAGGGGGCGATAAGAGAGGGAACGGGGCTTATAGAGCTTTAAAAGTATTTCAGCGCTTATTTCGCTTATAATGTCATCGAACTTCGAAACAAGTAGACCGTTAAAGATTTTGCGTGCAATTAGTTAGTTTTGTTCGTTCAAAATATCGTTACTTTTTTTTTATCTATTTAATAGTTCCTTCACAGGGAGTTCGTATCGCGTTGAACAATAAAACTGGGCACTGTAAATACAAGTACTTCGAGGTTCCATCCTCATTCAAAATAAAATCGAGGTCGTGACGTCATTGATGTGTATCAGTGCGAAGCGCCTCAACTATTTGCAAGAAAATACGAGTAATTTGACTCAACAATTGCGCTAATGAGTATGGCTGAAAGTGACCTGGAGTATTCGTCTACTTCATCTGAGTACGATATCGAGTCTTCGGAAGGTGTGGAGGAAGACAGAGAAATCGTAACAGACCAAATAACACCGTACGAAGGGGAACTGTTTGCAAGTTCCGATGACAATGGCGACGACCACGAGGACAAGGACGAAGGAGACGAAGATGGGCTAACTCCTGCTTCTTTAGAACGGCGATTTGAAAAAACAGAGCCTCTCCGTTCTTGGTATGCCTATTTTTCATTTCTTTAAGCGGCAAGCTATTATTTTGTTTGGATGAATCGAGCTAAAAACCTGTTTGCACTTGTAAACATATGCACCAGATACACGCACGACTTCCCCTTCTTCAATTTGCAGGTGTACTTGTAACTGCTGCAACGACACCACGCTTGTATCAGTGCGTGAGTTTAGGTGCTGCAGAGAAGTTCTTTGTGCTGTTGGAAAGCTGACATTTGATGGCAGTATTGAACGCATATCCTCTATAACTCAGCATGAAGATTATTTGGCACTAACAAACAATGCAGTGCTCAAGCTGGTGGCACCTTTACTGAGAGACAGTAATGGCAGAGCTTATCGACGGAAAAGTGGCACCGCGGAAAATGAGTAAGTACTTCTTCTATTTATACATGTGCTGAAATTACTCTCAGTTGGCTTCACTTTCGGTGAGGCCAAATTTTAGTTTAAACTGAGACAGAATTAAAAGTATTACTGCATGAAAACAGCTTAGTGCAAATCAACCCCCGAGGAATATGCTACTGCTGTTATCTTTTGGGCACTCTTGCCGTGTCCAATAGATGAATAACCGAGTATTCTCGATGACCTTCACAAAATGTAAGCGATGTTTGACGGAAAGTTGTAAAAAAAAAACAATAACGTTGATCTGTTTGACTCTATGTTATAAATTTTGCATATCTTCTTGTTTGTTCGTTTGTTTTGCCCTGGTACTCAAATGGTTTTTCTTGTATACATGTAGTACTTGTTGTCTGTTGTTCCAAAGGCATAAGACTTTTTAGATTTTGGGCGACCACATTTTGCCGTCTGGCGACTGCAAAAATTTGTTTTAGTCTTGGTGCCTGCTTCCATTACCCTGACTTGTGTAATTGCTTGGTTTAGCTTGCCTGGTGTGGGTAAAAATGGTTTCGGACGGAATTTAACCTTTGCAATATGCTGGATGTTTTCAATCAGCCCTGCTTTTTTATGTATACCTGCAGTGCTTTTCTTTCAATAAAATTTTATTTACTTCATGTAGGTTTCTCAGAGCCACTGCCTACAGAAGGCTTGTTCGCTGGATTTTCGGTTTTTTGGGATGGGATAACAGCAGACCATTGCCAGCATGCATTTACCACAATGTAAGAAGTAGATATGTGACTCATAATTGAACTGGATATGAGCAAGCAGAAGATAGGAATTAGCTGAACTTGCCTGGTAATACACATGCACCAAGCTGATTCAGAGAACTACAGCTGTATGCGACTGTTTGACTTTTGGAAGGTGTCATCAAAAGTTTCATTTGCATTTTTCATCAACTGACTTATTGTCTTAAGTTCATTAGTTACTTTGTAGGTGCTGTCCTATCCTTCATGCAAATAAAATTAAAAATGCCACACATTTTTCCTTACTGCACTGTAGAAAAATAAACAGTGGGAATTTTGTTTTCAGATCAAACATATACTTAGGGTATTTTGTGCTGTATTACCTCTGATTTTATTGTCATCACTATTTTAAAACTGATGGAAACCCAACTGTGGTTTTGTTATGATTATCGATTTTCCCCCAAATTTATATGCTGGACTTCTTTAGGAGTTTTCACTGTCTGGCTAAGTCATGGGTGGTCAGTTTACTTTTAGGTTGATACTCCAGGCAGCAGAACGTTGAGTCATCAGAATTGTAATATAAATCCCTGTTGGTTGTATGGCCTAAAACATAAATGCTGAGCAAGCAATTTCTGTTAAACAACAAAAAAAATCAATGTTTATTTCTTTCATGCCCTTCCTAACTGCTGTAATGGATGCCTAACAAAATACTTGCTGTCTTGAATTTCAAAGAATGATTAAAGTTATACAACAAAATGCAAGATGTAAATATAACTTGTTGCACTGATTATTATGAACAAAAAAAGTTGACATATAGGTGAAATTAAGTTTTCCACAATGTTAATAAGTCACAGGGCAGGTGTCACTGGGCATTGATTTCGAGGATGCCCTCTCATAGGCTGATGGCATTTTCGACAAGCTGGTGCTCTTTTCTTGGCTGGAGGCTCAATGACAGATTTTGAGGCAGTACCAGATACCTGCTGATTTGAAGTAGTCTGGAGGGAGTTTTGTTCTGGCTCTGAAATGCAAAACAAAGCATAAACTTGTTTCAAATTAGATATTGACCAGAAGGGAAATTAGTTTAGTTTCGGGTTGCATCACAGGTTAGAAAGGGGTTTTAGGAAACCCTAAGCAATTTATTATTATCTATCACAAATGCTCCATTTATGGTATTAAGGACAATGCCTTCATGTGCTACTGCGCATAAATTTTGCGCCTATCGAGATACCCGGGCTTCCTATGGGTGGTGCCTACTAATACAGGGATATTTTGACATGGTTTAAAACCATGCAGAGAAAGCAGAATGCCACCAGAAAAAGTAGAACTTAGCAAGTGGTTTTGGTATGCAAAAAGAAAATTGGAGTAAACCATACATTTTTCAGAGATAATAAAGCACCAATTTGAAAAAAAAAATGCCATGCATTGCTTTGTATTTTGCTTCATTTTAGAATAATAAAATAAGAGCAACAATAAATATTAATACCCCAATTTTCTTTTTGGATTTCAATATCTCTTGCTAAGATCTACTTTTCCTGCATAGTCATAAACCATGCTAAAAAATATTTGGTATTAGTAGGCACCATCCTAAAACAATATGAAACAACTTTGTACTAAGTGGAAAAACTGTTCAAAGTTTACAAGAGAACTTCTTCCTTAAGGCACAAAATAATGATAAAAAATCTGAATGGAGGAGATGTACCACTTAGTGACAGTTTGACCTTCATAAAAATATTATGGATTATGATATTGGCATCTCTACCTGATGGAAACAACTCAGTCCTAGCTCTTTTCCTAGCTTGTTTGTTTTGTTATGGCCTCATCCTTGCCCAGCCGTTCATTGGAGCTGGAACCTTTTCTTCGTACTTTTTCGCCATGGCAGAAGGGACAGTAGAGGGTAGAGTAAAAAGCAGCCTTCGTTTGTCCTCCACATAGCCTTCAAAACAAAGATTATTTATAGTTACGTTTTTTTTTTATCCAGTGATTACAAAGAACTAGAACATTGTATGCAATACGGTATGTAAAGCTGTAGTTTAAAAAATTCCAAAAAGGTAATCCAGCAGATAATGTACTTGCACAGTTGCACAACCTACCATATGTGGGAGGAACTGCCACTTCTCGTACCACCTCTTCCCCAAGTTTGAACTTTGGATAGGAAACTTGGTAATAAGGTTTTCCATTCTTGTCAGTTTGTGTTTCTCTCTTAACATTCTCATTGAAGTGAAGGCTCGCAAGTATGTGCCTGTAAGACAAGTTATAAGTTACATGTAATTGGGCAAAAAGTGAACTGTGAAGAATTAGGTCAAACATATGATTGGTTGTCTTTTTAACAGATTTTGGAGCAAAATAAATGAAATGGTCATCCTGCATAAATATTATTATTATTATTATTATTATTATTATTATTATTATTATTATTATTATTATTATTATTATTATAAGATTGCATGTGTCTTAGAACAGGAAACAACAGTTAGTTGTTTCAGGGACCCCTATAATGAACAGTATTCTACACATCTTAGGCACAATGCTATACAGATAAATAAATATTGATCTAATTTACAATGTGAAATAGTAAAAAATGAGGCAGGCAGGCTAACCTGCAAAAGGTGCCAAGCCAAGAGAAGTGGATCATCTTAGGGTGCCAATGGTTAAGAGTTGAATGAAAGCCCTCCAGGCAGCTTGTTTGTGTGTCCCCTGATAGTTTCTTTATGTCACCAAGAATCTGAGTGCTTGTCAGGATGGAAGAGAGCTTGTCATATGCTTTTGTGCCTAAATCATTACAAAGAAAGCATGTTATTCCTATTTTTATTTTTATGTTATTAGCTCTGCCATTATGATACCAAAAAAAAAAATCACAATCAATATGTCGACGTTGGCAGGGACATCGCAACAGCTAAGTAGCCAATTACTGCGGGCCCAATAAAAATATATGTAAAAGAAAGAAAGAAAAACACATCACATGCAGCGCATTATTGGTACATCCAGAAATCTTGTGGAGTTGCATTTCAAACAGATGGTTTTAAACGTTTGAGGGTTGTCCAGATTGTAGTTCATTCTGACAGCACCAGAGTAGTAGTCATACAGGAGAGATTTAGGAGAGATTTAAAACTAGTGAGAAGAGCATTAGCTAAATCCATTTTGCCAGTGAGTAAGTTCCAGATTCTGGTTCTAATAAGAAAATATTTCTGATATCTTGTAGTTCTTGGGGATAAGGAGAGGAAAGCTAGTAGCGGATGCTTGAGTCGTTCTTGCACTTTCGCGCAGGAGGGGAACAATGGAAGGACTAAGGTGGACTAGGTTATGTGTAGCCTTGTAAAAAGGGATGCGAGTCACTAAAGAACTAGATTCCCTTGGAATGTAGATTCCTTTGCTGTAGATTCCTTTGAATTTCTACTCATGAATGTCTCGAGAAGGCAATTTTGTTATAAATATAATAATTTTGCACATTAATTAATAATTAATTGGGTTCAGTGCTGCTAGCAGTAATTATTACTGTACCTATTTTAATCCATTTTCTTGGATTGATCTCTTCGTGGGCACACCCTGTGAACAAGGCATCGGGGTGACCCTTGTGTTTGTTGGCAACATGCCGCATGAAAGATTTCCATTTGGCTAGTATGAGGTTCTCAAAACCTTGCATTGTTGATGTTACACACCAGTAGAGATGATTCTTCACACCTCTCATCCAGTCCTTCAGTAACTCGCATCCCTTTTCCTGGCTGGCCTTGTGTAATTTCTTGCCTATGGATCTTGCCACATGCCAAATGTCAAAAAGATGAGTGGTATGTGGCTGGGACTGCCTGATCCACTTGGCAACTCCTCTGTGGCGATCTGATATAAAAGTGGAAATTGACAATCCCATGCGCTGCAGGAAGGTGAAAGACCGCTTTGCCCCCTCTAGTTCCATGGCCCCACTGCTACCTGTTTCATTTGCCTGTAATATTGATATTAAGGGGAAAAGAAAATGTGAAAAGAAAGACACAGCAGTTTTTAATTGTCTGAATTTATTGTTAGTGTTATATATCCTCAACTCATAATTATTGTCAGAAATTGTCTTTTTTGTTATAGACCTTTCCAAACAGAGTGATCATGAATAATTAACTTATGCCCCAATTACTAATCCTCGGTTTCCTCATATTTGTCATATATAATAGTTGTTGTTGTTAATACATGTAATTGCTGCTGAGATGGTATGTTGAATTACTGTGGTAATTGAATTAATGATAATTTATTAAGGTGTTTTTTTTTTGCCTCCAAACTAATCTAACTTGTATTAATGCCGGGCCCATTTCCTTAGCAATCATGTGCGGATTAATGACAAAAGAAGAAAGTGGCAATTCATCAGTACTGACTGAGGCTCTGAAAAGAAGTAAAATAAATACCAACTCACTTAAAACAATTACACCTCCGGAGAGTAGGATGTTTTAAAGCCTTTACACAGAATGTGAAAAAGCTTTAAACCATGTTCATTCCTTGCTAAAAACATACGAAAATCAAATGTACATAAAACAGGATAAAATTTACCTGTAGAAGCTCAAAATGGTCAATCTTCATAATTGTGGCACAGAACATGGTGTAGGCACCATATTTCGCACTGTGCCCCATGGAATCAAATTGCCCATCGCCGCTCCAAACCACATCTCTTGTTGTCTTTAGCTGGTTTATAAGGGCTGCTCTGTAGATCTCCCAGTGATGCAAAATGACTGGGAACAGAAACTTCTTCTGGTGCACAAAGTAAGTGCGGGTGGTATATGCACAGAGCCCCATATGTCGAAACACTAAGAGGACTTTGCTGATGGATGCACCAGCAAGGAGCACAGCAAAACTTAGAAGGATGTTTCCGGACGGGTACCTCCCCAGGACTGGGTGATATGGCTGGCTCTTCCAGGTAAAAGGATTTCCCAAGCAATGCTTGCAGTGCTGGATAACAGTGACCATGGTTCCATTTTGCTTCATCTCCACCTTCGGGTTAGTTGACTTGCATCGGAAACAGAACATGGAGAACAGGCTGAGCAGCATACTATAGAAAACAAGGAACTTTGGCTCATTTTCCAAAGGCGTGTTCTTCTCGACCCTTTGATAACAAGATATAAAGATAAATTGGAGGATTAGTAACTTCATATATTTTAATTTATAATAATAATAATAAAAATTATAAATGCATTGAACAAGCATTTAATTAATGTATATATTGACAAATGTACGTAGGTCCACACTACTAGGGAAAAACAAGAAAAACAAGTTAGGTGAGAATTATGACCCATACATGAACTTACAGTAATGCATGTCCTGAGACAAGAGACTGATAACCACTTTCATTGGTTTCCTACCTCACTTTGCTTTCTTTGTCATCTTCTTTCTCACTGTTGGAATTAGCATCCTCCTCTAGCGATGCCCAGTTGGGATCAGCTTCATCTGCATCCTCCTCTGTCTCAGTTGAGAACAAAACTTCTTCACTGGATTGCTGATTTTTGAGTCCATTGCTCTTTTCTGAGACTTCATCTTCCTCATCGCATTCTTGATCAGAACTCTCAGTACTGTCATTCACAGTGTTGGCCTACATTAAATATAATGAATAGGAACATACAGTACAGTAAGATATCCATTATAAAACTCAACAAAGATCCTCCAAATATCAAACTACAAGCTTCAAACAAATGAACACTATAAACCGAGAAATTAGTTTTCGAAAACTGAAAAATTCACATGGCTGTGAGGCAAGAATTGCCCCCCAAGCCAAATACATTCCTTGTAAAATCTTGACACTAAAATGTTTAAAGAAAATTGAAGCTTCTACGCTCAGATTTTCAGGACATGCTACGTGTGCCTGGCTCTTTCAACTTCTGAAGACCACTCTATTTCATTACAATGGTAGTTTTGTTATTTACCTTATGCTATGTGCAAAATACCGTATGTAAACAAAGATTCACCCGTAGGCTCACAAAAGACGAAGAATTTTTATTAGATATAGGAACAGTTACATCATAAGCCTTATTAAAAAATAATCAACACCAGGAAGAAAAATTTCAGGGATAAAGAATTGTTGTTAGACTTGGTAACACCTGCTCGCTACTACACTCACATGTTTGAGTTGATCCTTGAGCTCCCGGTTCCGTTTCCTAAGGTAACAATTTTCCTTTTGAAATCGTCTAAGGCTTTTGGACAAGCTAGAACACTTATCACCCGAAGGTGGACTAGGAGGTCTTTCCGCACCGACAGGAGTTTCGATGACACATTGTGGCGTCGGCTCCTGATTTTCTGTCAAAAGTACACCTTCCTGGCTTTGTGTCGGATCACTGCAATCAAGACCCTCTTGATCGATAGCTGCCTCTGGTGACGTAATTGAAACTGAGATGGATGGCGCTGCATTTAAAAGCTCTCTCATTGTCTAAATTAAAAGATTAGTCATAACAGTAAGTCTGAATTAGGGGATTGTGTCATTGTCTCACTGGAAACCGCATTGAATTGAGCGATATTCCAACAAATCAACATTACATTCTACACTCACCATCCTTCGTTCTCGATCGGTCAAAACCGGTCGCTCTTGTTGCTCTATTGCCGCATCTATTGTTGGAACTGAGCCTTTTTTGATATGACGGTTTTTGGATACATTCTCACTTGCGTCTATCAAATCAATTCTTCTCGTAAAGCAATCTGGAGTGAAGTGAACGGAGCAGAGCACCGAAGTCTTTGCAGGCCGAAAGTCAGCGCGGTGTCGACGCACAAAATTAAGCCACTGGTTTCTCAAACCCTTGTCCGTCGGGAACAGATGCATCGAAACACCTGGTGTTGCATTTGTGTTGGTACAACTCCCTCCTCCTGGCCTGCCAGCCGCACAATAATTTCCCGGGAGATGTTTTCTCCGCTTTTCTGCCATGTTGTCCATCGAAATGTGACACACCAATGACGTCACAAAGGAATTTTGGCCGTGCGGGAAAGGTCTGAAATTTTTGTGTCCGAAGTGCATTTTAAAGCCGCGAAAAAAGGCAGATTCATCTCGCGCACAAGCCAAACACAATTGAAAATCAAAGAAGGGGTTTATAAGCTACGTAAAAACCTAACAAAAAATAGTAGTGAAAATTCGCTTCATATGCACTTTAAAGGGGAAGTATCATGGGGTTTAATTTCAGGGGTGAAATAAGACCTTCACTTTACTACAAAACCAGGAACGACTTGTGATTTGTTCTAGCACATTTTCGAGACAAAAATACGAGAACTTGAAAAACATTAGGCTAATATTTTTCAAGTTTCAATCCATTGTGACCTACTCTATCCCTGGCTAGAGGCACTAGTCTGCAGTTTTCTTGCACTGGGGTTATAATTTATAACAAACCTAGACAACTATTTTTTTTGTTTCTGTTGTCAGACAAACATTTTTGGGTTTTGAAATTACATCAAATTTTCGTGATACTTCCCCTTTAAAAGCGTCGATTTTATAATCTTTAAATCCTGCGCAGAATTTCATTCTTGACTGAAACAAAGTTTCTGCCATAGGGGTACACATGTTATTGAACTAGGTGGCTAGTGCCAGAAAGCGTCTAGTCGTGCTTTCAACTTTTCATACATTTCCCTGTATTTTTTCCCGAAAACTACTTTTAGTAGCAATTTAAGGCTGGTTCGCTATACAGACAAATGTATGGAAAGTTCAAAACACGACTGAACGCTTTCTGGCACAGCTACATCACTCCAATGTTTTTTTTAAAATACTTTTCCTGGTGCCAAAAGTTTCCAATTGATGATTTTTTTAGAAGCGATGTTTTATGAAAATTTTATTTGACATCCATACAAACACTGTTATATCAAGCCTGTTAAGGCCTATTATTATAACCATGGAAATGAAACGTTTATCTTCATATGAAAGCTGTACGTTGCACCTGAGAAAGTTTCGGTATAACATAGATCTGTCAATTTTGCTTAGATAATTGACGCTCCCTCTCCCCCCCCCCCTTCCCTTCCCTGACTAACCAAAGCCCAGAGTTTATTGTGATGAGCATAACACCTTTTTCTGTTTGTCAGTTGCAGGCAAGGGAGAGGCAAGACATTCATTCTTTACTCATCCGTGTTATATAAATAACGAGTACTGGTTTGGTGTCATTTTTCCTTCAAACAGTCCAAGGAACCAATCAGAATTTGACGCAAATACGTGCAACTGAGACGCGCTGAAAAATGTTTGCGAGACAGTCACGAGTCTAGGTAACACAGTTATCTATAAAAAAACAGGATGAGTGCCAGATTCGTTTCGAGGATGCTTCCAACTGAAAATGAATCGCTTGAGGCAAATTTTCTGCGATCAAAAATGCAGTGTACTGTGGATACCGCAAGAAAGATGGGTTCTTGGATAAAGTTTGCCATACTGAAGTTAGAAAAATCTTGAAGGTTAATCAACGCGGAGAACTGCAATTCAAATATCCAGTGTGGTAGCGGCACTGTTTTGGGAGAAACTCCCAGACTGAACATTCTATAAATCTGCAAGCGTGAATAAGATCTCTTATAAAAAAAAGTGACCTTCAATTTTTTTTGTTAAATTCAGTATGACAGTGGTTAAGTGAAAGCTTTTTGATGCTGAATGGACAACAAGAAAATCTCCTCTTCAACAAACAGTAACATTTAATACCAACTTCTCATGGTAGTAAAAACTAAAATGCAACACTCTGATTAAATCAATAATACAGTGTCATTTCAAATATTAAACTAGAAATACAGAAAAATAAAGCTGATGTGAAAACGTGATTACTTTTTGTACCGTGTTAATTCTTGTTCCATACAAATAAGGCTCGTAACGGCTTCATACACAAAAGAAAAAGAAACGTTACCACTATATTTAACATTCAGTTCAATTGTTGCTAAATCGTCCAATGCTCTGTTCACACCGATCATAAAACATGTTGAAAGGTACTTTTGTTTAACTAGGCTTGCATTCGATGCCCTCGTAAACTTACATACTGACGTTTACTTCACTTCAATTCTATTGAATGCATGAAGTCCCAGCTACAAATTCCCTTAGATGCAAAATTCAGTCTTACATTTTTCTATCAATAAGCTTGATGTTATTACTCCTAGTTCAACTGGACACGTTTAGTCGGTGTGAGTGGGGCATTGGCAGCTTACATTTTACGTTCCACAATTTTGTACTTGTTACTATCGCTACTTAAGGGTTCCCGCGGGTACCATGTTTTGTGCCTCAAAAACCGCAGTCTATCGGGTGTCTTGTCGGCACTGTTGACGGAATTCAGACCAACCCGGGGGTGGGGATTCAGAAACATGTCATCAGATTCGTTCTCCTCGATGAATGCAAAAACTGAGAATTCATCATCCCAGGCGGGAGGCGGAGGGGGTGGGGTGGATAATTGACCGACTCAAAAGAAAACAAATTAGAACCGCGAGGAGCTGTTTGGAAGATGTTATACGGAGTGAGCTTAGTCCGACAATGGGGACAACAATCTCTCAAGTTGCCAATGGCATACCGGAAACATGAGAGCAGGCAATCCTCGTGGATTCGATACCCACAACAAGGTAATGGTTTAGAAGGGGTGTCCTGAGGGGTATAACAAATGAAGCATTTGGAGGCAAGGAACTTTTCGAGGCGTTCTCGCGCGCGCTCTGAGCGCTTACGGCCACGTGGCATTGCAACAAGGTTAAAGAGAAGCCTCTCTGTCTGGAAGAAATGAGGGGGGAAAAACTCTTAAGAATACGGTGGTGTACATGAGAAAAACTGACAAATAAAAAGATAAATTCTACTGTATATAAGTGTGCGCACAGATTTACTAATTTTCCTTACATTAAGGCACGAGCAGGGTTCCGCTCAAGTTAGTAAGTAAAATCATAATATAATGCGGCACAGATCCTCAAAAATCTCACCCTCCCTGACGAGTAGGTACAGGTTCTAGCAAAGTTCCTGTAACTTTTAAAGCTGCGAAGTTTGCATTTTACGTCGCGATAGCTGCGAAACGTCTTAAATAGGCTATAAAAGCGGGGATGGTCAACACCTTGCAAAAAGTACGCGGCAGTTTCAAAGAACCTTTTTCTGTAGAGCTCGAAAACAAAGATGGGCAGGCTTTCTGACTTCGTAACCTCATCGATTGCCACCAGATTAGCTAGAAAGGTATGGACAACGTTGGGTTTGATTAATAAGTACCCACAGAGCCTCACTAATGAAACTAAATCATCTGCGGACGAGACAGTCTTCTACCGTTTCAGCAGGGTTGTTTGCACGGTTGCGTTGTACTTGACAGGTTCTTGGTTTTTGCACTGTGATGTCCAGCTTCTCGGCAATTTGGCATGCTTTTTGAAACCATTTTGCATGATTCTCTTCTACCTTTTCGCGCACAGAAGATAACGTTTTAACCACATCTTTAATGTCGCTAAAAACGCCCAGTATGTCACTGGATGTGCCTTGCATCTTAACTGTTAGCCCCTTAGTGAACGCTAGAACTGCTTGGCAGACTGTTAAGGTAACAACAAAGTCAAAATTTGCGATAGCGTGGTAATGGCTAACTGCTTTTTTCGTTGAATCTGCATTCCAACTTCTGTCTGCATTTGCTTTCATGGTTTCCAGCGTTGCAACGATGGCTTCATAAAGCTCCAGGAAGACCTCCAAACCATCTATACGCTGAATCCAGCGGGTCTTACAAACATCGAGGAGCTTGTGACGGCGGGATTCGGGACAGACGTCTTTCACTTTCTGGACAAGGAGAGCTTCTTTCTTCGGAGAGTACTCAAAGGATCTGGTTACCTCTCCAACGGTATCAAACATATTTCGCACATTCTGCATCTTGCACGCACTCACAACAGAGAGGTTTAGGCGGTGAGCCATAC
>NW_028145504.1:4182500-4220000 GCF_977016875.1 Pavona decussata | reverse complement strand
TGTGACTGGACTGTTGTTCCTCGTTCGCTCTGTCACAGTACTTTAAAGCCAACAAATTTAGCACTTCGTCTGACAGGTACCTCTGCCCACACAAAAGTGACAGCTCCTGTGATGTAATCTTGTAACTTCCATAAGATGCTAGCCAGGTACCTTGCAGATTCCATCTGTCGAAGAGTGCATGTGCCACTTCCGGTTCAAACAGTGCATTTTCAAACGATTTACTTATCCATTGCTTTTCAAATGAGCCCTCTGCACGAAGACGCTTCAGGCGGTGAAATCTTTGCAAATTTCTGATCCCATTGATGTCGAAAACACCATACGATGGAATTCTAACAGACCCTTGACCTAGCTATTCCTCTGACGTTCTTAATTCTCTGTCGATGTCTTCAAGCACAGAGTGAGGCGGCAGTGTCTTTACTGTTATGGAATCTGTCAGCTTACTTTGATTGGCAGACAGAGTAAATGATGTTAGCGTGCCGTCTACATCAGGGAAGGTTGCCTCAGCCAGCATTCGGCGAGGATACCTGAAGTTATCATCGCGACGCAGTACTTTGGAAAAGATTTCAATGCCCTGTGGTATTTCTTCTGTAGGAATATTGTCCACGTTTATTACAGAAGTAGTGTCTCTCTTGATTTCAGGCAACGGAGCACTGTATCCCTTTTCATCTGACTTCTCTGATGTCTCCAGTGAAGGTAACTGTGTCTCATCTGATGAGTTGTCGTCGAGATCAACACTTGACGGTAAAGTGGAACGGAAAGTCTTCCCCTTGTTTCTTGCCTTGCTTTTCTCTTTTGTCTTTCTTGCTCTCTTCTTACTGTTTAACTTACATTTTTTGGTGCACACTTGTTTCTCCGTAATAGAGGACGTTTTTCTACTCTTGCTTCGAAATTCTTGTACAGCATCAGCATCAGTCTCTCTTGATTTCAGGCAACGGAGCACTGTATCCCTTCTCATCCGACTTCTCTGATGTCTCCAGTGAAAGTAACTGTGTCTCATCTGATGAGCTGCTACTATATGTGGTATCCCAGCTGCAAGACTATTGGCCTGTCCAGCGAGAGAGTTAAGTGCAGCCTTTCTTTTCTGGTGATACTTACTCCATCAGTTCTTTATATGGTTCTCCTTCAGGGGTTGAATGCCATGCTGTTTCATTACTTCCCTGACATCCTCTGGTTTAGCACGAATACCACTTGTTGCTTGGCGGTCATAAAACTTGATCATTTTTTTTTCTGAGCCATGGTAAATAGCAGTGGCTTTGCTCCACCCTTTTTTATAGCAAAGCCCTCTTTTGGCTGTCGTTCTGTATGGGGATACTCTGCAACTGGACTCTTATTAACTGGCTGCAAGGGCACTGGTGCATGCTGTATGAAGTGCACACTGTATGGTTCTCTAGTTTCACCATCACTTTGGTTTCCTGCAGTTGTGGCTTTGTGTGATACATCTTTGACTGTGCTCCAGTGGCACCTGCTACTGGCACGCTCTCCCTGACAAGGACTGAAGCTGTTATTTGGTTTTACTCAGGGTCTTTCCAACTCCGACTAATGAGCGACAAACAATGCCACCAGAAAATTCACCATCAACAGGACAGGAAAAACTGCCAAACAATGATATGTCTTTCAGAGTTTTTGGGTGCTTTCTTTTGGTCAATTAACAACTTGAAGCAGGAGGTGTTCTTTGTACTCTGCAAATATGCCAAAAAACGTTGGCTCTGACAACTGGACACTGATGGAACACAGCTGCTATCAAAGGATTTATACTGAACTAGATTAAAGTGCCAATAACTTAATTTTTTCTCACACTTGAAAATGCGGGCAGTTTTCAATTTGAACAAATGCAAAAAACTATTTTCAAAATCTTTTAATTTTGCTGCCATTTTGGTTCATCAATAGTCTTTGTCTGCTATCAAATGTAGATTCAGAAAAGAACATAGGTTATGGGCTCTTTAAGAGCAGAAACAGCTGAAGACATCTTCCAATTGTTGCACAACTAAATAAAAAAAATAAATTTAAACTAATTAATTTCTTGTATGCCTACCCAGGTGTTTTAAAATGAATGTAGTAAAGAATACTGTACATATATGTTTCTTGAAGATGCCTAAATAAAATCCATTAAAATCATTTTTAAAAGGATGATTTGAGGTTATCTCTATCAAAAAAACTCCAGAACATTTCATATACATGTAGTATGTTATAGTAGCCAATTATAGATGCTCTTACCCCTTTCAGCTCTCCAAGCTGTTCACCACTTTGTAAGTTGTTCCCGACACTGACCCATTGGACAATTTTGTGGCTGATGTGTGCAAAATGTGTGTCTAGCACTGTTTTGCCCTCGCCTGCCTCAAAGTTATCGTATTCAACAAGTGACAAGTTGAAGGACTGATTTACTTCAGCCAGGTACAGAAGCAGTCCAGTGTTATGATAGTGCGGGCCATTATTGGTAGTCACAAAATAAAAATTGTTGGAACTCCATTATCACATGAAAACGATCGTGCTGTTAACATTGGGTTCTTTAATAAAGAGTGAAATGACAGTAATAGTAATCTGGTTACACTAATCACAAACGATTTTAATTAAAAACCTGCTGAATCACATTTAATATCTCATAAAACAAATGCATTCAAATACCTTTTAGATCAAGATCAGAGTAGTTCTGAATCTAACATTACAGTGAATGGTATAGTTGATTTCAATGAATCCCCCCATCGAAATAAAAAGGTTTATGATATAGTGCTAACAAGGGATGCTGGCACTAATAATTACCGATCTAGAATAGGGTTCAATCTTGATCCTCAAGATATTGAAACATTTACATTGATATTTGAATTTTACCCACCAGAAAGGACGAACATCTATTAACATGTCAGGCTACTACAGCTTATATACACTCGCAGGTGCAACAAGATTTTTCGGATTATTCCAAAGTATTGGTGCAAATTAATAGCAGTAAAGACACACAAGATTATATTTATTTCACCATACACGGCACAGTAACAGCAACACCAGTGCAAGGTTATCTAATTGTTTATGGTGTAAAGGATTGGTCTGGCAGTGTTGATTCTGGGGTTTATGATAATATCAATGACCAAATGTTTGAGTATAAAAATGGAGATATGCAAATGAAAACCGATCTTGACATGGATAATAAAAGAATTAGAAATCTCAATGCTGTTGACAATGTCTTCGAATATAATAATAATCATTTGAATTTCAATGCCTTTATTAATATGCAAAATAAAACCATTTGTAATTTAGGGATCCCACGAAACAATAGTGACACAGTATCTCCGGGATATAGATGCTCATAATACGTATTCACAATTTTTTTGGTGTTATAAATTCTAGTGGGATATTCACCATTGAAAATATTGAATTTTACTTTATTAATACCATAAAAATTAAAAGTGTCAAAATAATACACAATGCCAACGATCGTTATCGAAATGATACTTTCACCATAGATGGTAGCAAACCAGGAGATCGGTTTCCACGAAAATATAATTATCAGTTCAGTTACAGTCATGATTCAGCAGTTATTGATATAACCTCTAATTTCCAATCGATTAGGGAAATGAAGCTTCGAAATGGTAATTCATATCGTTTCGTCATTCGTTATAAGTCTTTTTTAATCTAAATTAATAATATAAGCCATATGTTGAAGATGATAATGGAAAGCATATTTTGGATGAAAAAGGGTGGTAAAATAGAATATACCGTAACTTATGAATATTATACAGCCCCACACATTTCAAGGGAACCAATATATGTTAACGATGACGGACACCTGGATACTGAACACAGACACCTGGTGATAAAAGATGGAGTTGACGCTGATCATGCTGTGTCAAAGGGTCAACTTGATAGTATGAAAACCCAGATAATGACTCAAGTAAATCAAGCTGTTACTGAAGCCATTGATCAACTTAAAACTCAAACAAGTGCTTTGATCATACAATTCATAAACCAAGAAATCAGAAGCAGAATCGGTAGACACATAATGAATATACCAAAAACTAATTACAAATCAATTAAATTACTTGATATAGACGACATAGATGGTGTAGATGATTTAAAAAATGTGATAATATTGAACGTGTTTATTAAGCGAAAGGACAGGAATCATCATTCAAAAAGTGATTGCATTTACAAATTTGGAATTCTTTTACAATTCCGATAGGTCTGCATATTATACATATTTCGATAGTCATCCAAACAATTGGAACATGTCATGTATGATTGAATATCTGATAATACCAAAAATACAAGGTGTAGATAATAGCGAATAATATAATTTATATACACGATGAAAGATATTATAAGATATGTTGAATATTTTTTGAAGGAGACGAAAAAAACCCACCAGGATGTTAATGAGGTCATTCTAAAATCAGCTTTAGTCTACCAATTTTTGTATAACAAACATTTTAACACTATTACGACGATAGTTGACGTTCTTAAATTGAATGGTTTATTGGGTCCAGGTAACGGTTGTATAACATGAGCTTTTGAGAGAGTGTTCGGTTGGATAAATGTTTTATATTCACATAGCATATTACACAACGCATTTGGAAGATTCTATAACAACCATGAATTAGATAGAGGATACTTCTATGTATCTGACAAGTCATATGAATTTATGAAAGAGAGTCCTCTTTGTGGTCAATTAGCTGGAATAATTTATTGTATTGTGAATAAGATAATTATTTAATTGAACCATATAGTATGAGGAACATATTTGACTGGAATCATATATCTGAAAAACTGAAAGACGAACAAGTAGAAGAAGTGAAATCCTATTACCATTCATATCATAGGAAATGTGGGCTGACAAAGCAACTCACTCTCTATTGTATTTGCAACTGGTGGAATTACTTCTACGATAGCAACATCCGGTGTGACACTAGTAGCTGTATCAACCGTATCTCTGCTTATTCAGGGATGGATGAAGGATAAAAACATCGATCTTAAGATACAGAATTGCATTTATGCCTATCAGAGCTACCAACATCTTCTCAATTTGATTAAAGATATGATGAGATCGGGTGATTTTCAACCAACCAATCTGTACACAAGTATGAACAATGTGGACAACTACGTATGTATAACAGCCCCATTGTCGATAAAAATCTGTCTAAATACAATAAGATTCTCACCTGTCAATAATTGATTGAATCTTATTACTGATTAATGTTTAAATGTTGCCCCAGTATTGTTTATCATACCGTTGTCATTTTGGATTTTCACATCCTAACAATATGGCTCGATTTTGGTTGTATGTTCCATCGATAAATTATTACAAAATAGACATATCGCATATTCCATAGTCTTAATTTGATTGTGAATATCCTCATTGCAAAACATCCTTCCCTATATTATGTAGTGATATTCTTTTAAGTAGTTATATTTATGTGTACTGTCACATTACGTCACGCCACAGCCGTGGCGTTTTTTGGCGAACATTATTCAATCCCACTGACTTGCTTCAACGATAACAGATATCTGTAATTGACACTGAGACGGCAATACAACTAATCCGTAAACTTTATTGGTCTTGCGCTGGAATTCGAACGCATCTACTCTTGAAATTGAAATTCTGGCAAAGGCCAAGAACGGTGAATTGTTAAAGAGTTGAGTTGATGATGGTGATGGTTCAAAAATGTTTTCCAGAACACAGCCAAAAAATGAATCGAGTGTAGAAGGATGAGAAGTCTTGTGAAAATTGATCTGACGAAGAGCATTGACAACAAGAAAATTATATTGAGTTGTTGAGGCACCAAAAACCTTAGGTACACTTTAGGTACGCGGGCGAGAATGAGACCCCACGTTGCTCACTGAATCTTCCGGATGAATATCATTATCTGCGCTTTCATGGCTTGTTCGGACTGCATTTGCCAACCATTCATCCAACATTACTTAAAAGGTGTCGATCCGTCTACATTCTGTCTCATAATAATCTTGTGAATCCTCAAGGTCATCTTCGTTGCTTAGAAGAGCGTGGTACGCAGTTCTAAAGCTTTCGACAATCCTTCGGAATTCATGCGCTTTGGAAGACATTGCCTCAACTGATGGCACTTGGGACATCCGCAAATTAATTTCATCAATTTTTGTGGTTTCAGCTTTTACAAAGCTGGAACCTACATTGTCATCGTGTAGTGTAAGTAAGTAAGAAAGTAAGTAAGTAAGTCCATTTTCTGTAAAGGTTCGGAATGCCGAAGGTTCACCTGACAGATTGATGAGATCTCAGTCGGATTTGTTCGTACGGAAGATACTTGTATTCAATTCAAAATGGCTGCCGCATCTCTCATCCGTGGATTTTCAAGGTGGCAGTTTGTGGTTCTTGGAAGGAAAACACAAGTTTTCAATACAGTAAATCAAAAGAACAACTTCTAAGGAACACTCGGCTGCTTAAAAAGAGGAAACCAGTGAGTTCATAGCGAAGAAATTCCTGTTTGAGATTGTGTCAAGGCGAAACATGTGCGATCACAAACAAGATCTGCCAATCATCACATGAGCTGTAGACTAAATACTACAGGTTTGAATGTGAGTTTTACCGTGCTTTATGTCAAATTGATCGATTTGTTATATTTCAAATAGCTTTGGCGAAATTTTCGTAAAACGTACTCAGTTTAATAGTCTAGTGACTCGCAATTTGCTTGGATTGGTCGCCTATGTAACTTTACTCGAGGCGAAAATTGAACGAATTTGCTTTTCAGGCGTGGACACAGGTCTGCCTGAATAAATTTTTCAATTAAGAAAGCTAATTGTCTGTTTATCTGTGTGTCTTGGTTCACGGAATTTCCTCACCATGCGATCTTAATTAAACCATAGGAGAGCCAAACCATATCTATTACTGACCCTGTGTATAAAAGTGTAAACAAACCGAAATCCTCCAGCGCATACCAAATTCGCCCGTATGACAACACGATCAAATTACGCTGCACAATTTTGCCATTGATTAGAGCAGTTCATTAACCCCTCTGAATTTTATACAACGTTGCTTTTCTACTGCAATATTCTACAAAAATAAAGCAGTAGCCACATGCAGTCATAGACTGCCTTTCATTTACAATGATTTTGTGTTGTTTTGCATTGCGGAAAGACAGAATCAGAACTCTCGAGCAATATATCGGTTACTTAGCTTCTAAAAGTTTCTGTTGGATTTTGGACAGTTTCTCAGAGTTTTCAAACAACTGAAAATAGTGATCGCTGAATCAAAGTGTTTGTTTGGCTGCCATGGTCGAGAAACTTGTGCAGGCAGTCTGTTTGTGTGGTGTAAATGCTGTTTGGAACTTGGGACTTAATATATATTCACACGACACGATCGGTTGAAATTTTAATGGAGATGTTAAAGTCGCCTTTTACCATTATGTTGAAATAAAGTTTCAAGGAAATGTTGAATGAGTCACGCATAGTGTTTTTTTGCCATTCCGAACCATAGAAACCTTTCTTTGGCGAGTTTATTGTTACCGGCCGAAGGGCTGAAGGCCGGTACAAGAGAGAAGGAGAACAAGGCAGGCAAGTTAAGTCGTCTACAAATTTGCAACCCCATTAACATATAACATTCATAAACGCACATCACATAAAAGCAGACAAAAAAACCTACAGTAAATGTAACAGCCACATATAATTTATTGATCTTTGAAGAGATTCCCTTTCATTTTCTTACAATGACTTTTTTCGGGGTTACTCAAATACAAGCAATAACTTTTCAATATGGTAGCTGAAACCACATGCACTCCTTCGAGTGCCTATTTTCTTGGTAATGCTACCTTTCGTAGCTCGCCTGCCTCTGCAAAGTCGTAGTAAGTTCTTGCTCTGTACTCCTTTTTGATCGAGCGTAACATTTGGTTGAACTTGACGACGAGTAGCGGTATCCTCTGTTGTGTCGATTCCTTCATCCATGGTTGACCACGATCAAAGCAATGAACAGGCTCTCGATGGGATGAGAATCCAATCTAACATTTTCGAACATTGTAATTGACACTGAGACGGCAATACAACTAATCGGTAAACTTTATTGGTCTTGTGCTGGAATTCGAACGCGTGTACTCTTGAAATTGAAATTCTGGCGAAGGCCAAGAGTGGTGAATTGTTGAAGTGTTGAGTAAATGATGATGATGGTGATGGTTCGAAAATGTATTCCAGAATACAGTCAAAAAATGAATTGAGCGTAGAAGGATGACAAGTCTTGTGACACACACGTTTGGCCAGAATTTTGTGGAAAGGTGTCCTGGAGCCTCTTACGCATGTGTGTACCAACCTTAAAATCTCAAAAGAAAGCAATGTCCTAATCCAAGTGATAGTAATGTGGTTCCTCATTCTTTTCTGAGAGCCTCTCAGCTAGGTGTTTGAGAAAGCAATTGCAGTCGGCTCCCATCCCACCATTGGTTCCAAAAATAATAATAATAATAATAATAATAATAATAATAATAATAATAATAATAATAATAATAATAATAATAATAACAATAATAGGAATTTGTATAGTGCTAAAACTATAAACAATATTCAGAAGCACTTTATATAAGTTAAATTCTATACTAATTTAAAATATTGGAAGGCACTAAACATTAAAACTATTGAAACAAACTAAAAGGTTTCCTAAATAAAAATGTTTTAGGTTGCTTTTTAAAAATGGGGAGGCTACTACTCGTTCTTATCATTATTAATAAATTAACCATCTAAATAATCTAAATTCAATTTGCTGGCAAATGTTTCAAAACTCGTGCAGTTTTGAGTAATGAATAAATCAATCAACAAAGGAGAAATCAATTTTTCTCTGAGTTAGAACCAGCTTCTAGTTACCAAGGATGATGTCGGTTACTAAGGCTTATCCGCAAAATGAAACTCACCATTATTAAGAATTACTAGGTTAATGTACCCGCATAGCAACTCAGCTCCTTGTTTTCCTCTTTCTGCTGTTTCTTTCTTCCTTTTCTGGCCTTAATTGACTGAATGGACTTGTAAAGAACTTTGAACTGATTTTCAATTTCCCCTTGCTTTTGGTTCCAGAAATGTCTGCGGTCTTCCATCTCCTTGCTTATGCCTCTGGATTCCTCGAGGAACATAGGGCCGCAACGACACTCCTCCAACGCACTCGGTTTTGGCTCGTCCTCTTCAGTTCGGCCCACGACATTCCGGTAGACTTCGTCTCGGCTTCAATGCTTCTCCGCCAGGTCTGCTTCGGGCGACCAACTTTGCGCTTCCCCTGTGGATTCCAGTCTAAAGCCTGTCTGGTGATGTTGGTTTCAGGCTTCCGCAAAGTATGGCCAATCCAGCTCCATTTTCTCTTCTTGATTTCAGTCTCCATTGGGGTCTGATTTGTTGTTGCCCACAGCTGTTCGTTGGAGATAGTCTCTGGCCATCTGATGTTGAGGATGTTTCTGAGGCATCTGTTGGTAAAAGTCTGAAGTTTGTGGGTGCTGGTCTTGGTCACTCTCCACGTTTCTGAGCCATAAAGCAGGACTGACTTCACGTTGGTGTTGAAAATGCGGATCTTGTTGCGGAGTGAGAGGGCTGTTGATCTCCAGATTGGTCTCAAGGTGTTGAAGGCGTGTCTGGCTTTGTTGATTCGGCACTTGATGTCTTCGTCTGTCCCCCCGTCTTTACTCACGACGCTGCCCAGGTAAACAAACTTGTCAACTTCTTTGATGTTCTCTTGGTTTAGCTGTAGTGGATCTTGCTGCTTGTTGTTCACTCTCATGGCCTCAGTCTTTCCAATGTTGATTTGGAGTCCAGTCTTTACTGCTTCTTCTGCCACACGACAGAGCTTCTCTTGTGCGTCTTGATGCCTATGGGAGAGAAGGCTGATGTCGTCTGCGAAGTCCAAGTCCTCCAGCTGTCTAGTAAAAGTCCACTGGATACCTGTCCTCCGGCCTGCTGTAGACTGTCGCATAACCCAGTCAACCACCATCAGGAAAATCGTCGGTGAGAGTAGACAACCCTGACGTACGCCGGTATGCACGGTGAATGGTTCCGTCAGTTTCCCGTCGTGGATCACTTGACAGGTGGCGTCTTCGTACATCTGCTGTATGATGGTGACAAACTTTGGTGGAAATCCATAATGGTACATCAGTTTCCAGATGACGTCTCGATTAACACTGTCAAACGCCTTCTGGAAGTCCACGAAAACTGTGTACAGGGGGGTCTGCCACTCCAGGGACTGTTCGATGATGATCCGTAAGGTTGCGATGTGGTCCGTGCATGAGCGGTTTTGTCGAAATCCTGCCTGTTCGTCCCGGAGTTTCTTGTCTAAGGCGGTTTTCAGTCTCTCTAGGATGATTCTGCTCAGTACTTTGCCCGGTATAGAAAGCAGCATAATTCCCCTCCAGTTGTTGCATTGTGAGAGGTCCCCTTTCTTTGGTAGCTTCACTAGGTGTCCTCGTTTCCAGTCCTCTGGAACTTGTTCCTCTTCCCAGATCTTGGTGAGTAGGGGTTGCAGCATGTCGGTTGAGGTCTGGACGTCAGCCTTGAGGGCTTCAGGTGGTATTCCGTCCGGTCCTGCTGCCTTGCCTGACTTGAGGGACTTGATGGCCTTGGTGATCTCTGTCTTGCTGGGAGGGTTGGTGTTGATGTCTAGGAGCTCAGTTGCTGGTGGGATGTCTGGTGGGGTGGGTGGTGCTGGTCTGTTGAGTGTCTCCTTGAAATGCTCGGCCCACCTTGCTCTCTGCTCTTCCTCTGTCGCGATGGCATTCCCGTTCTTGTCTTTCACAGGACGACTTGGGTTGCTGTTCTTTCCAGAGAGTGTCCTGGTGATCTCGTACAGTCGCTTCATGTTGCGCTGATATGCTGCAGTCTCTGCCTCTTCAGTGAGCTCCTCTATGAACTTTCTCTTGTCGCTCCTTGCGCTGCGCTTCACCTCCTTGTTTGTCTCCCAGTATCGCCTCTGCAGTTCTTGTTTCTCTGCTTGGTCCTGCGTCTGGTTGATCAGGTCTTTCAGTTTCTTCCTCTCTGTGATGATGGCCCAGGTGTCTGTTGTCAGCCACTCCTTGTGTTGCCTTGTTTTCTTCCCCAGGACTGTCGTGCATGTTGCCTTCCAGGTCTCTCGGAGGCTGCTCCATTGCTCTTCTATTGTCTCTTCTTGTAGGTTTGTAAGTACACTGAACTTGTTTCTCAGTTCTATCTTGAACTCCTCTGTCTTTGCCTTTTCCTTCAGAGTGCGGACGTTGAACTTGAAGGCCGGTCTTCCTGCCTGATCTCTGTAGGCTTTCAGCTTTACTCTCACAACTGCTACAACCAGGTGATGGTCTGATGCTGCATCTGCGCCGCGCTTCACTCTCACGTCGTGTAGACTCCGTCTCCACTTTCGCCCGATGGTGATGTGGTCAATCTGGTTCTCTGTTCTGCCATCTGGGGAAATCCACGTGGTCTTGTGGATGGTCTTGTGTGGAAATAGAGTTCCTCCAATGACCAGGTCGTTGAAGGTGCAGAACTCGGTGAATATCTCTCCGTTCTCGTTTTGCTCTCCTGTGCCGTGTCTTCCCATAGTCAGCTCTCTGTCTGTGTTGTCCGTGCCTACTTTGGAGTTCAGGTCTCCCATCAGGATCTTCATGTCTCTTTTTGGTGCTCTGTCTATGACTGCTTGGATCTGGTCGTAAAACTCTTCTTTCTCCTCCATGTCTGCCGTGTTGGTGGGGGCATAACACTGGAAGATGGTGACTTTTCTGCCTTTTGAGTTGAATCTTGCTGTGAGGATCCTTGGTGACACAGGTTCCCAGGACAGAAGTGCTTGCGTTGCCTCAGGTGTCATCAGCAGCGCTATTCCGTACATGTGTGGTTGTCCTTCTTCTTGCCCCGAGTAGATGATGGTGTCTCCACTCGTAAGTCGTGTTCTTCCACTTCCATTCCACCGTGTCTCACACAGGCCTAGGATTTTCAGGTTGTAGCGGTGCATCTCTCTACACACTTGTGCACTCTTGCCTGTCTCGTATAGGGTTCGGATCCATCTCTCCTTGCCAACAGCTTAACATTTGAGACAAACATGAGAAAAATTTGTTTTAAAGAGACTAACTGAAGAAACTTTTAAGCTCACTGGGTTACGTTAATCATTTCCTGATGTACAGTGTATTGCATCCTCCAATATAAGCAACAGAAATCCATTTAGCATGAAGAAGATGGAACTAATGTAAAGTTAGGACACTTCTTGACAGTGACTGACTTAAATTCTTAACTTAACTACACATATAGGGGTTGCATGAGCATGACTTGCGGAGTGTGAAACAAAAAGCTGGGACAATACTTATTTAAAAGTGAGCCTGAACAGTTGACAAACACTGTTTTATATCAATAAATAAGATTGATGTAGCATCACACTTTCAAGTTTAGTTTAAAAAATCTCCAGAAACTCACAGATGCGTAACTAATTGCATGTTTAGCACTGGCACTTAAGAGCAGCAATCCAGAAATTTTGCGTGGAGGTGTGCAAAATGAAAAAATCGAAAATTTCCAAACTTTGCCAGGACATAGGTCTAGATGAAGTATTTCTAGAAAAAATACTTCGAGTTCCATTAGATTTTTATTTTAGGCGAACAGCAACAAAGTCAGTTTGGCCGCTCTCACGTTGGTTTTCACGGCATCCACATAAGACGTTACTTGAAAGTCGCCTAAAAATAAACATAAAAGTAAATCCGATCATTAAACATCTTAATCAAAAGGATACATAATTAGGAACAGACTAAAGTGTTATTTGATCAATTCCATCCTGGTAGACATGTGACATTTGCGTGCTTGGAGTTACTGCATCCACATGGCCCTCCAACAAACAGGAAAGAGATTTTATTCAGTATACAGATTTTGGCTGCTTCTGGGTCTTCATAGTGTACTACGACCTTTTCAGTAGGCAGTGACATTTCAACAATGTCATCTATTACAGTGTTACCAAAAAAAACCCAATTGAAACAGGAAAGTTAACTGGTGTAAAAGCACCTTCACCATTATTTGCTTTCATTTTTTTTTATCAAACATCTGGGATAATAATACAATACAATACTTAAATTGACACTCCCCTTGAAGGGCTTTAAGTAAGTAAGTAAGTTTATTTTGCCACACCACAAATACAATGTAAACAAAAAAAAAAATAGAAAAAGATAGATGTAACAATGGCGAGGAGACCTAAAGGAACCTGTGAAGCTTATATTAATTAGGTCTCCTCAGTGAAAATGCTAAAATTAATGACAATAATAATACCAGTGATTACAATAAAAATAATAAATAATGGCGATAATATTTTTAGGGTCTTAAGGACATCTCACGTACAGTGGAAGAAAATGATTTCACTTGCAAACAAATTATAAGTACTAATTTTTAATCAATGGTCACTTAACCCAGTCCTTCCCAGCTTTGCCAGATTTGTCAAATCCTGCCAACCACAGTCAGAAACTCTTGACTTTAACTTGAACAGCAAGTACTTCCAGTCTGGTACTCTCATTTCCTCCAATCTCTTCTGCCAAGATTCCTCAGAGACAACCTTTGAGAATGCTGTGCGGGCGCCCGTTTCTTCCACAATGGAATCCAAGGTTTTGGTGACCGCCCCTCGGGTGCTTTCGCCATGCCTTTACTACCGTTTCCGGCATTTCTCTGTTCCTTTGGCAAAGATTTTCGACTTGGGCCATTGAAGTTGTTGCGGTGTCTCCAACTTTTTTCCTTTGCCTCGATGGCAAGAGATCGCATGAAATTGGTGGAGTAGCTGGCAGAGAATTGTGCACTGAGGACTGCTGGCTTCTCAGTAGGCCCCTCAAGGTCAAAATTTCGTTAGCTACTGAAGAAAGCTGGGCTTCTATAGCAGCTATATGCGATTTTAGCCGCACTTCATCTGCACTTCTCGGCCGATCGCCAAGGTTGAGCTGGAACGAATTGATGGAGGACACCAGAGCTTTGAAATAATCCGACTTCAAGGAATTGCAGTCCTCTAATGACTTGAGCCGCAGAATGCCAAGTACAAGCCCAAAGGTGGAGGCAACATGCACTTTCTCGCTCCTTCTGTAGCTGCAGAACCAGCAAAAAGAGGCAGGAACTCCTCCATCTCCATACAAATCAGCAAGATTTACTAGCCAATATTCGTCTGTAAACAACTTTGCAGACGAAGAAGAACAGAACGTTGACAGTTTGCATGAACACAACTCAGTATTAAGAGTATTCCTAGTCTTTTTAGCGTCCAAAGAAGATGAAAACACTTTGTTTAGAGATGAAACTCCGCTGCTCCTATCCTCCATCCTCACCAGGATTCAATGACAAGGTTTCTGGTTGAAAAACCCGCAGTATATTCAAACCTGCTGCCCGCAAGGAAATATCTCCATAAAAAGGAAAATCCAATTATATGCATTGTTGAATGCTGGATGAAATGGTTGTATAATAACTTGTACTGAAAGACGTACTGAAATCGTTTGGCGATGTGAAGGTCACACATTTCATATTGTTGTGTCCACAAACAATCCCACAGTGAAGTGTGCACTTACTCTCGACCCAGGCTGCCACACTTTTTCAAAGTGAACTATTCAATGCTAGCGCTAGCGCTTACTGTTCTTGGTTTTGTGTTTCTACAGTATGAAGTTACAGGCCCTCTTTATAGCAGAAAAAATATATTTTTATATATGTACTTATAATTAATACTGTCTGATGAGTGCGTGAGCACGAAACTCGGAGTAACAGAGAATTTTGTCTCTTCGTTATATCTTCTTATTCAAAGCTCTACACTTAAAAAGTGTATTGAGCACTGTTTAACGGCTTTAGCCACTTTATTACACGTGTACTTATAATTATCTAAAAAAAGGTAACAACAAAAGTATTTCGGGCCTTTTAGGCCTGAGAGTGTCTCACATAAAAGCAACTTGCAAGTGCAATTATGCACTCGCTACTTGGCTGAGAACAATACAAAGTTCACAATATGTATTCCTCGAAACTCAGAGAGTAGTACCGGTAATACAAAACCAAAGGAAACATGAAACGTCTGACACTCAATTGAAAACTTCTCTGAAAGAGGCATTGCCTTCACTGCAATTATGCACTCGCTACTTGGCTGAGAACAATACAAAGTTCACAATATGTATTCCTCGAAACTCAGAGAGTAGTACCGGTAATACAAAACCAAAGCAAACATGAAACGTCTGACACTCAATTGAAAACTTCTCTAAAAGAGGCATTGCCTTCACTGCAATTATGCACCTGTACTTGGCTGAGAACAATACAAAATTCACAATATGTATTCCTCGAAACTCAGAGCAAAGAATGATGTAACTCCATGCCCAAGTCCAACTATGAAAAAAAAAATGGTTGGATCATAGTGGATGCCAACACAACATTTTTCTTTCTGTGTTTCATGAATTCTTGTATTATCTGAGAGAATCAAAAGGAAAATATATTTTTCTAACATAGTACACTGTAGGCTGAACTGTTATGAATATAAAATCGACGAAATGGAACAAACTGACAAGCCTGGCCTTCTTGTTTTCGTCAACAATTCGTTGAGCCACACTGAGAACCTATGGGCCTGGAAATGGCTGTTCACTATAAAATGTGCGATTACTGCTCCCTTAGAACCATGCACATGACAGTCAATAAAAATAAGTGTTCGAACACTGTCCACAATAATCAGCATTGCCATCTCATTCACAACCAAAACGTGAGAGGAAGACTTTTCCAGTGACAAGGATCTGATAGCAGTTTCCAACTGACTTAAGGGGTTGGCACCAAACACATACTCCTGGTAAATATGACTAACTTGGCACTGGTCTCCAGCTAAATCAATGGCTTCATCAACAGTTACAATTATACTGTCCTGATCAAACAGCTCTTCGTGGATCTGGTTTCCATCTCTGATGGCTTTTTCAAGGGTAGTTTGCCACTGAATATTCATGGACTGTCCCAGCAAAGTGTTATCAAGCCCATAGTTTTGAAACAGCAAACCAAAATGTAAGGCAATAAAGACACATGCATTGCTTCCATTTCGGTTGTCTATTGTTGACTGGGCCATGCTATGAGAGAAATACCACTCCATTATTCCAGGTACTGCATTACCTCCCAGCATGTCAGTGTTAGCTGTTGTCACACTGTAGGTAGCTGGCTCACTGTTGGCAGTTTGTGCAGTGCTGGCTGTTGGGACCGTATTGGTGGTTGGCAGAGTGTTGACGATTGGCGCAGTGCTGGCTGTTGGGACCGTATTGGCGGTTGGAAGAGTGTTGACAGTTGGCACAGTGCTGGCTTTTGGGACCATATTGGCCGTTGGCACAGGGTTGTCGGTTGGTACAGTGTTGACGGTTGGCGCAGTGTTGGCTGGTGAGACTGTATTCGCGGCTGGAGCAGTGTTGGCCGATGTGACCATATTGGCAGTTGGCTCAGTGCGGGCAGTTGATCGGATAGTTGTAGGGGTTGACTGTCTCTGCTGAAGATCTGCAACTAATTGCTCACTTCCTCTCATAGGTTTCTGATGATAACTGCCCCACCAGCTTGTGATTTGGCTTTTCTTTAATGGATTCTAGCTCTCATTTCAGCAGCACAGTCATTAGCGTCTGCCCGAATCCCATAATTGGCTTGCCTGTTATAGGACTCAGTCATTACTTCTTTCTGCTCTACAGTAAACAGCACTCTCTTTGCTCCACCAACCTTCAGGGCATAACCAGGGTTTGTTGAGTAGTTGGTCACAATCCCCTCCTCCACTGGCACCATTGTCACAGGAAGCACTCGCTCAGCTGCAGCATGTTGTACAAAACGAACACTGTATGGCTCTGCGGAAGTACCATGAACTGCTGAGTCTGCTTGACAGCAAACCTCTTCTGTGGAAGTCGCACCAGTAGCACCAGCAATTGGGCGAGTACGGTTGGCAAGGCCTTGCATTTGAGTCTTAGCCTTCTTCAGCTCCTCCCCTGTACCAACAATGGATCTGGCTACAAGACCGCCACTGTAGGGACCAGTTGTGGGAAATTTGAAGCTTCCATAGAGAGAGATATCCTTCAGCATTCCTATTTTGTCAGGAGCCTTGCGTCTATCAATGACAAGCTCTCTGCATTTGACATTCTTCATTGACTATAAAAACAAATCAAGATATAGCGTGTCAAAACCGAAAAAAAACAAATGGTTAGCACTTAACTTACAAATTATCCTTTCTAGATTCCATTCATTTATTTTGTTGCAATGTCGTTAGGAGAAGGTATTTTAGCAACAAAGCAATAACCTTTACTAGTTTAGTGATCAATATTTTACTTTATTTGCATGATTAGAAGTAAAATAGTGAAACAAGGAGAACCTGTTCCCTTAAGAACTTGTTATACAAGGAACTTTTTGGAGGATTGTTGTTCTTGTTTTAGTGTATGCCACAGGAATTTTGCAACCTCACTCAACACCATGTCAAATTTATTCCTGATAACATGAAAAAATTAAAAATTATGTAAAGGTTGTATATTGTGGTTTAAAAAGTGTAAAGCCCTGGTCAAATGGTGTATGATTGTTGATGATTGTTTCAAACTCAAAACTATCATCAACAATCACGCGTGCATGGTCAAACAAGGAAAACTATCATCGACTATCATGAGAAATTTGAACACACTCAACGTGGATGATAGTTCATGATAGTTGATGATTGCGCATGATGGTGGCCAAACAAGAGCCCACGTTGCAACTATCATCAACAAGTGTCACCGTTTGACCAGGGCTTAAGTATACAAGAAGGCAATTTAGCATAACCCAATCAACTCCCCAAGTTGACTTCCCGTCTCCAAGTTGTTGCCAATTCGTACCCAACCCACAATCTTGTGGCTTATGTGGGCAAAGTGAGTGTTGAGTTTGGACTTTCCTTCGCCAGCTTCAAAATTGTTATAATCGACCAGGTTGACGTTAAATGCTGCATTCACCTCAGCAAGGTACAGCAGGAAGCCTGAATTGTGGTAATGAGCGCCATTGTCTATAGAAATATAAAACAAATCATACAAACAACTAAGAATAAAATTGAAAAACGTTTTGTAACTACACAATTTACATTTTAAATTTTTTAGACAGGAATGGAAAAAAGTATGGTATACTTGTAAATATAGAATTCATGGAAAATATAGTACAGTGGAAACAAGCTGTTAACCAGAAGGGTGTTCAAGTGTAGGCGGATAGTATGTAAATTATATTGTTCTTTTCCAAATTTTCTCCTAGCCCATGGGCTACCTGACACTCGAAATTTAATAGCCCAGGTCCAATGTAAATAACCTCAAGCTAGTGGGCTAGTGGAGATGTTGAACCCTAATGTAGAACGTACAGTGTAGTGTAATGCACTTACCTGAAAACAAGTATACCTTGAATCCAGGGAAGGTTTTCTCTAACCATCGGAACCCGACATCCATCGCACCCTGGCTGAAGAATTAATCTTGCTTGGTGTCCTCGCTCCACAGATCTAACACCTCACAGACCTTTGCGTTTTCATCCACTTGGGCTATGACAAGGACGCCATGGAGTGATATGCCTCTCTTGCCATACCAATCCTTCTGACACTCGTGAAGACAAACACCCAGCTCAAGTTTCATCTTGTAGTAAACAATGACAATGACATCACCTGGCTGAAGATTGTTGACGAGAAAGTTATGGTAATCTGCTTGGTGTTTTGTCCTTAACAGGTGACTGACATAGAATGCATGGTCGCTCATCACCTCCTTCAGCTCCTCCCTCAGCTTATCCTTCGCAGCAGCGTCAGTGATCCTACTCAAAGTCTGTTTGGCAGCCATTTCAACTTTAATCAAGGCAACAGCATCAGGACAACAACTTGGATGAGCCTCTGTGCATGACTCAAAAGCATGTGCCATGCACAGTTCAAGGCAAGGAGAATGCCTCTCAGCAACTTTGCTAAATTGCGTCTTCAGGCCTGTTTACATGGCAATAAAAATAGAACAGTTCAAAACAAAAAGTAGAACGGCACGGATAGTTCTCTCGTGTAAACTATGCATACCCAACTTTTACCCGAGCCGTCTTTTATCCGTGCCGTTTCACGACGGGACCATAGGCGCCTATGGTCTTGTCCCGGAACGGCACGGATAAAAATTGGTTCCGGCCCCATCTTTTATAGTCGTGAGCATCGTGTAAACACATACATACCCGTTTCACTTGATTTGTTGCGAGCCAGCACTATTTTGTTCCCAGTCATTTGCCCTTGTGTGCATGCGTATTCGGCTTTACTTCCTTACGGCAATGGTGGAAAATCAAGAAAAGGGGCAGAAGACTACCCTGGGTGCCAGAGACTTTTCTAGCGCGGTTTCCGGTTTCTGTCAAGTCTTTATAGTGACCCGCGCGAAAAGCCTCTGGACCAGAGCGCCATCCCTTTGATAGCGCTGAACCAATCGTTAGCACGGTTAAATCAGTTGGTCCAGATTTTGGACAAGACGGCTGATTGGCTCCGAACGACCTCCTGAGGGACTCTGAATCTAACAGACGCTACAATTGGTTGACAAGAATAGACCAGCACGTGAAAGAATATTTCCAACTGTGCTGTTAACATCACGTAAGCGTTCCTGCGAGAAGTGTAGTGATGGCGGTTTGTGAGAGTTTGGAAAGGGCATTGAAGGAAAGTATAAGCTATGTGCTAGAAAGGTTTGACGGTGTAGAGAAGTTAAGTGATGAGCAAACAAGTGGGGTATTGAATTTTATTCAACGCAAGGACGTTCTGGCTGTCTTGCCAACCGGTTCCGGTAAATCGTTGTTGTTTCAGCTTATTCCGGGTCTGTGTCTGCGTCTTAACCAAATGGGATACTGCAACTATCCGAAAAGTGCAATTGTGATTGTTGTTTGTCCGTTGAATGCCCTTATCAAATGCCATATGAAGGAGTTACGACAGCGGGGAATTTCGTGTACTTGTTTATCCGGAGATGATGCCGACCAAGATGGCGCACTCGCTGGGAAATACGCGTTCGTCTTTGCAAACCCTGAGGCGCTTATCCTGAACGAAAAATGGAGGAAGATGCTTCAGTCGCC
Organism: Pavona decussata; assembly: GCF_977016875.1. Taxonomy (NCBI): domain Eukaryota; kingdom Metazoa; phylum Cnidaria; class Anthozoa; order Scleractinia; family Agariciidae; genus Pavona; species Pavona decussata. The sequence goes on along the minus strand of NW_028145504.1, from coordinate 4,200,071 downwards.
CATCTATCAAAGCAACCTGTTTGGGATTGTTACCGATGAAGCCCATGTTATTCCTAAATGGTATGTTGACTAGTGTTGTTGTGGTTTGAATTTACTAAGCTTTTAATTATCACATTCAACTTTTGCAACAATACGATTTGAGCTTTACTAATTTCCTATTTCAAACGTTTACAACATGTTTTGAAACAAGTTGGATGGATTAGGAATTAATATAAACACAAAACATGTATTTTGCAGGGAAAATTTGCTTAAATTGACGTCTAAATTGGACTTGTTTTCATTGATTGTCTACAATGATTTTGTAGTAAGGGACTTGTGCATTGTGCAAATCCTGGTATGTAAATAAGATCTTTAAAGGAGGATTTCTATAATTTATCAATATAGGAGACCATTATTTTTTTACTTCTCCCTTTTTCTCTGTTTCGTCTCTTTTATTCATGTATGTGGAGGGTTTCCCTGTTTTATCATTGATTAGCCCTACTCAACACTCATAAAAAGAACATGTTTTCAGGTCTCGACAACATTAATCCTGAACAGTCTCTTTTTAAAATTTACCAGGGGCTATGATAGCAAAGAAAAGCAACAAGCCTTTCGTGCATGTTTTGGACGGTTGGGTGAGCTTCGTTCACTAGCTGCAGACAAAACTCCAGTAATGGCACTAACAGCAACAGCAACCAGAGAGACAAGGCAGCAAATAATTAATGGTCTGAATTTGAAGGACAACCTGCACCTGATTGTTGCAAGCCCAAATAGGTCGAACATTTATTTGTATGTTGCTAGAGTAAACAAAAACTTGTCTGAGACGTTCGGTTGGCTGGTTGAAAAGTTGATAGTTGAAAAACAGGCTTGCCCAAGAACTTTGGTTTATTGTAAGACTACCAAGGAATGTGGACAAATATTTAGTTTTTTTAAAATGGAGCTAAAAGAAAATGCTTATGTCAGCAGTGATCACAGGTCTGACAACATGTTGATTGATATGTTTCACCACAACACCCTTGACAAACATAAAGGTAGAGTTAGCACCTCACTCTACAAACCTTCTGGAACCTGCAGAGTGGTGTTTGCTACAAATGCTCTTGGTATGGGAATTAACTTCAAGGACATTGCTTATGTTATTCACTATGGGCCTCCTCGTAATATTGAAGATTTTGTCCAAGAAATTGGTCGTGCTGGCCGTGATGGCAGGAAGGTAGTTTCAGCATTATTTTACCAAGGGAAACATTTGCGGAAATGCGAGAAGGCAGTTAAAAGGTATGCCAAGGAGAGCACCTATTTGCGAAACCTTTTAATGTCAGAATTTGAAGAACTTAACAACACTGTGGGAGATCATAGCTGTTGCTTGTCATGCCATTTGAAGTGTCTATGCAGTGACACAAAGTGCAACATTGACATACCGTTTACTCACCACAGTTATCAAGTGAGGGGTTCCTCCAAAGAGTCTTTAAAGAAAAGAAAGACTACCCTTCAACAAAGGTTACTGCTTGAAGAATTGTTGAGGGACAGGCAAAGGGAACTCTCTTCTAAGTGCTCAGTCTATTACCTGTCTCCAGAGTGTACAACTGGATTTAGCGATAATCTGATTAAGTCAGTACTGTCTCATTGTAAGTACATTTTTAATGTGGATTACATAATGGAGAATTTGCCTGTTTTCAAAAAAGAGCATGCTTGTGACATCCTCCATATGGTTAGAGATTCTTTTGAAGATTTTGAAATTAATGATGAGACAGACACTGACAATCAAGAACTTGTTTTTTCTGAGACATTTGACCTTGAATGTGGTGGAATCTATAGCAACAGCGAAGGCAGTGACAGTGACTTTTTCACAGATTCTGAGTTGTAGTAATAACTTACTTCTGTCATTTATTGTCTTGAAGTTGTTATCTAAAAGAAAGCTTTTTGACTTTGTTGAAGTGCAGTTAACTCACATTAGTGCAGATATTGTTCATTATTCATATCCTTGAGAGCATTTATGTCTTTTGCCAGGCACCTAGTCGTTATCTGTTGTGTACAGACAGGGTGTCAACAAGGTGGGAGTTGACCTGATTTTACTCTTGCGGTAAGCGACTTAAGGCAGTAAACCATTCAAGTAAACCATTCTGCAGTTTGAAAGGTACACTATTTATTTCAATAAAAATAGAGCAATGTGTCGATTTTGAAAACAAGTATGATATACATTCATAATAGAAAAGAACTTCCAGAAGACTAAAAAACTTAATGGGGCTCAGGGATAATGACATAGAAAAAATTCGTTGTCTTAAATTTTGTATAATGCACCCAAAAAGTAGTGTTTTTCATTATTACTATGCAATGAATTACTGACTGGGAAATTCTGGGTTACCTTACATATGTAACTCCTGTGTCTTCACGCACATTAATTTTAAAATTTTCTGCCTCTTGCCTTAGTTCCTAGAAATTTAAACAGCTGTTTTTACAAGACTTTGACAGACTGACAAAAGCACAAAAGCGTCGCCCACAATGCTTTCAGTTTCTATGAGTTGTTTTCATTAAGAAATATTGGATATACTTTTGATCATATTAGTAAACACCATCTATTCATGTACAGATTTCAGTTTCAGCTTTTGCTTCAAATCACCCCTGCTGCCGCAGTCGGGTAGTGGTAGGAGTGATTTGTGCCAAATGTTTCTAGGGCATCGAGTAAGCTACAACTGAAGGAAAACCTTTTTTTAAAAAAACAGTAAGGTATTTTGTATTCTAAGACAGCGCATCAGAAATGTATCAAACTGTCTTGAAATAAACATGCTTGAGAATAGATTGTTTTCTCCTTTGTTTTTCTTCTGAATCAAGGGGTCCATTAATTTTGTAATATGCCACTTGCACTAAGAAGTCACGTGACCAATGCTTCCTTTCAACAATGAGTTTGAATCTTGCTGATCCCAAAAATTGACAGAGCACAGAAAAATTATCTAACACCCGAAATTTGAGAGGAAACACATTTAAGGGGGATATTTTATGGCAATTTAGTAGTTATGCTCAGATGTCCTGTAAACGTTACCACATCATCTTTTCAACATTTTCCTTTAAGTTTAAGTGCAAAATTGATGTTCAGAAAGAGACATTCATAATTTTGAAAATCACATTCTGGTCACGTGACCAGCTACGAACTTACCCGTTTTAAGAAAATGGTGCAGGTTTGAAAAACCAAATCACTATTATTTTGTGTAAGATATGACCCACTAATCGTTTTTCAACAACGAAATCATGTAAGTATTTTTTTCATAAAAACGATGTCAGATGACCTCTTAGTGCAAATGGCCTATTCAAACAGTTCATTCCAACTTTTGAAGCCATTCACTGTTGAAGACGGGACATGTCTTTCTTGTGACTGTTCAACCACTTATTAAGCTGATTGAAGTCAAGCCCACTTAAGATGTTCCTTTGAAAATCAGGAAATTTTTCGTAGTTACGATCAGAAGATGGGTTGAAAGAGAAAAGCCCCCCTCTTTCATGGATTTCTTTCACAAGGGCTGCAAAATCTTGGTCATCATTTGCTGTGATGTGGTGCCCAGAAGGTTCCTTGACACCTAACTCTACATCAATCTTGTGCAGCATTTCTTCTAATATTGACATCGCTTCACCACATCGTTTAGCTGATTTTTCTGTCACATTGACACCAAGACACCTTAGCATCTCCTTCAAGAGATTATTTAAGTGTTCTAACCTCAAGTCCAAAGAGATATTTCGGCCTTTACCACCATTGTTGTTCACAGTTCGGTTCCAAACTAACAAATGTGACATTCTCTCTGATAACATGCATGAAGTGTAGAAAAACAATTGCAAAGCAGCAAAAGCATACTTTGTATGTTTGTATGCTCTGAATATCAAGAGCATGAACTTCCAGCATCTTAAGATGCGATCACCATCCCCCTCCTTGATTGCATCGTCAAAATTGTAAAGCAGCATACCAAAATTGAGACGAGCACAGGCATAATTGTATCGCGCATCAACAGGTTTGTGTTCAGCAAGAGGTTGCATAGAGTCACTTGACTCCTCTGGAGATGCCAATTCGATGCTAAAAGAGTGAATGTTATTTTCATGTGAATCCCTTGCTTTGGCATATCTGTACTCTTTGTTACAGACCCTGCAGTAAAACCTTTTTGGTTTGTTCAATTCAATGAGTTCATTTTGAAGAGTTGCATGAAACTGTTCTTGCTCATCAATAACAGCTTTCTTCAGTAGATCTTTAACCTGCTTGTGAAGCCAGATTCTTCGTGTGCTTTGGCTACCATCCAAAATTGAGGGAGGTATGAAATTTCCAGCAGGTTCCTCAAGGTTAGTCATCCCAAAGTGCGTCATGGTAGCAGTTGTGATGAATGCATCTGTTTCAAGCTTCACATAGGTCTTACAATGGTTGAAGTTGTCAAGGACATTTGATGTTTTAGCATTCACTTGGTTGATTACATTCATGTTGCTGCACATGGTACCAACATCATTTGCAGAAGAGGGGTTGAAAAATACATCATACAGTACCTCGGGGGTAGGAAAAGAATAGTATTATTTCTTGACGTCAATACTTTTTCCAATAATAAACAAATACGATTTCATTTCTGTACAAGTTTCATTATCATATTAAGTATTTGTTAGTGCAAAGTGGACAAGAATGACAAGAACAAGGGAGCGTATTAAAAAAAAATGAAATGCCCATATGCAGATTAAATTATGCTCAACTGACTCTATGTGGAAAGGTTAACAACGTCATTCTCATGATCCACTAAGAAAGAAGCCCCAATTTGTTTTCATGGATTGTTTGCATCATCTAAGGTTAATTTATTCTTCTAGATGATTCTGTTTTATTTCTTATCTCCCTATAAGATTTAAGTCAACAACAAACCCACCTGGTAAAGAACTCTTCCTGCATGCCAATCTTCTACCTTTGGGATAAGCCCCTCCAATCTTTCAAACTCTGTGTCACCATCAGCTCGACCTTGTCTAGCATTCCGCGCACGTTCTTCAGTCAACTGGTCACCACCAAAGAAAACCTTCTGGAGCACTTCAATTTCCACGTTACCGGAGCCATCAGTTGTTTTCATGACTGGGAGATACCTTTGATGTAGCTCTGTTAATATGTCTATCATGTCATCATTTGTGTTTTCATTCTTAAAGAGCAATCCTAGTGGTGCCTTAAAAGAAGGTAGGACAGATAATAAATGTAGGCAGTTAAATAGATATATTTTTTTAAGGCTGTCTTTAGCTCACAAAACTTAAGCTTGAAAAAAAAAGTTGAGATGAAGTATGGCATAGTTGGATTGATATAATTGCCTACTTTGGAAGTCATTGATGTCATTCTATAATCACTGTGAAACTAAGTTTTAAATAAAGGAATAATGGGATGTTTGACTGAAAAAGATACAGTGCAAATTGCAAATACTGAACACTAACTTCCACGGAGTAAAAATATTGAGACATTGGTATCAAACAAAAAGGTTAACTAAACTTAAATTAATTTTGTAAAGTACAAAAGCCAGTGGCAAGGAGACACCATCGCTAACAGCAGTGAAATATAATAGAGGTCTTTACGCAGTGTCACTGCTTCCCAATAAAATAATAATAATAATAATAATAATAATAATAATAATAATAATAAGGAACAAAAATTCAATGAAGCATCTGTCTTAAGGGAATTTCGACCGCAAAAGTTTGCATAACTGGTTAAAAATGGCAAATTACCTGTTCAGATTTCTGTTTCGTTACATTAGAGTATTTGTGAGGAATATGCCTGATTACAACATCTTTGAAAGACTTCAGTGCAGGAATCCTGTCACAAATTACCCGTGCAAACAGGGGAATGAAGTCATGAAGTAGCCCTTCATTATCCTGATATGATGGCAAGATTTCCCAGTTCTCCACTTGATCAACTAATGTGATTGATCCCTTTTCAGACAATCCAGCACCACTCACTCTGTCCTTCACGGCATTCAGGTGAAACCAGTGAATGCTTTTGTTAGGTTTGTCACTAGCCTGATGTCTGACTTTAATCATAAGATCGACATTATCTCCAATGATTTGATAACCCAGTGGTCTCTCTGAGTCAGACTGCTGCATTAGCATTGACAGTGTCTCCATACTTGTGTTGCTAACAAGCTATGTCTGTGTAGTTTTCTTGATCAGGGTTTCGACTTCCGAATAAATGTTTTCATCAAATATAAAATGTTTTTGTTGCCCAAGCTTGTCTTCAACTGCCTTTTTAAGGTTCCTGTCATTTGTGGGCTCAACTGTGGGAACTGCTTCTTCAACACACTCCTTTATCGTTGCCAGTGTGGCAGTAAACCTTTTGTGGTACTCTTGCTGAACCTTCCAGTTTAGGACTTTCTCATCAAACCTTTTTCCCATTTGTTCTATTTTCTCGATTACCGATGTATGGCTAACTGTCACACCCCACTTGACACCACGGTTGTATACCTAAAAGAAAAAATATCAGTTTTAAATTTTAAGTGAACATTTTCCATCAAGAAAATCCATTAGAAAACAATCTGTGGTGGAATGTCTTGCCAAGAGATTGACTTCAACTAATAGTGCACTCATTTTTTTACATGTACATGTATGTTTATCAGCTTTATTTGATCAAGACAATGAAAGTTCTCTTAACAAATTATTTAAGTAAAAATCTGATTCAAGTTCTAAACGGGGAAAAATAAATATATGTACTGGTATAGACTGTAGGAGTCAGACTTCGTATATGTCACCAATTCACATCTAGATCATTAATTTTGAACTCACTTGCTTTTTGGCTCCACTGTGCCATAATACTGTGGAAATCTGTATGCCTGAGCACTCATTTGTGGGCATCTCTTCTTCAGAAGGATGGAGGCTGCCATACTTATTGCTGGTGTAGCTGTGTTACTCTCATCATTGGTTTCATTTTCTCCATTCTGATTTCTTGCTTTACTAATAACAGGCTTTCCAGCAGCAGAAGACAGTATGGTGTAAAGTACAGGAGCTCGCTCAGAAAGTTCAGTGACATGTGCACTCTCCGTGAACTGCTTCAATCCTTCAGGTGTGGTATCGCGCAATATGGAAGGCTTCCCCACAGAACATAAATCTTTGCATTCTTCAATAACAGAGCCACAAACTTTTTCCAGTAATGCATCTCTAACAACTTTCTTTGAATAGAGAGCATTAACAGCGTAGCCATACTCCCCCAAAACAAGTTGCTTAATTGCTTTCCTGTCCACATCATCTTTAGGAAGACGGCGTTTGCTACCACTTGGGTACTTTATGATGACCTAAATTGACAAAAGAAGGCTTATAAATAATTTTTCTGCAACTGTTTGAATCTACAAGTATACCTGTGTGACTTTCTTAGATATTAAAAGATAGTAGCTTTTACCTTTAATTTCTTGTATATAATTTTTATTTTGACAGAATTATTTCGCAAATAAATTACGGATCACAGCCACATTACAAGGAAAAAAAAAACCTTTAAGAAAATTTTCACCGTCTTGAAACACGATGAAAGTTGAAAGCTAACGTACGCGTGTTTAAATGCAGATATAACTCTGTGTGTGCATTAATTTTAGAAAGCGTAAAGACCATCAGAGACAGCTCTCGAAAAGGGATACTAAGAGGAACAGGCTAATTTAAAATTGCAAATAATCTCTCTAGGAAAGCCTTTCATATGCATCATCGAATGGCCTGTTTCCCTAGCAGTCCGCATCTTGAATGATGGTGATCGATAAAAAGACAAAATTACCTCTATATCTGCAGGATGAAGACTAAGCTCCATAATGTCATCTGCAACGCTATTTAGTGTTGCATTGTTGGCAGGGTTGGGAGGAATGTCGAGAGCTCTTCTAATATTTTTACCAGAAGATCCGGGCACAACACTTGTTACAGAACTTGACGGACCGCGCGACTTTTTCACGCCAAAACCAGGCGACCTTGAGCAACGCTTGGATCTAGGCTCCTCTCCTTCCTCCTTCCACAGTAACAAATTTTCAATATATCGAGACTTGAAGGATGACAACTCTTTCAGCGTAACCTCAAAGCGTTCAATGCGTCGAAAGCACTTCTTGCAAAGAACACGCGGCCCAACAGACAGGTTTTCTTCAACACCGAATAACGAAGAAATTCTCGAACAAATACTTAACTTTTCGGCAGTATCCGATGTCAGGCTGTAATAACCACCATTAGCAACACTTGCCCCACAAAGGCGACAAGAGAGGGCAGATTTTGGATTCAAAACTTTCTTTACGGGAGTTGTATTGACTCCCGCGAACGCCATAGCGAATTGACACCTCTTGAGCTTCTGTAATTGGAAACCCATTTCTGACATTTCTTCACGTGCAGATCCACATGATCACAGTTGGAGACGTCCAATCTGATTGGCGTAAATGTAATGCGATAAAAAAGCTCAAAGGTCAACGGGGACGGTAATAAGCATCGCTCCGTGCCAGAGGTTTTTCTCGTGGCTTCGCCGCTCGTGGAGCTGTGTCGGCCTTCAGCCGACAAGTCCGGCCGACAAGTCCCGCCGCACACGAGAAAAACCTCTGGTACCCAGGGTAGCAGAAGACGAAATTGAGAATAAAAGCGACCCAAAAGGGCGTTTGGGCTGATGAAGAAATTGACATGTTGTTGAATATATTTAAGGAGATGAATTTTTAATAAAGCATCTTCAACTTCACGAATGCAAATAGAAACAAATGCCCTGGAAACCCCAAATAGATTGCCTAGAGACCGATATCCGTCAGTTGAGGCTATAAAATACAGAAAAAGGCAATCTTTTTTCTCACTTCAACGGCCTTCCGCGTTACATTATCTTGACATATTATGTCCATTTGCAGTTCATCAACATGGAAGTGGAACGTGTTCCTGGAGATACAGAAGTTTCTATACTATTCATCGTCATAGTATGGGTCACATGCCAGGTAGAACCAAACACTTGTACGTTGCTTCTGCCAAATTGTTCTTTCCACAGTGGAGTGCCCGATTACTAATGCTAGAAGAACTAAAATGAACTTAAATTTTCGTTTCCGACGAAATCTTTCTTCCAGGCATATTTTGGTTTCACATTGCTTCAAAAGAGATGGACTTGATTTCCTTCTGGACAGCAAACTCGACAGATAAAGTGACAATCCATCTCAAGCACATGCCGTTTAAATGAAATACACTGATGAGCTCAATCATGTCCGGTCCCTAAAATTTTGTCGTGTAAACAGCCCTTGCCGTTCCACCAATATTTGGGGACCGGTGCCTCTCTTTATTGGAGCCGTTTCCTGATATTCCTCGTATCCGAGCCGTTCCTCCTTGTCTGTTGTGTAAACTCGCCTCTCAGGAACTGCTGATGTTTCAAGGCCTTTTCCTTCTCCTCTTTCAATGACACAGCTGACTTTTGTTCAATGTCACTTAAGAAGGACAGCAGCTTGTCATAATTGCAGTGACCATACTCGTCGCAAATATTACATAGCCCTGCCAACATTGTGTCTGAGCGGAAGCTGGGTGGAAAATGGCTGTAAATGTAGGTTTGCTTCACGCCATCAGGGAACTCGAGCAGGTGCTGGTTAACCAGGTTCTTTATACTGTCTTTCCAGTATCTGACTGGAGTTTCTTGGCCATTGACAACTATGCTCCTGCAGAAAGAAGGTCTCGAGACGCCATCGCTCATGAAGAACTCAGACAATTCCTCAAGAATTGCTGGGCTTACACATTGCTGCGAAAACTTGTACTTAGATGGCGGGGTACCACCACAACCAAAGAGAATACAGTGAACTTTGGCAGCTGTCACAGTGTTCGGGGAGCAACCAAATTGCTGTTGTAAAAACCGATAAGAGTACTCCATTGCTACAATGGACAGCAAATGCCTTCTCTCATCAGCATGATACGTAACTCGTCCAACTGAGTTAGCAGCAAGCACCCTGCTCTTGAACTCTCCTGGAGGTTTTTCACCAGACAATGTTACTCTGCTGTCTTTCAGAGAAGATCCAATTAAAATCTTTGCCTTTTGTGTCACAGCCTTCTTGCAGACCTCTTGTGCCTTTTCTTTGGATACAGATTGCTTGTAATCTCTTACTAGGGACTGTAGAATTGGATTGCATGCCTTGTCTTCACTGGACATATGAACGCCAAATGCTGACATCCACTTTTTGCTTTTGACAACATCACTAATAAAATGGGGCAAGTCAGGCTCTTCAAAATGGACCTTTTTCAACACAATATGCCTGATGGTAGTAATCAGTTCAGCCCTCATCTCTCTTTGTCCACGCTCGCCTTGCTTCCTACACGCAATTTCAGGGACAGCAGGTCGTTGTGTACTGTGATCACGGCTTTGTGATTCTGCTGGCAATGTAGGTACACAATCTTGGGCATCGTCATCACTGGAACTGGCATTGGGACATTTTCCTCAAGTCTGGAGAAAGTATCCTTAATACAAACAAAATAAAAATATATCAAAGGCTCCATGCATGATAATTTGACCTATAGCTTGTAGCCCTTTCTCACATGTATTGGTCAGCAAAGTTCTTACAATGGAGGTATTCATATTACAGTAGGTGTGAGTGCAAACTAACTCAAACACAATTGAAATCCACAGGTAAGATATGTACTTGTAAGTAAAGTGAATCTAAAATATGAAAATAACAATCAAACTGCTGGGGGTAACCCTGTGATGGTCTAGCATCCTATCCAGGGGGAGTAGTAATACTCCTAGTTGCTTCATGCTATGGAAACTGGGTTAAGGTGATTCATCAGTATTTCACAGTGTATCCAGTACTGCACATAATTATCACCACAAAGAGATTTTTAACTATTACAGTATATTATGGTTTTAGCATACAGTTTCCATGACTGTTTAGAGAAATCTTTCCATGAAACCATGATAAACGTTCAAACACGTGATCACAAAGGCCAAAAAAGAATCCCATGATTCCTTCTCATCAGACACTAAAATCAGACACTAGAATGGTCATTTTCCCGTCTTTTGCTCTTCAACAAATAAGGTGACCTATCATTTTTTCTTTATAATTTTGCCGATATAACTATTCTCTTTTAAGTAAAAAAAAAAAAACAATCAAATGAACACACACGTGATTGATCAATGGTCAACTTTTATTTCTGAGGAATCACCTTAAGCTCTGGCTGTATGGGCCACCTGGCCTAAGTGCGACTTTACCTTTCCCTACCACATTACGTGTGAACTAGTTTTCATACACATAGTGTTAACATAAAACTTAAAGCAATAATTCAGAGCTAGCTCGTTAAGCAGTAAGTGAAAATACTGGAACCCAAATAAATTGTCATCTACAAAATGACAAAGTGAACAAGAGAGGGCTACTAAATGAACAAGCATGACAAAGAGAGTAAAGAATTCGAGTTCCTTTGGTATATTGAGCAGTGCACGTGTACTTCACACTGTCAGCTGTAGTGATGACACAAAAATATGTTGCAGGTAAATAAAAAATAACTTACCTCAAGTTTGCTGCATTTGATTTCACCTTCCAGTCTGGACCAACAATAAATGCAAATCTTCCTCTTGCGACCTTTTGCTTTTTGGGTCCGCATCAAAGAGCGCAGCTTCCTCATGAGTGCACTTGCGCATGTTTTTGGCATCGACCAGGCGTAGTCAATCGATAAACCGATAATCGATTACAATCAATAGCAATCAATATCAAATATCGATTTCCGATACCACTCAATAGGAATCGATAAAGTAAAAAAGTTGTGAGTTTGATTGATACCGATTTCCGTTAAATCTCGATAACAATCAGTTTATCGATTGTTATCGATTATGAAACAAGAAATATGAGTGATAAGAACCGACGTTTCGGTGCATCTTGCGCCATTATCAAGGTTACATAATTAATGATAAAAAGCGGTTTGTAAAAAGGCTAAGCAAGCTAATTACTTAAATACTTTAGCATGAAGAGAATCGGACTGCACATTCAATGTTGGTTTAAGCTCTTGAATATACAGCATTTCATTAACAAGGCAGTCAAATTTGTTCATGCATTTCTTGATTACATTGAAGCGTGCTAAGAAATTGTTCGGAACAGCAGTGTTATGTTCTTTGTAGTATTGCTTGCAGATTGATGACGCCTTTTGACGGTGTCCCTCAATCCGGGTGTGAAGGTGGCCCTTTGTATACCCAACATAACCTGCATCACACAGGTCACACTTGAATAAATAAACAACACATTGCTGGGTTACAATGTTGGGCTTGGGCTCACGCTCCAATAACAGCGATTTACAGAATTCAACAAGAAAAAACAAGAAAAACGTGTTCAACGGCCTCGTGGTCCCATAAGTCCTTTCATTCACACACCACCTTGCCTTTTTGTTGAGCAAGCTAACCTGGAAAGAGAACAATGCAAACTAAAAAAAAGAAACATTAAACATTGGGGTTATGGGTGTGGGTGGGATTGCATCGTTACATTCCGTCTCGTATCTTGTATAATCTATCTTATACTTCAGGACCTACGGTCCCTTGTGTAATCTGGGATTATACTTCAAAACATTCGACTCCATGTAACAATGCATGTTCAAAGACGGCTACGTTCCCTGGAAACTGAAAGAACTGACCTACTCGCATCCGGGTGAAGCACAGGTTTATAATAGAAACGTCTAAAAGTGGAGTCAGACGACCAGTGGGCCATGGCCAAAATATCTGACAAAGCAACCCCACCCCTGGCAGCAGCAGAGGCCGATGCCCCACGTGTCAATACCTGCTGCATGTAGCAGACTCCTTGCCCACCTAGCAACCGTACTAGCTGAAACAGGCTTATGAGGTTGAACCACTGATAGGAAAAGCCGATTTTCTTGGCCGGCAAGAACAGATCTCATCTCCTTAGTACGAGATTCATATTCCTTGAGGCACTCAACAACACACAAGTTTTTATCCTCAGGGAAACTGGCATGAAAGGACTGCTTTAAATTCTTCCCAGTTTGAACAGACTTAGTCAGGCATGGAAGGTTGAACACTACCCCTTCAGGGTAAAAACACTTTCTCCATGCAGAGGCATACTGGTCAGAGGTGTTTTTCCTTCAAGCTGCTGAGAGAAGCTCTCTAGCTTGGCATGAAAAACCTCCCTCCTCATACTGTTGCCTGAGATAAGCCATCCTCCCAGCTGGAGGTGGGTCAGAGGGTGGGACACTCCCTCCTGGGTTAATAGATTGGGATACTGGGGAATAAGGACTGGAAAGTCTACTAGAAGACCCAGCAAGAGGGGATACCAAGGTTGAAATTTCCACACTGGCGCTACCAGTACAAAGTAAGGGACTTGTTGTCTCAGAACTTGTCTGAGACACCTGCCCAGAAGACAGAAGGGGTGAAAGGCATAACCACTGACTATGTTCCACTGAAGGGAGAAGGCATCCACTGCTTCCGCCTGGGGATCTGGTTTCCAGCTCACAAGGCGAGGTAGCTGGTTTGTCAACCGTGTGCAAACAGGTCAAGGTCCAGAGGGCCCCAGAGGTTCTGAAGGGTCTGGAACACTACTGGGCAAAGCTTCTAATCGGAGGAGTCCAGGTGGTACCTGGATTCCCTGTCTGCAGTCACATTAAGGATCCCTGGGATGTAACTGGCAGACACTGTTATCTGCCTCTGAAGACACCACTGCCAGAGGTCACGAGACAGAGAGTCTAGGGCACGGGATTTGGTTCCCCCATTTTGTTGATGAATGTAAGTGCAGTCACACTGTCCATCACGAGCTGAATGTGAATGTTTGTTTTGTCCTTTGCGAAGCATTTGACCGCGAAGGAGCCTGCTAGAAGTTCCAGACAGTTTATGTGGAGAAACTTTTCGGATTGGCTCCATAGGCCACCTGTACTCACCCCATTGCAATGGGCACCCCAACCCTTCTTTGAGGCGTCGCTCTCTATTACCATGCTGGGGTCTGGTTGGGCAATGGCCCTCCCATTCCAAGCCATAAGATTCTCTTCCCAACATTGCAATTCCTCTATTGCCTCCTGGTTCAGAAAGAACTGAGACTCGTAATGGCCTGCCGATCGGAGTGCCTGGATCTTTGCCTGTTGCAGGTAACGGTAATACAATGAGGCAGGAAACACTGCTTGAATGGAGGAGCTCAGCCAGCCAAAGAGATGGGCTAATTGCTGCACTGTCGGAACTGGATTGGCGATCAGGCCTTCGCACTCCCTGCCAATACTCTTGACCTTGTCTCGAGGAAGGGCAAGACACAGGCTTACTGAGTCCACAGACATACCCTAAAACTGACTTTTTCAGGTTGATGATAAACCCCAAAGTCTCTAGGAGATTCATAGCTGTTGCCAGGTGGAGTCTGGCAGACTGCTCTGAATCTGCTAGGATGAGAAGGTCGTCCAGATATATAATAAGACGAATCCCCAAGTTCCGAAGAGTTGCCACAGCAGTTTTCATGATTTTGGTGAATGTCAGGGGGGCACTGGCCAGTACTGTTTTGTGCTAGAAAAGAAATTTGTCTCTAGACCAAGAACTACGGCTGATACAGAGCTGTTAGGTTTCAACGACGTAATATTTTTAACCAGCCAATTTCACTGGAAAAAATGATAAATTTACATGCACTGTAAATTTTCCTTTTTATATGTAAATAACATGTAAATCACCTGGAAAATACTGTAATTATCATTTTACGGCTAAAATGCCTTTTTACAGGATCTCAGAAGATACTGTAAAGAAACTGTAAATATTATGAATAGAGCATGTAAAAAGTGAGAAACGTCTTGTAAATTTGTAAGACATTACAGCCAAGATCATGTAAAAAGAATGTAAAAATTGCCTGTAACCTGTAAATAACATGTAAATCTTGGAAGAGAGTGCGTTTGGCCTTGTAAATAGGTTGTAAATCTTGCCACGACCCTGTAAAAACTCTGTTGATCTCTTAAAGGGACTGTGATTTGACCATGCAAAAACGCTGTAAATCATAAACGGGGGACTACTTTGACTCTGTAAAAACGTTGTAAATCGAAAAAGGGGGCCTGGCTCGTCGATGTAAAAAGCCTGTAAATAAAATAGAGAGGCTGGCTTGATTCTGTAAAAACGCTGTGAATCGAAAAAGGGTGTCTGACTTGATTCTGTAAAAAGCCTGTAAATCGAAAAAGGGGGACTGGCTTGACTCTGTAAAAAGCCTGTAAATCGAAAAAGGGGGACTGGCTTGATTCTGTAAAAAGCCTGTAAATTGAGAAAGGGGGCCTGGCTTGACTTAGTAAAAAGCCTGTAAATAAAAAAGGGGGCCTGGCTTGACTCTAAAAGCCTGTAAATAAAAAAAGAGGGCCTGGCTTGACTCTGTAAAAAGCCTGTAAATCGAAAAAGAGCGCCTGACTTGACTCTGTTAAAAAGCCTGTAAATTGAAAAAAGGGTGCCTGGCTTGACTCTGTAAAAAGCCTGTAAATCAAAAAAGAGGGCCTAGCTTGACTCTGTAAAAAGCCTGTAAATGTAAAAAGGGAGTTTTTCATACACTTTTAAATCTGAAAAAAGAGAAGAATTTGACCCCATAAATCACAAGAAGCATTTGTCAGTAACAATCAAACACCATTTTCATTCCTTTGTTTTTAATTGCAAGGTTCTTTTTAAAACCTATCTGTATAAAGTTTCTTCATCACCATGAATAACAATGTTGATCACTGAAATTTTCAATAATCAGTACAACATCAAAAACAATGATGCAATTATAAATACATGCAGCTTGCTAAAACTTATTTTTCTTTGTTAAAACAGTTCAATACTCTCATAAAAAAATATATTACCTTCATAATTGAGATCATACAGTATGATCTTCATAACTATTGCTAAATTCATTTCATTATTCATTAAATAGAGGAAACTTTATGGCCATTGAAATTTTATCATTGACTGTTGAAAATATTTTAATTAATTAATTGTATTTCTACATGTAGTTAAATATTTTAAATAATTGTAATTTTATCATTGACTGTGGAAAATATTTTCACAAGTGAGCACAGGGAATGGGTGCAATATTTTTCATCACAAGATAAATTTTGTATCTCAAAGTGGTCATGTAATGTTCATCAGTGTTAAAAATGGTAAATTACAGTAGCTTTCTAGGATGGCATGGAAACAACCTAATTTTCCCCATCAGATGACTCTTTATCTGCAGTGATTAAATTATCATGAGTTGTTACTTCATGTTCATTCTTTCATAACACAATATTTTGTTCATAAAGGACCTTAACAAATCACTTTTACTTGAAGTGCTTTTGTACAGAATGCAAAAGTGTTTGCATTTGTTTTTCAGTACTTTAGATTGTACACTTGATATGGTCTTGGCCTTTAGAGAGTGAAGAGCAACCATAATGGCCTTATCTTTGGCAACCTACAAGAAGAGTAAATATGTTTCATTAGGGCTTGTGACACAACTTCTGTTGTATTGGATTATGCCTACAAAATGCACATGTATGGTAATTTGATTTTTCCCTTTTGACAAGTTTCACGAAAAGTAGAACAGCTTCCTACTTCTGCAACGGAGCGAAACGGTCGCAATGGTGAAAAAAAAAAAAAAAGAATTTCACCGTGAAACACCACTTCGCGAAACTTGTTTCGCAGCGCCATTGCACACGAGTTTGAGCTAAAAGTTTCAATGTATAACGGCAGCTTTAGTGGCCCAGGTCAAAACAAATTTGGCCTTCTTATGATTGTCCTCCAGTTTAACATAAAAATCTTGTATTATGAGAAGCCCAGACTTGTTTGATTTAGACCAGAACTGGGCAAAATATAGCCGGTGATTCAAAACAGAACACCCACTGGAGCTCCAGTCATTGCTGGGTCTCATTGAAAGTACCTCCACAGCTTTTAATTTATGGTCCCAGAAATAGATTAAGGGCCATTCCACTGTCTTTTCGATGTGACGAGGGTCAAATGCTAGACCCCCACGGAGTGGGCATGACCAAACTTCATCCCAACACAAATGTTTTTTAATAATTTAAGATTCAAATTCTTTATAAGTAGAGACGTTGCCTCATAAACTTTGGACTGCAGATTTGTCATTTTTCGCTTCTCATGTGGAATGGCCCTTAATCATTAAAATCATACACTTCCCTATATAAAAGAGTATATGAATGATAGGAATGTATATGAAAATAAATGTCAATCAGTGTTGTGTAGAAACGAGCTGCATAGAGCCCTGGGTAGATTTTGGGTCTCACGTCATTAAAATCAAAATGGCAACTAGAAAATCATGGAGCATTCCTAGCAGTCTTAAACTCACGAACGGCTTAGATTTGTGCAATTTAAAGCTGAAGTGAATTTTTTTTTTAATTATTTTAATGGTCGGCCATTACCCATGTTCAAAACTGACCAGTAGGCTCCAGCGAGTTGGATCAAGGAGAAATAATTTCTAAGTCTCGCTCCAATAAGAATGCAGTGTCTGTGAATGCTGCTTTTTACTAACTATGGAAAATACAAGTTTGCCAGTCAGATGTTAAGCCAACACACTTTCAGAACTTGAACAAAAAAAGAGAAGTGTTCTTTTCATTGTAGTGGCACTCTAAGCTATCCTAAAGTCAAGAAAAAGTATATTAAAGGGCATCAGTTTGTTTAATATTTTATCAGTGTTTAGTTCCTGTATTTATTCTTGATGTCGGTTTGCTGCAGAGCTCTAGGCATTTTAAAAG